>NW_020954570.1:2584387-2703892 GCF_900497805.2 Vombatus ursinus | reverse complement strand
TAGATAGATAGATAGATAGATAGATAGATAGATAGATAGATAGATAGATAGATAGAGGGCACAAGGTGAGTTGAAGATGAATGGATGATATCTGGAGAATAAAATTAAGGGGTGAGAGAAGATTATACTGGGAGAAGGAGAAAGGGAGAGGTAGAATGGGGTAAATTATCTCACATGAAACAGACAAGAAAAGGCTTTTACAGTGGAGGGGAAATGGGGGAAGGTGAGAGGGAATGAGTGAATCTTATTCTCATAAGGTTTGGCTTAAGGAGGGAATAACATACACACTCAATTGGGTATGAATATCTATCTTACCCTACAGGAAAATGGGGGGGGAGGGGACAAGGGAGCAATGGGATGATGTAGACGAGGACAGATTAGAGGAAGGGGTAATAAGAAGCAAATATTTCTGAGGAGGGACAGGGTCAAAAGAGAGACTAGAATAAATGGGGGGGCAGGATAGGATGAAGGGAAATATACTTAGTTTTTCACAAAATGACTGCTATAGAAGTGTTTGCATGACTACACATGTACAACCTGTATTGAGTTGCTTGCCTTTTCAATGACAGTGGGTGGGGAGGGAGGAAGGGAGAAAATTTGCAACCCAAAGTTTTAAAAACACATGTTAAAATTGTTTTCACATGCAACTAGGAAATAAGAAATACAGGAAATGGGGTATAGAAATCTATCCTGCCCTACAGGAAAATAGAAGGAGAAGGGAATAAGAGAAAGGGGGGAGAGATAGAAGGGAGGGCAGATTAGGTGAAAGGGTATACAGAATGCATGCCATCTTGGGGTGGAGGGAGGGATGAGATGGGGAGAAAATTTGGAACTCAAAATCTTGTGGAAGTGAATGTTGAAAACTAAAAATAAATTTTAAAAAATGATGCCTTTATCAGAAACACTGGCTGAAAAAAAAAGTTTCCCAGCTTTCTGCTTTCCTTCTAATCTTGGTTTCTACAAAGATGTAATGGGAGATCTGACTTATAAAGAAATTATCTACAATTCAAAACAGAAATAAGTATGTTGTATAAGTATAAGCAAAATGCTACATAAGGAATAAAGGAAAGATCTCTTTTGCAAGGGGGCATTGGTGAAAGTTTCATAGACAAAGTCAATGGGAACTAGTCTTAAGATTGTGCAGGATTTCCATATTTAAAATAAGGTGAGAGTGGAGAGAGCATTGCAAGAAAGGACATAGAGACAAAAAAACTATGGGGTGCATAAAAGACATAACTATGACAAATTTCAGTTAAATAGAATCAAAGTACCTCAGAGTTGGAATGGTCCTCAGAGGTCATCTCATCCAATTTGAATCTGATCAGATTACTACCCAAACAAGCAATCATCCAATATCTGAAAAACTACAGTGATGTAGAACTCACTACTTTCTGAGAATGTACATTTCACATTTGTTTATGAGAACCCTTCTATTTTTGATGGATTTGCTTTTTGTTTTTGTTTTTCCCAAATAGAAGATCTGTCAATTTCTATGTAAAGGATAATTTCTTGGAATATTTTATCCTAAATTCCCAATGTATACACATGTTTTCTTTTAATAACAGACTAATGATTATTTCCAGATATTAAATGTTCTATGTGAGTGTGACCAGGGTCCATCCTGTGAATCCATGTTCAGAGTCACCCTTCTTTGTTCTGGTTAACCATATCTATGCTTTGGGACTGATTCACAATCTTATGGTAGCCTAGAAGAAGGAGAATGTGGCATTTTGATGTGATATGGCAATTTCTGAGTGCTTTCTTCATTCTTCTATTGACCCATGAAAATAGTAGAGAACCAGAGTTCTATAATGGTTAAAAGAAGAAATATCTTCTGGTTCAAATTATTTTCCTTGATCTCTCTGTGTAGCATTACATAACTTAAAGATATTCAATGAGAGATGAGGAAGGGTTTGCTTTTCTCCACTCTGATGTCATCATGATTTTGCCCACATAGTAGTTAATCCTAAGAGACTGAGCAAAGTCTTACATAGGACCCCTAGGACCCTTGTCCACATTTGTAATTGCTCTCTACTGATTTTCAGGAAATTATTATCTCTCCCGAGATGGAAATATTCAGGCTTGAAGGTGATTTTGTTAGTTCAAGAGGTAAGGGAAAAGTCCCTGGCAGATATAACAGAAATAGCAATAGTTACGGCAAGTTTACAAAACATTTCATAAATGTTAACGATTTTAATTACTACAGAATTCTTGGAGAGGGTGACCTCCAACAAGAGGATTGGACAAGAGAATTATGCCATTCCTATGGTTAATTATTGGAACGAATTGTTACAGAATTAATTTAGAAAGATATCTTCTTTCTCCATTTTTGGAAATGATTTACATAGAATACAAGTCAATAGATTAAATAGAATAATCTCATCTTTTTTCTCATTTAAAAATTAAAAGTTATGGATAACTTTTTTTTACATGAAATGTAAAATGTACAAATACTGGTATATATATATAACTACATCATTCTCTTATAAATTAGAAAAAAATAAGATCCAAAAGACAAAACAGGGCATGATAACATGTATTATTCTATACCCATATTAACCCAACTCTCAAAGGGAAAAAGAGACTTGCATTCCTTTATATTTTCTTGAGCCACAATTTTTTTTAAAAAGATTTCTGCAATCTTCCTTTGAAAATTAAGTCCATTTTATTTTCCTGTTTTATTCTAAATGTATTGTCATCCATAAACCCTTTAATTCAGCTTGAGGATAATTCCAATGAAAATATCACACCTCTAACCCAAAAATAATTTGTATTTCATAGATTTACATATTTGTGTGTACATCTTTTCCCCTAATGTAAGTTTCTTCAATGCAAAGATGTTTTTAATTTTTGTTTTTGAATTGATAGTACCTAGAAATTAGTAGGTATATAATGAATGCTTGTTGAATTAAAATAGATCTAAATATGTAAATTAATTCTGGTGATCTTGTAACTTTCATTCTTTTGGCATGGCCTAAATATGAGAAGTGAATATTACACCATTTGAATCTTCCTTTTTTTAAAAAGAGTTATTTCCTCATTGTGCTTATGTCAGTTTTTTTAAATGAAGTAAATCTTTTATCAATGTTCTTTTATTTCATATTTTTGTCACTTCCTAATAACTCCAACATCAAGCCCAACAGAACCTTGTATCAGAACAAAGAATTATAGCTAAGCAAAAGAAATCTACATGCTAGCCTTTTGTTTTGCAAACTATACCAAATTCAGCCTCATGCAGTCTCTTCTTACAGGGCACTATTCTTTGATGAGAGCAAGGAAGGCATGTTTTATCAAAAATTCAGTGAAGTCAAGATTAGTCACTGATTGGTCACAATTCTGATGTCTTTTGATCATAACTGCAAATGAACATACTAGCACAAACAAGGACACCTGGCCCACATACTATGTGTGTGTGTGTGTGTGTGTACATATACACACATACATATATATGATATATGTATCTGCATATTAGTTTAATGATTTCCATTTTGTGGAAAAGGTTGCTGTACAAAATATGTTCAGTTTCTCTTGAGTTTGCTCAGTATTAGTTCATATTAGTCCTTTCAAGTTTTAATGACTTTTTTAATATGCACGATTTCTTAGATTTATTACATTGTGTATGTTAATATGTGTATATATGCACATGCATATAAATATATGTATATAAACATAGGTGTATATAGACATACACTTATATGTGTCTGTACATGCTTCTTAATTAACTCTCCCCTTATAAAATAATTTCATTGAGAACAGGAATTATTTGTTATAGTGCCTGACACATAGTAGTTATTTAACAAATAATAATTAATTGATTAATTGAGGTTATAGGACCAACAATTTAAACCTTAGTTACTAACCTCCTCATTTTACAAATTAGGAAACTAGGTCCAAGAAGTCTAAGTGTTTTTTTCTCTGAGTCACATGGGTAAAAAGTATCAGAGGTGAGATTTAAATTTAGGTTCTTTGACTCTAAAGTTGAAATTTTCATTTACATTTCTGCTCCTAGCAGTGTATAAATGTTATAGAAATAATAAAATAATTAAATTTATTCATTTATATAATAAATCTTAATTTTTTTACATCTTTAGAAAGTCAACAGGTGATATTTCATCTCTTCATTGCTATCATTTTGGATACTATTTACCATTGTGTTCACAAGGTTTAAACAAATATTTTCTTTTTCATGAAACCACATATTTATCAAACAGACATTAAGGAGAAATTTGATGAACAGGTGATTCTTTCCAAGTCTATCCTTGATTATGTACCGTATGTTTTCAATGGGTTTTAAGCAGGTGAATTCTCAGGCCACAATAGATTATTGATTGCCATTTCTTGGATAACTTTCTTTTATTTTATTAATTTATTTTCATTTATCAACAATCATTTCCATATGCTTTTGAGTTTAAAATTTTTCTCCACCTTCCTCCCCACCACCCTCCCCAAGATGGCACACAATCTGATATAGGCTACACATATACATTCCTATTAAACATATTTTCATATTAGTGATGTTGTAAGTAAGAATTGGAACCCAAAGGAGGAACCACCAGAAAGAGAAAACAGAACTCAAAAGAAGAAGAAAAAAACAGCAAATGGTATGCTTCAATTGCATTCAAACTCCATAGTTCTTTCTTCTTTCTGGATAGCATTTTCCATTACGCGGCCTTTGGAGATGTCTTAGATCTTTGTATTGCTGAGAAGGGTTAAGTTTATCAATATTGGTCAACGCACAATGTGGCTGTTATTGTGTACAACATTCTCTTGGTTCTGCTCACTTCACTCAGCATCAGACCATACAAGTCTTGACAGGTTTTTCTGAAGTCAGTCTGTTCATCATTTCTTAAAGCACAATAGTATTCCATTACATTCATATACCACAACATGCTCAGTCATTACCCAATTAATGGGCATCCTCTCAATTTCCAATTCTTTGCCATCACAAAAAGAACTCCTATAAATATTTTTTTACATGTGGGTCCTTTTCCCATTTGTATGATCTCTTTGGGATATAGCCCTAGAAGTGCTATTGCTGGGTCAAAGGGTACGCACAGGTGGGGGGCAGGATAGGATTAAGGGAAATAGAGTTAGTTTTTCACAGCATGTCTACTATGGAAGTGTTTTGTTTAACTGTGCATATATGGCCTATGTTGAGTTGCTTGCCTTTTGAATGAGAGTGGGTGGGGAGGAAGGAAGGGAGAAAATTTGGAACCCAAAGTTTTAAAAACACATGTTTAAAAAAACCGTTTTCACACGCAACTGGGAAATAACAAACACAGGAAATGGGGTACAGAAATCTATCCTGCCCTACAAGAAAATAGAAGGGGAAGGGAATAAGAGAAGAGGGGGAGAGACAGCAGGGAAAGAAGATTAGGGGAAGGGGTATTCAGAATGCATGCCATCTTGGAGTGGGGTTAGGGGTGAGATGGGGTGAAAATTTGGAACTCAAAATCTTGTGGAAGTAAATGTTGAAAACTAAAAATAAATAAATTTATTAATAAAAAATATTCTTTCCCAATTTTCTACCTTCCTTCTAATCTTACTTGCATTGGCTTTGTTTGTGCAACAACTTTTCAATTTAATGTAATCAAAGTTATCCATTTTGCTTTTTGTAATATACTCTATCTTCTGTTTGGTCATGAATTCTTCTATTCTCCATAAATCTGATTGGTAAACTATTCCTTGCTCTCCCAGGTTGCTTACAGTATCAGACTTTATATCTAAATCATGAACCCATTTTGATTTTATTTTGGTATATATGAGATTTTGATCAATGCCTGGTTTCTGCCATACTCTTTTTCAGTTTTCCCAGCAGTTTTTTTTTTTCAGAGTGGGTTCTTATCCCAGAAAGTGGGGTCTTTGGGTTTATCAAATAATAGGTTACTGTCTATTTGTCATTGACTACTGTGTCTTGTATGCTTAACCTATTCCACTGATCCACCACTCTATTTTTTAACCAGTACCAAGCAGTTTTGATGATTGCTGTTTTGTAATACAATTTAAGATTTGGAATGGGTAGACTACCTTCCCCTACATATCTTTTCATTAGTTCCCTTGATATTCTGGACCTTTTGTTCTTCCAAATGAATCTTGTTATTATTTTTTCTAACTCTATAAAATAATTTTCAGTAGTTTGATTAGTATGGCACTGAATAAGCAAATTAGTTTAGGTAGAACTATCATTTTTATTTTATTAGCTCAGCCTACCCATGAGCAACTGATAATTTTCCAATTATTTAGATCTGACTTTATTTGTGTGAAAAGTGTTTTGTAATTGTGGTCATATAGTTCCTGGGTTTGTTTGGGAGGTAGACTCCTAAATATTTTATAATGTCTACAGTAAGTTTAAATGGGATTTCTCTTTCTGTCTCTTGCTGTTTGGCTTTGTTGGTAATATATAGAAATGTCAATGATTTAAGTGGGTTTATTTTATAGCCTGCAACTTTGCTAAAGTTGTTTATTATTTCAAGTTTTTTTTGCTTGTTTCTCTAGGATTCTCTAGGTATATCATGATGTCATCTGCAAAGGGTGATAGCTTTGTTTCTTTTTTGTCTATTCTAAAACCTCCAATTTCTTGTTCTTCTCTTATTGTTTAAGCTAATGTTTCCAGTACTATATTGAACAACAGTGGTGATAATGGACATCCTTATTTCACCTTCAATCTTATTGGAAATGCTTCTAGCTTGTCTTCATTACATATGATGCTTGCTGAAGGTTTTAGGTAGATGATATTTATTATTTTAAGGAAGGCTCCATTTATTCCTATGTTCTCTAGTGTTTTTAATAGGAATGGGTGTTGTATTTTGTCAAACGCTTTTTCTGCATCTATTGAGATCATCATGTGGTTTCTGTCAGTTTTGGTGTTGATATGATCAATTATGCTGATAGTTTACCTAATATTGAACCAACCCTGCATTCCTGGTATAAATCCTACCTGGTCACAGTGTATTATTCTTGTGATAAGTTGCTATAATCTATTTGCTAATATTTTATTTAAAATTTTTCATCTATATTCATTAGAGAAATCAGTCTATAATTTTCTTTCTCTGTTTTGACTTTTTCTGGTTTAGGTATCAGCACTATATTTGTATCATAAAAAGAATTTGGTAAGACTCCTTCTTCACCTATTTTCCCAAAGAGTATATGTAGTATTGGAATTAATTCTTCTTTAAATGTTTGATAGAATTCACATGTAAATCCATCTGGCCCTGGAGTTTTTTTCCTACAGAATTCATCAATAGCTTGTTCAATTTTTTTTTTTCCGAGATGGGGTTATTTAAGTATTTTAGTTCCTTTTCTGTTAATCTGGGCAATTTATATTTTTGTAAATATGTATCCATTTCACTAAGATTGTCAAATTTATTGGCATACAGTTAGGAAAAATAGTTCCTAATTATTGTTTTAATTTTCTCTTCCTTGGTGGTAGGTTCACCCTTTTCATTCTTGATACTAGCAATTTGGTTTTCTTCTTTCTTTTTTTAAATTAAATTAACCAAAGGCTAATCTATTTTATTGTTTTTTTCATAAAACCAGCTCTTAGTTTTATTTATTAGTTCAATAGTTTTCTTAATGTCAATTTTTATTGATTTTTCCTTTGATTTTCAATATTTATAATTTGGTGTTTAATTGAGGATTTTCAATTTGTTCTTTTTCTAGTGTTTTTAGTTGTATGCCCAATTCTTCGATCTCCTCTTTTTTTATTTTGTTTATGTAAACATTTAGAGATATAAAACTTCCTCTAAGAACTGCTTTCCTTGCATCCCATAAGTTTTGGTATGTTGTGTCATTATTGTCCTTCTCTTGAATGAGGTTATTGATTGTTTCTATGATTTGCTGTTTGACCCAACCATTTTTTAGGATTAGATTATTTAGTTTACAATTATTTTTTAGTCTATCTTTCCATAGCCCTTCCATTTCATATAATTTTTATTGAATCATGATCTGAAAAGGATGCATTTAGTATTTCTGCCTTTCTGCATTGGATTCTGAGGTTTTTAATGCCCTAGTACATGGTGAATTTTTGTGTACATACCATATACCACTGAGAAAAAAGTATATTCCTTTCTATCCCCTTTCAGTTTTATCTAGAAGTCTATCATACTTAACTTTTCTAATGTTCTATTCACCTCCTTCACTTCTTTCCTGTTTATTTTGTGGTTAGATTTATCTAGTTCAGAGAGGGGAAGGTTGAGGTCCCCCACTAGTATGGTTTTGCTATCTATTTCTTCCTGTAACTCCCTGAACTTTTCCTCTAAGGATTTGGATGCTATACCATTTGGTGCATATGTGTTTAGTAATGATATTACTTCATTGTCTATGGTGTCTTTCAGCAGGATGTAGTTTCCTTCCTTATCTCTTTTGATAAGATCTATTTTTGCTTTTGCTTTGTCTGAGATCAGGATTGCTACCCCTGCTTTTTTTATTTCAGCTGAAGCGTAATGTATTTTGCTCCAGTCTTTTACCTTTACCCTGTGTGTGTCACTCTTTTTCAAATGTGTTTCTTCTAAACAACAAATTGTAGGATTATGGTTTTTAATCCATTCTGTTATCCACTTTTGTTTTATGGGAGAGTTCATCCCATTCACATTCACAGTTATGATTACTATCCATGTCTTTCTCTCCATCCTTTTTACCCCCTGTTTATGCTTTTTCTCTCCTCTCTTTTTCCTTCCCCACTAGTGTTTTGCTTTTGACCACCACCTCCTTCACTCTCTCCTCCCTTCTATTAGCTCTTTCCCTTTTCTTCCTCTTTACCCTTAGTGTTTCTTCCCTCCCTTCTATCCCCCTTCCTTTTCTTTCCCCTTTTCCCTCCTACTGCCTATATGGCAAGTTAGATTTCTATACCTAACTGATTATGTTATTCCCTTCTTGAGCCAAATCTGATGAGAATAAGGTTCAACCAATGCTCATCTCCCTCCCTTCTTTTCCTCTGGTAATAGGTTTTTGTGACTTTTCCTGTAATGTAATTGAAGTTGTCTGCCTCCTCCTTTCTCAGTACATTTTTTTAGGTCAGATTAATTCACTTACTTGGATCCATTTAACCACTTCATTAGATTTTTTTTGTCATTACATCAAAGTCAATTTATATCCATCCCCTTTGTGTATACTCCTTTAACATGGTGTAATAACAATATAGTTCTCAAGAGTTACAAGGGTCATTTTCTCTTGTAGGGATGTAAACAATTTGCCCTTATTAATACTATTAACAATATTGTATCTTTCTGTCCCATTGACCTTTTTATGTCTCCCTTGAGTCTTGTACTTGAAGATAAAATTTTCTGTTGAGGTCTGGTCTTTTTATCAGGAAGGCTTGGAAGTCCCCTATTTCATTGAATATCCATCTCCTCCCCTGAAAGATCATGCTCATTTTCGGTGGGTAGTTAATCCTTGGTTGTAATCCATGATCCTTTGCCTTACAGAATATCATGTTTCACACCCTATGCCCTTTTAATGTAGAAGCTGCAAGGTCCTGTATAATCCTGAGTGTGGTTCCATGATATTTAAATTGTTTCTTTCTGTCTGCTTGCAATATTTTCTCTTAGACCTGGTAGAATTTGGCTACTATATTCCTTAGAGTTTTCAATTTGGGATCTCTTTCAGGAAGTGATCAGTGGATTCTTTCTATGGCTATTTTCCCCTCTGGTTCTAGGACCTCAGGGAAATTTTCCTTGATGATTTCCTGAAAGATACTGTCCAGGCTCTTTTTTTCATCATGATTTTCAGGTAGACCAATAATTTTTAAATTGTCTTTCCTGGATTGATTTTCCAGGACAGTTGTTTTACCAATGAGATATTTTATGTTTTCATCTACTTTTTTTTCATTTTTTTTGTTTCTGTTTGACTGGTTCTTGCTGTCTCATAGAGTCATTAGCTTTCATTTTCCCAATTCTAATTTTTAGCAAATTGTTTTCTTCTTTTAGATTTTGTACCTCCTTCCCCATTTGGCCAATTGTATTTTTTAGGGATTTGTTTTCTTCAGTGTACTTTTTTCCGGTTGGTCAATTGCATTTTTTAAGAACTCTTCTACCTCTCTCATTTGACTTCTTGAGCTCTTCTAAGAAGGCTTTTTGGGCTTCAGACCAGTTCATATTCCTTTTTGAGGTTCCAGATGTGGGTTTGTTGACAATGTTGTCCTCTTCAGGGTTTCTGCTTTGATCTTCACTGTTCTCATAATATAAATCTATGGTACATTTATTTGCTCATGGTGTATCCTTATTCCCTGGCCTTTAAAGAAATTGAGCTCTCCTGCTGGGGAGCAGAGGACACTGAACCAAGCTTCTTGTGTTGGGAGTCTAGGTCTTGGTCACTGGCTTTGTGTGCTGGGGCTGCTGATGTTACCAATTGGAGGCTGTAGGGTTCTGGCAGCTTATCTGGTGTTCAGCTGTAATCAGCAAGGCTGGAACTCTAGGGCAACTCTAGGTTGCCTGCTTTTCCTTTCCTTTTACTTTCCTCAGCTCATTTTAGATGGATGTTGCAGGGTGTTTATCCACGTGGGGTCCTTTGTATTGCTGCTTCCCTTATTTTTGCTGAGGCACTGGGAGACTCCATTGCTGTAGAATGCTGAGGCAGCTGGTGGTTTTCTGAGTTGGTTTCCACCTATTCCCCCACCTCACTGAGGCACTCGCAGGTTCAGGTGTTGATGTTTGCCTGCTCTACCACCTCGGTTTCAGGATCTCCTCTTGGTGTGCTAAAGTGGGGTTTTCTGCTGGCTTGCTGAGACACCTCCCATCTGTACTGCTAGTCTTCCCACAGGGCAAGAGGGCCTTTCCTATTAACCCCTCAAGCTACCTGGGCTACTGGACTGCTGCTTTTCATCTTTCTTCTGGTTCAGCAGTTCTAGGGTTTTTCCTGGGGCAATATTTTCTGGGCTTTCAGAGGCTGATAGGGGAGGGTGAGAGTGACTACCTTTTTTCTCTGCCATCTTGGCTCCTGGAAGCAGAAGTCTCTTGGATAACTTTCAATCTTTAGTGACTTATGGCATGGAGCAAGATTGTTTTTAGTATTCCATCTCCATTTGAAAATTTCTATAATTTCAGAAAAAAATCTGCTTCTCAGTCCCTCAAGATTTTTTGAGCCAGTCCTTTCAGTGAGGATCAGACTTCCAGGTCCAATAAAATTGCTTTTTTTTATCCTTGAAACTGTTTTGTTGTTGTTGTTGTTGGATGTCTTATAATGTGATGGAGATACCCAAAACTGTACTGATTCAACTTGACATTTTACATCAGTAAAAACAATGTATTTCCAGCCTCCAGTATTTTAGTTTTTGTATTGTCTTTCCAATAACAAATGTTTTCCATCATAGCAAAGCTTAGTAGCTGTTATTATTTTGTTCATTTATTTGTTTTACTGGCATTCTCAATGTTCTTCCAACTGTAGGAAGCTTCTGTTATATTATAGAGGAATTAGTAACATCCCAGCTCCTAGAGCCTTCTGAAAGTCTTAATTTGGAGGAGAATTTATCTGTTTTATTTTCCCTGAGAAGATACATTAGAGAGGTTAACAGCATTAGTTTGTAAGTTTCTTGCATTCCTTTCAAACCACACTTTTCTTTGAGCCTTGGAATGATTAACATTATTTGATTTTTGTATCAATAGAATTAATGAAAAGAAATGCAAGGGAAGGTGGCCAAGCTGTACCAGATCTAAAACTGTATTATAAAGCAGCAATCATCAAAACTATTTGGTACTAAGAAATAGAGTTGTGGATTAATGGAATAGATTAGGTTCACAAGACACAGTAATCAATGACTATAGTAATGTACTATTTGATGAACTTAAAGATTCCAGCTTCTGGGATAAGAACTCACTACTTGACAAAAACTTCTAGGAAAACTGGAAAATAGCATGGGAGAAACTAGGCATAGATCAATATCTTATACTGTATACTAAGAACAGGTCAAAATGAGTACATGACTTAGACATAAAAAATGATACTATAAGCAAATTAGGAGAACAAGGAATAGTTTGCCAGTCAGATCTATCAAGAATGGAAGAATTTATATCCAAACAAGAGATAAAGAACAATATGAAATGCAAAATGGAGAGTTTTGATTACATTAAATTAAAAAGTTGCACCAACACAGACAATGTAACCATGATTAGAAGGGAAGCAGAAAGTTGGAAACAATTTTTGCAGCCCACATCTCTGATAAAGGCCTCATTTCTCAAATATATAGGTAACTGAGTCAAATTTATAAGAATACAAGCCATTCCCCAATTGATAAATGATCAAAGGATATGAACAAGCAGCTTTTAGAGGAAGAAATTAAACCTATCTATAGTCCTATAAAAATGCTCTAAATAACTATTGATTAGAGAAATGCAAATAAAACAACTCTGTGGTACCACCTCACATATTGGCTAACATGACAAAACAAGGAAATGATAAATGTTGCAGAAGATGATGGAAAATTTGAACACTAATGCGTTTTTGGTGGAGTTGCGAACTGATCTAACCATTCTGGAGAGCAACTTGGAACTACAACCAAACGGCTATCAAACTGTGCATACCCTTTGATCCAACAATAGCACTTCTATGTCTTTATCCCAAAGAGATACAAAGGACCCTCATGTACAAAAATATTAATAGCAGCTTTTTGAGGTGGCAAAGAATTGGAAATTGAGAGGATGCCCATTAATTGGGGAATGGCTGAGCAAGTTGTGGTATATTAATATAATGGAATACTATTGTGCTATAAGAAATGATGAGCAGGTGGATTTCAGAAAACCTGGAAATATTTACATGAAATGATGCTGAGTGAAGTGAGCATAATCTGAAGAGTATACTAAGTAGTAACAGCAACATTACGCAATGACCAATTTTCATAGATTTAGCTCTTCTCAGCAATGCAATGATCTAAGACAATTCCAAAAAGAATCATGATGGACATGCTATCCACATCCAGAGAAAGAACTATGAAGTCTGAATGCAGATCAAAGGATACAATTTTCTTTCTTTGTTTGTTATTTGTTTTTCTCATGTTTCTCTCCCTCACCCCGCTTTGGTTCTGATTCTTCTTTACAACATGACTAATGTGGACATATGTTTAATATTTTTGTATGTGTACAGCCTATATCAGATCACATGCCCTCTTGGGTCATGGAGGGAGAGGGGACATTTAGAACTCAAAATTTTATAGAAGTGAATGTTGAAAACTAAAAATAAATATTTTTTAATTATTTCATTTTTGGTCTGAATGAACTTTTAAATGCTTGACTTTTTTATATCAATAGCTTCTGCAACATTTCTAACACTCATTGAAGTGTGCCCATTAAGGTCTACAACTTAAACACCATGGAAATAAAACAAAACAAAGGATAGTAATAAAAATACAAGTGTATTCAGCTTAAGTAAGTTAAGCTAGATTTTCTCTTTATGCTATCTGCTTTATTTGTGACTCTTCCTTCCCCTGTTTTATTTTTTCTTCTATTCCTATCCTCTATATCCCTGTCCTTATCTATTCCCCTCCTTCTTTTAATGCACTGCTACATTAAACTAACATACACACATATACACATATATATTAAATATTTAGTAAATTGAATAGTAATAGGTCTAATCCTATATCTGCTAGAGTCAAGGAGCTGTTGCTCTATAGTCCCAACTTGGGAGGCTGCCTGTTACAGACTTTTCCTTCTTATATAAATCCCTTGTTTGGATTACATTCTTATCCAGGACCTGGAAAGTGGGTGAATCATTTGTTCAAAACTATGCCCACTCCTTCTGTCTTTAGCTTCTACCTATCTTCTCCCACAACCTTTGTCATGTCGGGTTTGTATTTTCCCATGCACAAACACATACTGGAAATCAATGCCTTTAAATCTTGACCTTCAAGGCTGCCTGACACAGATAACATTAGTTAGATTCTGGTCATAAAAGTTTAGTCAAGATTTCTATCATGTTTCCAGACTCATTTTTATGATATTCTTGATTTACTTTCTTGTATATTTGTCTACCTGAAGGTTCTGGGCATCAGACTTTGGTCCCAACACCCTGTAGAGGCTTCACCAAAGATGAGTCTACATTCAGGTCAATATACTAAGGTATCTCAGACAACTGCTCATGCTAGCTTTGGTTTGGTTTCCTTGAGTCATTAACAACTGGAAATCCTTGACTCCTACAGTGACCCTTACTTTAGGTCCCATCTCTTTGTGCTATCCTTTTCTGTAAGAGAAGAGAATGTTGTCTTTCTTTGATTCTGTTGTTTCATGTGGAACTTTACTTCACTGTTCACAGATGTAGATCTAAGTTTGGATAGTACCTTTCACATCATCACCTTAGCAGGAAGAATGAAATTTGGAAGACATCAAATGAAATTATCCTTATGAGGAGGGAAAATAGTTATTTGTCTGAACAAGTCATGGAAACTGAAGAGATGTGAGAAGTCATTTCCCTTAACTTCTGTGTAGAGGTGGGAGGTCCAAAGTCAAGAAATATTGCATATACTTTCAGATTTTTTTTCTATGCTTTGATTTGTTGCTAATCATTCATTCCTCTTCATCTTTTGTTTTCTTTATTTCTTTGTTGTTATATGAAGTTTTCTGGGATGGAGAAGAAGTGAGATGCAGGGGGAAATTTAAGTGCATAAAACCAAATAGGTCAATAAAACATTTTAAAATTATATTGAAATATTATTTTATATTACCTTCATTTTAATATATCCTTCTCCTCCTATGTATATTAAGCCATTTCTTAAAACAAAGAACTTTTAAAACGAATAAGAAGATGGAGCCAACATGGCAGGGAAAACTCAGAGACTCACCTGAGATCTTCCAAATTCCTCTCTAATCAACTTTAAATTAAAATCTCAAAATAAATTCTGGAGTGGCAGAACCCACAAAATGCTGTGGTGAAATATTTTTCTATCCCAAGACCACTTAAGAGGAAAGGTATGTCAATCTGGGTTAAGAGTGGAGCACATTCCATCATGAGTAATGCCAGTAAGAAAGCAGTTGTCCCCATCTCAGCAAGAAGTGGCATGTATTGGGGGCAACTGAAGGAACAACAGTGATTTCCACTTTTTAGAGCTGTCAGGCCAGAGAGTTTCAGGGGATGAGATGACTGGTCAGAAGGAGATTACAGGGGTCCCTTTGCTGGCACTAAGTGTAGGACTCTATTGCATTTCCCATACCCAGATCCGTGCCACCATAACAGGGCAAGGAGGAAAACTTTCAAACCAGAGATTTTGGCTGCAGGGCAGCAAGGACCCTGGTCACAGTTTCAGGGTAAAGAAAGAATTTTTGTGGCCATACACAGATGAGAGCATGACAGGAGAGTAGTAAACATAGTTCTCATTAGATCATACCACTTTGGAAGAACTAAAAGCTTACAAATTCCCATTAATAAATGTGAAATTAAGAGCACTAAAATCAAGAAATTTGGGACAGTGACCCCTCAACCTAAGGAGCAGAGCCAAAGTCAAGAAATAGACTAGAAAAATGACTGAACAGCAACAAAACAACAAAAGAACCTGACCAAAGAAAGTTATTATGGTGACAGGGAATATCAAAATACAAACTTACAAGAAGAAAAGAAAGTAAAAATTGCTACATCTAAAGACTCAAGGAAAAATATGAAATGACCTTAGGTCCAAAAGAATTCCTGTAAGAGCTCAAAAAATGTTTTTAATCAAATAGGGAAGAAAAGGTGAAAATGGGAAAAGAAAGGCAAGAATGGAAGAAAATCATGGGAAAAAATTGTCAACAGCTTGGTTTAAAAAAAGGCACAAAGGGGCACAGACAAGATGGCAGAGAAAAGGCAGCAATTCACTTGAGTACTTCTCAAAGCCCCTCCCAACACCTTTAAATAATTACAAAACAATTCCTGGAGTGGCAGAGCCCCAAAAAGGGTGGGGTGAAAAAATTTTCCAGCCAAGGACAACTTAGAAGTTTGTCAGGAAAGGTCCATTGCACCTGGGTGAGTGGAACACAGTTCAGCACAGGCAGACCAGGCACCAGCAAACGAGGAGCAGGCTTTGGGAGCCATTGAATCAGCTGTGGCCAGAGCAACTTCGGGAACTCTCAGCCCACAGATAATAAGGAATTTGAAAAAATGATCAGAAAGATATTACAGGGATCTCTTTGCTGACACTGGGGGCAGAACTATGTTGCTTTGTCCATACTCAGAACTGGGTCACAGTCTTACATAGTAATCCCAGGGTGAGGAGTAGCACTAGCACCCCAGAACTTGTGGTTGCAGTGGAGCAGGGATCCTCATCACATTTCCAGGACAGAAAAGAGTGTTTATGGTCATTCAAAGATCATAGCACAGGCAGGGATAGTAGTAAAAGCACTTGTCCTTAGATCATGTCACTTTGGAAGAAATGAAAACTTGTAGTTCCCTAGAAGTATCTCAGAAAACAGCTGCATAAAACCTTTAAGACTTGAGACAGCCCTCCACCATGGAAGTAGAGTGCACTTTAAGAAAAGAGTTAAAAGTGAAGAGGTAGAAAAATGAGCGAAGAACAGACAAAAAAAATTTGATCATAGAAAGTTACTATGGTAACAAAGAAGATCAAAACATACACTAAGGAGAAGAATAACAAAGTCAAAGCTACAATATCTAAAGCCTCCAAGAAAAATATAAATTGGTTTCAGGCCATGGGAGAGCTCAAAAAGGATTTTGAAAATTAAGTAAGAGAGGTAGAAGAAAAACTGGGAAGAGAAATGAAAGTGATGCAAGAAAATCATGAAAAAGAGTCAACAATTTGATAAAAGAGACACAACATAGTATTGAAGAAAATAACACTTTAAAAATAGAATGATAGAAGTGGTACAAAAAGCCAATGAAGAAAGCCTCAAAAAGCAGAATTAGTCAAATGGAAAAAGAGACACAAAAATTCACTGAAGAAAAAAAAATTCCTTAAGAAAAAAAACTGGCCAAATGGAGGACATACAAAAACTCACTGAAGAAAATAATTCCTTAAAAATCAGAATAGAACAAATGCAAGCTAATGAGTTTATGAGAAATGAAGAAACAATAAAACAAAACCAAAAGAATGAAAAAAAGAATAGAAAACAACATGAAATATCTCATTGGAAAAGGACAACTGACCTGGAAAATAGATCCAGTAGAGATCATTGAAACATTGTTGTATTACCTGAAAGTAATGATTAAGAAAAAGAGCCTGGAAATCATCTTTCAAGAAATTATAAAGGAAAACTGCCTTGATGTTCTAGAAACAGAGTGAAATAGAAATTGAAAGAATCCACTAATTACCTCCTGAAAAAGATCCCAAAATGAAAACTCCCAGGAATATTATAGCCAAATCCAAGAGCTCCTGGGTCAAGGAGAACATATTGCAAGCAACCAGAAAGAAACAATTAAAGTCACAATTGGGATAACACAAGATTAAGCAGCTTCTAGCTTGAAGGATCAAAGGGCTTGGATTAGCAAAATGGGCCAAAAGGTTGAAAAAAAAGAGGTACAAAAATTAACTGATGAAAATAATTCCTTGAAAACCAGAATTGGTCAAATGGAAAAGGAGATAAAAAAGCTCATTGAAGAAAATAATTCCTTAAAAATTAGAATTGGGCAAGAGGTACCTAATAATTCTATGAGACATCAATAAACAATAAAACAAAACTCAAAAGAATGAAAAAAAATAAAAGAAAACATGAACTATCTCATGGGAAATTCAACTGACCTGCAAAATAGATTGAGGAAAGGTAATTTAAAAATTGTTGGAGTACCTGACAGCCTCATCAATCAAAGACCTCAGATATCATCTTTCAAGAAATTTTCAACTGAGAGTGATGCAAGAAAATCATGAAAAACAAGTCAACAGCTTGCTAAAGGAGACCCAAAAAAATACTGAAGAAATAACACCTTAAAAAATAGCCTAACCCAAATGGCAAAAGAGATCCAAAAAGTCAATGAGGAGAATGCCCTAAAAAGCAAAATTGGACTAATGGAAAAGGAAGTTCAAAAGATTACTGAAGAAAATACTTCCTTAAAAATTAGAATAGAGCAATTGGAAGCTAGTGACTTTATGAGAAATCAAGACACTGTAAAACAAATCCAAAAGAATGAAAATTTAGAAAACAATGTGAAATATCTCATTGGAAAAACAACTGACCTGGAAAATAGATCTAGGAGAGAGAATTTAAAAATTATTGGACTATCTGAAAGCCATAATCAAAAAAAGAGCCTAGACATCATCTTTCAAGAAATTATCCAGGAAAACTGTCCTGATATTTTAGAACCAGAGGGCAAAATAGAAATAGAAAGAATCCACCAATCTCTTCCTGAAAGAGATCCCCAAAGGAAAAATCTTAGGAATATTATAGCCAAATTCCAGAGTTCCCAGGTCAAGGAGAAAATGTTGCAAGCAGCCAGAAAGAAACAATTCAAGTATTGTGGAAACACAATCAGGATAACACAAGATTTAGCAGCTTCTACATTAAGGGACCACAGGGCATGGAATATAATATTCTGGAGAGCAAAGGAGATAGGATTACAACCAAGAATCACCTACCCAGCAAAACTGAGTATAATCCTGCAGGGGAAAAAATGGTCATTCAATGAAATAGAGGACTTTCGAGCATTCTTGATGAAAAGACCAGAGTTGAATAGAAAATTTGACTTTCAAATACAAGACTCGAGTGAAACATGAAGAGGTAAACAGGAAAGAGAAAATCATAAGAGACTTATTAAGGTTGAACTGTTTATATTCCTGCATGGAAAGATGATATTTGTAACTCATGAGACCTTTGTCAGTATTTGGGTAGTTGGAGGGAGAAAAATTATATGTATGTATATATAAATATAGATAGATTGATAGATAGAGGGCACAAGGTGAGTTGAAGATGAAAGGGTCATATCTGGAGAATAAAATTAAGGGGTGAGAGAGGAATATACTAGGAGAAGGAGAAAGGGAGAGGTAGCATGGGGTAAATTATCCCACAAAAAAAAAAAAAAACAGAAAGGAAAGGCTCTTACATTGGCGGGGAAATGGGGGAAGGTGCGAGGGAATGAGTGAATCTTATTCTCATAGGATTTGACTTAAGGAGGAAATAACATACACACTCAATTGAGTGTGGAAATCTGTCTTACCCTACAGGAAAATAGGGGGGGGAAGGGGACAAGAGAGTATGGAATGATAGAGTGGAGGGCAGATTGGGAAAGGGAGTAATCAGAAGCAAATACTTCTTGAGGAGGGACAAGGTCAAAAGAAAGAATACAATAAATGGATAGGCAGGATAGGATTAAGGGAAATAGAGTTAGTTTTTCACAGCATGTCTACTATGGAAGTGTTTTGCATAACTGCACATATGTAACCTATATTGAGTTGCTTGCCCTTTCAATGAGGGTGGGTGGGGAGGGAGGAAGGGAGAAAATTTGGGACCCAAAGTTTTAAAAACACATGTTTAAAAAAAATGTTTTCACATGCAACTGGAAAATAAGAAATACAGGAAATGGGGTACAGAAATCCATCCTGCCCTACAGGAAAATTGAAGGGCAAGGGGATAAGAGAAGGGGGGGAGAGATAGAAGGAAAGGCAGACTAGGGGAAGGGGTATTTAGAATGCATGCCATCTTGGGGTGGGGTTAGGGGTGACATGGAGTGAAAATTTGGAACTCAAAATCTTGTGGAAGTAAATGTTGAAAACCAAAAATAAATAAAAATTACCATTAAAAAAAAAGAAATTATCAAGGACAACTGTGCTGATATTTTAAAACAAGAGGATAAAGTGGAAATCAAAAGAGTCCATGAATAACTTCATAAAGAGATCCCAACAATGAAAACTCCCAGGAATATTATAGCCAAATTCCAGAACCCCTATGTCAAGGAGAAAATATTATAAGCATCCAGAAAGAAACAATTCAAATATTGTGGAGCTTCAGAAGATTACACAAGATTTAGCAGCTTCTACATTAAAGGATCAAGGGCTTGGAATATAATATTTCAGAGAGCAAAAGAGTTAGAATTACAACCAAGAATCACCTACCCAGCAAACCTAAGTATAATCCTTGGGGTGGGGGGAGAAAGAATATTCAATGAAATAGAGGAATTTCAAGCATTCCTGATGAAAAGGCCAGAACTGAATAGTTAATTTGACTTTCAAATACAAGACTGAAATGTAGTATAAAAAGGAAAGAGAAATCATAAGGGATTCAACAAGGCTAAGTTGTTCATATTCTTACATGGCATGATGATACTAATAAAGTCCTAAATACTTTACCATTACTAGAATATTTTAAAAGGGTATATTTGTACACATAAATACACACATATGTATAGATGTGAGTTGAATATATTGGGGTGATGTCTTAAAAATTAAATTAAGGTATGAGAAAGAGGGATGCACTGGGAGAGGGAGGAAGGGAGAGTTAGAATGGAGTAAATTATCTCACATAATAGAAGCGCCAAAGGGCTTTTACAGTGGAGGAGAAGATGGTGGATGGAGGGTGTTTCAAACTTTACTCTTATTGGAATTGACTTAAAAAGCAATAACATACACACACAATTGGGTATATAAATCTATCTTATTCTATAGAAACATAGAAGAATCATATAAGGAGGAGGAGGGTTGGATTGTTGGACTCTGTAGTCAGAAGCAAAACACATTTGAGAATGGACAGGGTGAAAGGAGAGTGATAGTACAATAAAGAGAAGGCAAATAGGTCATTACTGTGAAAATATTTTTTTACATGAAGGCCTCATTTTTCAAATATATAGAGAACAGAGTCAAATTTATAATACAAATCATTCCCAATTGATAAATGGTCAAAGGGTATGAGCAGGTAGTTTTCCAACTAAATAATCAAAGCTACTTATAGTCATATAAAAAAAGTTCTCTAAATCACTACTGATTAGAGAAATGCAAATTAAAACAACTCTGAGTTACTACTCTATACCTACCAGATAGGCTAATATGACAAAAAAGGAAAATGACATGTATTGGAGATGATGTGGGGGAAATTGAAACACTAATGCACTATTGGTGGAGTTGTGAACTGTTTCAACCATTCTGGAGAACAATTTGGAACTATGCCCAAAGGGCACAACACCCTTTGACATAATACCACTACTAGGTCTGCACCCCAAAGAGATTTTACAAAAAGGAAAAGGACCTATATCTACACAAACATGTATAGCATCTCTTTGTGGTGGCAAAGAATTGTAAATTGAGAGGACGCCCCTCAATTGAGTAATGGCTGAACTAGTTGAGGTAAATGATTGTGATAAAATGCTCAATAGCAACTCATGTTGCTTTTGTTGTTTGTTCTTTGTTCTCAGAGAGGACTAATGACATCAGGATGTCATGATTTGCAAGTGATATGGATTTAAGTGAAGCAAGTCTGTGAAAAGTCACCAGCCTCACTCTCACCTCAGTAGCCAGGATGACTGGAGATGGCCCCAGATGCAGTGGCAGATCTTGGTCTTTTTAAGCTAAGGTCTTTCCCAGGGATAGAATATTATTATGCTATAGGAAATGAGAAGCAGGATGACTTCAGAAAAACTTGGAAACACTTACATTAACTGATACAAAATGAAGCGAGCTGACCCAGGAGAATAGTGTGCACAGTAACAGCAATATTGTATAATGATCAAGCATCAATAACTTAGTAATTCTCAAAAATGTAATGATCCACGACAATTCTGAAGGACTTTTGATGAAAAATACTATCCACCTCCAGAGGAAAAATTTATGTAATCTGAATGTAGATCAAATCATATTTTTTTAAAATTTTATTTTTCTTGTTTGTTTGCTTTGTTTTGCTTTGTGTTTTCTTTCACAACTTGACTAATATGGACATATGTTTTGCATGACAGCACATGTGTAAATAACTTTTATTAAATTGCTTGCCTTCTCAATGAGGGGAAGGAGAAAAAGGGAAAGAGTTTAGAGCTCAAAAAATTTTTAAAGAATGTTAAAAATTATTTTTGCCTATAATTGGAAAAATAAAATATGAAACAAAGAATAAAAAATAGTAAAATATCAGTTCAGCAAAAAAACTGGAAAAGTAGGAAAAGGTTGTATAGGGATTTGAATGCCAAATGGAAAACTTTATATTTTATCCTGAAGGTGATAGTGAGCCATTGGAGTCTACTGAATAAGGGAGTGACATGACCAGACTAGCATTTTGGGGTAATTAAATTGGTAGTTAATGGATTGGAGTAGAGAGAGACTTGAGACAAGGAGACCAACAAATAGACTATCACAATTGTCCAGCATGAGGTAATGAACTCCTAAAGCAGAGTGGTGGCAGTTTCAACAAAAAGAAGAGGGCTTATATGAGAGAAGTTATGAATGTAAAATTCATAGGATTTGGTAAAAGATTAGATGTGCTGATTTAGCAAAATATTTTATATGGGAGTGGTAATGAGAGATTATGGAGTGGAAGATGACACCTATGTCATAAATTTGGGTGTCTGGGTGAATAGTGATGCCCTTGACTGTAACAGGGAAGTTTAGAAGCAATGTGGAGTTGGTGGACAAGAAAAGATAATGAGTTTAGTTTTGTATATGTTGAATTTAACAGGTCAGAGACATGAGATATTCAATATTTGAGATCTCCAATAGGCGGTTCAAGATGAGTCTAATGGTTAGGAGAGAATCAAGATAGATATGATAATTGAATGAATAGGAGCTAATGAGATCATCAAGTGATATAGTATAAAAGGAGAAGAGAAAAGGGCCCAGTAGAGAGCCTTGGAGGATACTACCATTAGTTATGAATGTCCAGGAAAGGAAACTGAGAAGGCATGGTCAGATAGGCTGAAGAAGAACCATAATAGAATAGTGTCAAGAAAACCTAGAGAAAGGAGAATAACAAAGAGAAGTTGGTTTGTTTTTTTTAATGCTACAGGAGGTGCAAATCATATAGACATTCATTTTTAGTTTTTAGAAAAAGTTATTTCACAAAGCTGGTTAACAGCAACAGATTAAGTAGTAAGACCCAGGCCTTCTTTTTCAAATCCTGATGATTTTTATAATAAAATTTGATGGTTATTTTGAGCTACATGTTTATTACCTTAAAGAATACTGTACATAAAATGGTTAAAATGTTTCTTAAATACTTAAAAAACAATGAAGTCACTCTATGAAATATTTTGGACAAGTTAAAAGCCTTCTCATCCAATCTTCTTGATTCAACATCCCTATGATACCTAATCCATGGGAGTCATGGAATTATAGGAATCAGAATTCAGAGTATTCTGGAGAATCACCTAGTAGAATTCCTAAATAAGTGAGGAAACTAAAGCTCACAAGGAGAAAATGACTTTTTTCATGGTTATTCACACCTTACTGGGAATGCTAACTGGGAATGATCAATACCCTTTGCACTGTGGAGTAACATTATCACATAAATTTACATAAAGTTCAAGACCAAGAGTAGCTGCACTTTTCTCTCTGCATCTACAGAGGAACAAAGAAACAAAAAACCTTAAATATCAGCAGTGGGCAACAACAATAATCAAAGGCCATGCTTCCAGCTTCCCAATTCAAAGTATATTTATCATTCTCTAGGCATAGTTGGTTATGCTTATGTCAGGTTTGAACACTGCATGGTTGATGCAATATCTACCATTGTCTCTCAGAGAATCCACAGAGCAGACTTCTGAACAGACCTACAAGACTTACCTTTTATTGGTTAGGACACATGAATTCCAACCACCATAAAGACCACATTTTTTTTTAAAGCAGACATTTAAGCAGGCGGGAGAAACAAAAAAGGACAAATGAAATAAAGGGTATGAACCTAACTGCCATTTTAAAAATATTTTTGGAGTAACCAACAATCCCATCCCAATATAGATAGATCAATAAATGTATCCAAACCATGAGGTCTGGAGAAAATCCCTATCTGTGAATGGTATAAGGATACAATGAGGTCAAGGGTAGTTTCAGCATTATCTAGTATAGAAATCAAAGTGTTTCTGGTCAGAAAACCACTTTCTTGAAGGGAATCATGGGAAAAAAGTCAGAGAGATGTATGAAGAAGGAAGAATGAGCAAATACCCTAGAAAAGGAATGAGTATAAAAAATTAAAATTACATAGTAAAGAAAATTAACTTGAATATCACTGAGAAATGGGTAAGCATCATCAATAAATGCTAAGAACTTTCTCATATATGAAAATGGAGCAACTTAAAGATCCTCCATAATGGTTCAGATGAAAAATAAAAAAATCTAAAGAAAATAAATGGGATAAGAAGAAATATAACATCATAAACTCAGAGTTGAAAAGGAAGTATGTAAATTAGAACAAAAATTAGAGCTCTGAAAAAAGTAATCATTATAACAATACAGTAGAGAATTGAGAACAAAAGAGAAACAATCCACAACAGTTGCTTCTCTCTGAAAGAGAGAGTAGTCAATTTCGAACACAAAAATGTAGAGACAAAAGAAAAAAATAATTTCATAAATTCAAAAATAAGACTAGAAAAACTCATAAGCTCAGCAAAAGGTAAAGAAACTGAGAATGAAGGTAAAATGAGAATAATCTAAAGATTATAGGTTTTCAATAAAAATACATGCAGAGAAAATATTATTCTTGAGAAAATTATACTTGAAAAATGACCAGTAATATGACAAAAAGGGAACATATGGTTTAAAATTCAGTTTTGATGCCATTTGTGTGATATTGAGCAAATTAGTGAATCTTCACAAAGCTCAGTTTCCTCATTTGTAAAATGACAGGTTGGACTATAAGGGTTCTAATGTCCCTTCTTGCTCCAAATTTATGATTCTATGAGCCCGAGAAAAGTACAACCCAAGAAAATCTTGACATTGAGAAAGAGAAACTCTAGATATTACTCAACAAAAAAATCATCATCAAACAGACAAAATATTATAGACAATTAAAAGGAAGCTCTTCACATGACAAAGAAAAGGTAAAAAATCATGCGAAACTACTATTCGCTTACAAAAATAAAAGAAAAATTGAACATAATATTCTGAAAAGGAGAGGAGACCAGCATGCACTCACAAAATTGTATTTTCTATAAAACTAAACTTAATCATCAATAGAAAAAATTGAAGCTTTCCCCAAAAGTGAGGAATTTAAGCTATGTCTTCAAAAAAATCAGAGTTAAGCAAGGTGCTTGTTATGCAGTGATCACCAAACAGCAGAATATAAAAAGATAAGTATGTACAATTAGAAAGAGAAACCTAAGCAATGAAATTAATACTTTCATGCATCTAGTGCTAAATAAGGCTCTGTTATGTGAAGGGTTTTTTCAGCTTAAAATATATCTTTAAAATTAAAGTACATCAAGAACAATAAGAAGAACTATTGTGGTAGAAGAATGTTGAGGGGATAAGAGATTTCAAAGAGGAATTGATTTGATTCCATTAATACTGAATTAATATATTTATTTGATGCTTTTAAAAGACAATGTGGCTTACTAGGATATAAAAACCCGTGGGAGCTTGAATGAGAAGGCCAAATAAACAAGGAAAGGGTTCATTGACAGCATCCACTCCCAAAACTGAAACAGCAGTTGACAACTTTGATCTAGGGAAACTTACCAACCACACAAACAGTAGCAAGAACTGACATCTCCAAAGCTGAATGGGGAGAATGGGCAAGGGCTACAACTAAGATATTGGCTGAGAGCCTCAAGGATGATGGTTTCTAAGTCATGAAAAGAAGAGAGAATCCATAGTGCTTTCACAAGTGTTTGGTCCCAGGACATAGGATAGCTTTAATTCAAGTTCTCACTAATTAAGTGGGTGGGATTCTTAGACTTATGTTCATGCCAGAGATTTGGGAATGACAGTGTTAGTATTAGTGGGTACTGTGGGAAGATGAGTGAAGACAGGTATTTTATAGAGTGGGGCAGAGGATGTGATAATAAGATAGGTATCTAGAAGCTTCTAGCATTGAAGATTTCAGTTTGAATAATTTAAGATGTAGAAAGGTATGCAGTGAGGGGAGGGGTAGACAGAAAAGAGCAGAACAACAACAAAAAGCAGTACCAGTCAGAAAAAAATTCCCATAGTTAAATCATAGACAGTTTGTTGGATGGGGAAAATTAGTTCCTTACAGCCTCTTAAAGAAATAATCTAAGGGGCAAATGATGTAAGAGAAAAAGTAGTGGTTTGATTTGTAGAAGAATTCATGCACATGAAATATATCTTCTCTTATTATTTTACTTGCTATGTTGGGGGCAACTAGATGTCATAGTGGATAGAGTGCTAGGTCTGGGGTCAGGAAATTATGAGTTCAAATCCAGCCTCAGATACTTAGTAGACCCTGGGTGAGACACTTTAACCTCTGTTTGCCTAAGTTTCCTCATTTGTAAAACAATGCACCTAGGTGGCACAAAGGATAAAGCACTTAACCTGGAGTCAGGGAGACCCATCTTTTTGAGTTCAGATCTGGCCTCAGACACCAAGTAAGTGACTTAACTCTGCCTCAGTTCCTCATCTGTAAAATTAGCTGGAGAAGGAAATGGCAAAACACTCTAGTATATTTACCAAGAAAATCCCAGATGGGGCCACAAAGAGTTGGACACAACTGAAAAACAATTGAACAACAAAATGGGACAATAATAATATACACCTCCTAAGTTTGTTGTCAGAATCAAATGAGACAATGAGTGGAATGCATTTAACATATAGTAGCTTAGCATGTACTAAAAGCTAAATAAGTAGTAATATTGGCAATTTATTATTGTTGTTATTATTTGAACTGGTATATTTTATTTCCTGCTAGTAAAGCACAGAGATCTGAGGAGGTTTATGATTTATTGTTTTAATAATGGATGTGGATCTGGAACCTTAGAATACTTTGAAGCTAGAGTAGCTTTGGTGGGGAGAGTGTGGGATTTAAATGACTTCCACAATGTATCAAATATTCCTAACATCAAATCATTATCAATATCATAAAAAATTTTAAAACTACTTATAGTTGCAAAGAATTTTATGATTATAAAATACTTTAATATATAATTATTTGTCATAACCCTATAAAACAGATAGCTCAAGTACTCAGAAACTTCTAAGATTTGACCTAGATTAGATTTTAGATAATTGTAAACAAGTTCTCTCATTTTATAGTTTAGGAAACTCAGTCCTGGAGAGTTGAAATGATGCCTCATCACCAGTGCCACATAAATAGTAATGCTATCTTAATCGATGAGAAAAAAAATTTAAAAATTTGATTATCTAAAGTCATGTAGTAAGAAACAGAGCTAAAATTTAAATGAAGTCTTTGATCCCAAGTTACAATATTTAGTTTATGAAATATGAATCCCCAAAACTTTTCTTTTTTTCTATAACAAGAAGTTAAAGTCTGGAGGTAAGGGGGACAAGGACCCTACAATTCTATTGCTTTGTGAGGTCTAAGAAAGATAAACAGTTTTGGGAATAGTTGCTATCTTGGTACAGTTTCACTTAGGAAGAGCAATACAGAAATCACGGTCATATACTTAGAATGTAGCTCCATCCAATTCCATTCTTCCTTAAATAAGTAGATTGGAAACTCATATTTGAAATATCCTTAATGTTAACATGCAGATACATAATTTCAATCCAGTAATAATTCTGCAAAACATCATAGACTAATGTTTCTTAAAGTACAATATTTTAGTGATCATTTCCTCCCATCCGCTAATAGATCTCAGTCTTACACTCCCTTAAGCATCTCTGTTAGATGGATTCTTTGAAGAATTTTTTTTCCTCTAATCCACACCACTTCCTGGATTATCTGAAGTCTTCTAAATAGCTATAATAGATATTACCTTAATATTAATTTGAAAATGGTATTTACATTAGGATTCCCATCGATGCTATGTAGATGTTCTTTACTTATATGAGGATTACCAAAGATTTTTTTTCTCTGAAGTCGAATATCTCCATCCATCAAATTATTTTTTCCTTCAATTCTCTGAAAAATAATTTCAATGTGCTAAATCCCAGAATGCTAAATCAACAATGTTTAGTGATTGTATGTTTTATATTATATATATATATAGAGAGAGAGATATAGATATAGATATAGATATAGATATATCATCTACTTTTGATCACTGCCCCTTTTCCAAGTCTCTTTAGTACTTTCAATGAGATAATGTTTCTTCATCTTGCCTTTGAGAAAAAAATAGTATGATAAGACATAGTCATTTTATGGAATGTCACTTAATGCCATTCCTAATTTATTATATTATACCTTCTTCTGGAATCATCTTTTTTTACTATTTGCTGATTTTTCTTTCCATTTACTGGCTGTGTCTTTTTTGCTATCCTTGCTTTTTCATTAGAATGCTTAACAGCACCCAGAAGAATTGCCAAATCAAGAAAGTGCTCAGCTAAAGCAGAAATGCAGAAGTGTGTGTTCAACCACAAAGGAAAACGAAAGCTATTTGAATGATATTTTATTAACATAAAGAACACATGTATTTCAGGGAAGCACATTTTTAATCAGTTATAGTTCTCTTCCTTTTTCATTACTGTGGCAAAAGTTACTCTTTCAACAGTTGAACTCTTTTGAGGTTATAGTTGCTTTGCCAAGTAGATTTATATAAAGACCATACCCACTAAGTTGTATGGCATAATAGAAATCAAGCAAAATTCCAAACAAAGAGATCCTTTCATCAAATGATGATGACAGAAAGGGAACCATTAATAATGGTGTTACTAATTGTTCTTCTCACAGTCCACACTATAGTGATTTGTACAAGAGAAAAATGTGGAATTTCCAAGAGCCAAGGTGGCAGAGTAAGCAGCAAGTTGCTCTCACCCTCTATTATTGACCTTGAAAAACCTAGAGAATATTGTCTCAGGAAAAATTTTGAAATAATGGAGCCAGAAGAAGGAAAAGGTGCAGCAGTTCTTCAACTCAGGAGGGAAAGATCCCTCTTGCTGTGGCTGAAGGGGACCAGTAAAGGACAGGAGGCATCTCAGCAAGCCAGCGGCAACCCCCACCTCAGCAAACCATTGGGAAATCCTGAGCCCCAGGGTGGTAGGGCAGGCAAGCACTGATGCCAGGCATACAACAGCCATCTCCACCAGCTCCAACTCAGCACCAGGTAAGCTACCAAATTCATACAACCTCTAGCTGCCAGGACCTGAGGCCCCAGAGCACAACCGATAACCAGGCCACTAGCCCCCAGCACAAGAAGCTTGGGAGAGTGCCCTCTGTGACCCAGAAGCAGAGATCAATTTTAAAAGCCAGAAGAAAGGCAAATACATGAGCAAAAACAACAAAGAAAAAAACTATGACCATAGATAGTTATCTTGGTAACATGGAAGATCAAAACTCAAATTCAGGAGAGGACAATATTGTTGTCTTTTAATCAAATGGGGATAGAAAGGAATATAATTTTTTTCAGTGGTACATGACACTTACACAAAAATTGACCATGAACTAGGGCATAAAAACTTCACAATCTAATACAGAAATGCAGAAATTGTAAATGTATCCTTTTTCATATTATGATGCAATAAAAATTATATATAAAAAAGAGCCATGGAAAGAAACTAAAAATTAACTGGAAACTAAATAATCTAATCGTAAAGAATGAGTGAGACAAACAACAAATCATAGAAACAATCAACTTCATCCAAGAGAATGACAATATGCAAAGACTTATGCACTGAAGCATAACGATACAGCAAAAGCAGTTCTTAGGGGAAGTTTTATATCTCTAAATGCCTACATGAATAAAATAGAGAAAGAGGAGATCAATGAATTAATCATGCAACTAAAAAAGCTATAAAAGAACAAATTTTAAAATCCCCAATTAAATACCAAATTACAAATACTGAGAACTAAAGGAGAGATTAATAAAATTGAAATAAAGAAAACTATTAAACTAGTAAATAAAACTAAGAGCTGGTTTTATGAAAAAAAAATAAAATCGATAAACCTTTGGTTAATTTGATTAAAAAAAAGAAAGAAGAAAACCAAATTACCAGTATCAAAAATGAAAAGGATGAATTCATTACCAATGAAGAGGAAGTTAAAACAATAATTAGGAACTATTTTGCCCAACTGCATGTCAATAAATTTGAAAATCTTAGTGAAATGGATGAATATTTAAATTGCTCAGATTAACAGAAGATTAAATAAAATACTTAAATAACCCCAACTGAGAAAAAGAAATTGAACAAGTCATCAATGAACTCCATAGGAAAAAACCTCCAGGGCCAGATGGATTTACAAGTGAATTCTATCAAACATTTAAAGAACAATTAATTCCAATATTATACAGACTATTTGGGAAAATAGGCAAGGAAGGAGCCCTACCAAATTCCTTTTATGATGCAAACATAGTATTGATGCCTAAATCAGGAAGAGTCAAAACAGAGAAAGAAAATTATAGGCTAATTTTCCTAATGAATATAGATGCAAAATTTTTAAATAAAATATTAGCAAAAAGATTACAACAACTTATCATGAGAATAATACACTATGACCACATAGGATTTATACCAAGAATGTAGGGCTAGTTCAATATTAGGAACATTATCAACATAATTGATCATATCAACAACAAAACTAACAGAAGTCATATGATTATCTCAATAGATACAGAAAAAGATTTTGACAAAATATAACCCACATTCCTATTAAAAACACTAGAGGGCATAGGAAGAAATGGAGTCTTCCTTAAAATGGTAAGTAGCATTTACCTAAAGCCATCAGCAAGCATTATATGCAATGGGGATGAGCTAGAAGCATTTCCAATAAGATTGGGGGTAAAACAAGGATAGCCATTATCACTACTGTTATTCAGTATGGTACTAGAAACATTAGCTTTAGCAATAAGAAAAGAAAAAGGAATTGAAGGAATTAGAATAGGTAAAGAAGAAACAAAGCTACTACTTTGCAGATGATATGATGATGTACTTAAAGAATCTTACAGAATCAAATAAAAAAATTACTTGAAATAATAACTTTAATCAAAGTTGCAGGGTATAAAATAAATCCATATAAGTTATCTGCATTTCTATATATTATTAACAGAGCTCATCAGCAAGAGATAGAAAGAGAAATGTCATATAAAGTTACTGTAGACATTATAAAATATTTGGAAATCTAGCAGCCAAAACAAACCCAGGAACTATATGAACACAATTATAAATCACTTTTCACACAAATGAAGTCAAACCTAAATAACTGGGAAAACATCAGTTGCTCATGTGTTGGCCAAGCTAATGTAGTAAAATTGACAACTTTAATTAAATTAATTTATTTATTCAGTGCCACACCAATCAAAATACCAAAAAAAAAATGTATTTCATAGAGCTAGAAAAAAAATAACAAAATTCATCTGGAAGAACAAAAGTTCAAGAATATCAAGGGAATTAATAAAAAGAAATGGTATGGAAAGTAGCCTAGCCATGCCAGATCTTAAATTGTAGTATAAAGCAGCAATCATCAAACCTACTTGGCACTGACTAAGAAATAGACTGGTGGATCAGTGAAATAGGTTAGGTACACAAGGCACAGTAGTCAACGACTATGGTAATCTACTGTTTGATAAATCCAAAGACCCCAGCATCTGGAATAAGAACTCACTATTTGACAAAAACTACTGGGAAAACTGGAAAATAGTATAGCAGAAACTAAGCATAGACCAACATGTTAGATCATATGCCAAAATAAAGTCAAAATGGGTACACAATTTAGATATAAAGACTGATACTATAAGCAAACTGGAAGAGCAAGTAATAGTTTACTTGTCAGATTTATGGAGAACAGAAGAATTTATGACCAAACAAGAAGAGATAGACAACATTATGGAATACAAAATGGACAATTTTGATTACATTAAATTGAAAATTTTGGCACAAAGGCAGTGCAAACAAGATTAGGAGGAAAGAAGAAAACTGAAAAAGATTTTTTACAAACAGCGTCTCTGATAAAGGCCTCATTTCTAAAATATATAGAGAACTGAGACAAATTTATAAGAATACAAATCATTACCCATTTGATAAATGGTCAAAGGATATGAACAGTTTTCAGATAAAGAAATGAAATCCAACTATAGTCATATGGAAAAATGATCTAAATCACTATTGATTAGAGAAATGCAAATCAAAACAACTCTAACATGCCACATCACACCTATCAGATTGGTTAACATGACAAAACAGGAAAATTATAAATGATGGAGAAGATGTGGGAAAATTTGGAACACAATGCATTGTTCCTGGAGTTGTGAACTGATCCAACCATTCTGGAGAGCAATCTGGAACTATGTCCAAAGGGCTATAAAACTGTTCATACCCTTTAACCCAGCAATACCACTTCTAAGTCTGTATCTCAAAGAGATCATAAAAATGAGAAAAGGACCCACATGTAGAAAAATATTTATAGCAGCTCTTTTTGTGGTAGCAAAGAATTAGAAATTGAAGGAATGTCCCTCAGTTGTGGAATGGCTGAACAACTTTTGGTATGTGAATGTAATGGAATATTGTTGCGCTATAAGAAATGACGTGCAGGCAGACTTTAGAAAAACCTGGGAAGACTTAAATGAATTGTTGTGGAGTGAAGAGAGCAGAACCAGGAGACCATTGTACACAGGAGCAACTACAACTTTGAATGACTAACTTTGACTGACTCATCTCTTCTTAGCAATGCAAGGATCCAAGACAATCCAAAGGACTCATGATGGAAAATGCTCTCTACATCCAGAAAAAGTACTATGCAGTCTGAATGCAGATCAAAGTATATTATTTGCTCTCCCTTTTTTTTGTCTCTTATTTCTTGTCATTTCTCCCATTGGTTCTAATTCTTCTTACAACATGACTAATATGAAAATCGGTTCAATATGAATGTAAATGTTGAGCCTATATCAAATTGCATTCTGTCTTGGGGTGAGGGGAGAGGAGAGATGGGAAGAAAATTTGGAATTCAAAATCTTGTGGAAGTAAATGTTGAAAACTAAAAATAAATATTTTTTTTTAAAAAAGAGGCAAAAGTATGCAAAGTTTCTTCTTCCATTCTGAGGGAATAGGCAACAATGTAAGAAACAGGATATATATGACAGTGAGTCATTGTTCTTCTTGTAAGTCCAAGATAGGGCTAAGTCCAGGATTTTGTGAATGTTTTTTTTAATTATTCTACATCTTGTTCAGTGCTTGCTGAAGACATTCAAATACATAGACCCTCTTCTCCTTTTGTGGGGATAAAAAAAGAACAGAAGAGTGCTTCCAGATAATCATGGACCATACTCTCAAATTGCTTTCTTCATGTTTCTTCAAGATGGTGTCTCTACCACTAAAATATACAGTTAACATAATCAGGATCCATCAGCCTTTATGATGGCTAGTTCCTTGCCACAAAGGACAGGTTTGAATCATTCATTTAATTTTTTTTCTTGCTTTTTCACTGACAACTCATATGTTGTTTGATAAGCTATTAGAAATCTCTTTCTAATTTGTTTTCTTAAAGGGTATTTCATAAGGTCATTTCTAATTTGGGATTAAAAAGAAGAGAGTGTGAATTCAGAAATCCATTTTCTTGAAAATAAATATATTTTTGTTTTAAACCTTGAAGATTCTAAAAAGAATATGAATGTAAGCTTATTAAGTATTTTGTTAAATGAGGAAAAAGTCATTGAATAATATTTTACAAGTACTTTGAGTAAATTCAGGTAGTTATGATATTAAACTAAAAAAGCTTTTACATAAACTAAATCAATGGGGATACATGGGAAAAAGCTTTACAGATGCCACAATATATTTGGATACAACACTGTGTACCTATAGGAAAGGGTCAAAACAAACATAATACCCTGGGGAGGTCTGATTTTACATTTTTTTAAAAAGTCTGAATTTTCAAATATCCGTCTTTCACACTCTAACTTGTAAATTCAGTGATCCAAGACTTAAGATTCATGGATCCTTATATTCTGAATCTAAAATGTCTTTTTGTTTTATTCTCCAAGAAAAATCATACCTGAAAAAGCAGTACTAAGCACAGATTTTCCTATTCAGTAATTCTGTGATCTATGCATATGCCTTCCATTTTGAAAGTTAATTGGCAGAAATGGTAGAGCATAATGGAAAAGAGACAGAGTCAGAGGAGAAAGAAGTGTTTTGTGGATGCTCAGAAGAAGTGACAAGGAAAGCTGAATCAGGAATTGCAGATGTATAGGAGAAGTCTTGATTCCTTGTTTTTTTTTTTTTTGCCGACTAGATTATAAGCTCCTTATGGCCCAGAGATATTTCTTATACTTCTTTATATACCGAATGACACCTAGCTGGGACCTTTAATTGCTTAATAAATTTAATTGCTATAATAAATTAAATTCTTCATCAGTTGATTGATACTCTTAAAAACTATTTTTTTTTATTTCATTCTAGATTGCTAGGTAAATCCAGGAAGCCTCTACTTCAAAGAAAGTATGGGGAATCTGGAAAAACTTATCAATCTTTGATCTGAAGGACTGTGGGGCAGACCATAACAGTTGTATGACTAATTTAGGATTTAAGAAAAGTTTTTTTATTTTATTTTTGTTGTTTGTCCTTCATTCTCATTTTTTTATTTTTTTATTTTTTATTAATAAATTTATTTATTTTTAGTTTTCAACATTTACTTTCACAAGATTTTGAGTTCCAAATTTTCACCCCATCTTGCCCCTCCCCCTAACCCAAGATGGCATGCATTCTGAATACCCCTTCCCTTGGTCTGTCTTCCCTTCTATCTCTCCCCCCCTTCTTTAGTCCCCTTCCCCTTTTATTTTCCTGTAGGGCAGGAAAGATTTCTGTATCCCATTTCCTGTATTTCTTATTTCCTAGTTGCATGTGAAAACCTTTTTTTTTTAAACATGTGTTTTTAAAACTTTGGGTTCCAAATTTTCTCCCTCCCTCCCTCCCCACTCACCCTCATTGAAAGGGCAAGCAACTCAATATAGGTTATACATGTGCAGTTATGCAAAACATTTCCATGGTAGACATGCTGTGAAAAACTAACTCTATTTCCCTTAATCCTATCCTGCCCTCCCCCATCTATTCTATTCTTTCTTTTGACCCTGTCTCTCCCCAGAAATATTTGCTTCTTATTACCCCCTTTCCCAATCTGCCCTCCTCTCTATCATCTCCCTAGTCTTTTGTCCCCTTTCCCCCCTATTTTCCTGTAGGGTAAGACAGATTTCCATACCCAATTGACTGTGTATGTTATTCCCTCCTTAAGTGAAATCCTATGAGAATAAGATGCACTCATTCCCTCTCACCTTCCCCCATTTCCCTGTTTCCCCTCCACTGTAAGAGCCTTTTCTTTTCTGTTTGATTTTTTTTTGTGAGATAATTTATCCTGTTCTACCTCTCCCTTTCTCCTTCTCCTGGTATAATCCTCTCTCACCCCTTAATTTTATTCTCCAGATATGACCCCTTCATCTTCAACTCACCCTGTGCCCTCTATCTATCTATCTATCTATCTATGTATATACATATATACATATATATATATATGTATATATGTATAGACATACATATAATTTTTTCCCTCCAACTACCCTAATACTGACAAAGGTCTCATGAGTTACAAATATCATCTTTCCATGAAGGAATGTAAACAGTTCAACCTTAATAAGTCTTTTATGATTTCTCTTTCCTGTTTACCTCTTCATGTTCCACTTGAGTCTTGTATTTGAAAGTCAAATTTTCTATTTGGCTCTGGTCTTTTCATCAAGAATTCTTGAAAGTCCTCTATTTCACTGAATGACCATTTTTTCCCCTGAAGGATTATACTCTGTTTTGCTGGGTAGGTGATTCTTGGTTGTAATCCTATCTCTTTTGCCCTCTGCAATATTCTATTCTAAGCCCCGCATTCCCTTAATGTAGAAGTTGCTGAATCTTGCACTATCCTGATTGTGTTTCCACAATATTTGAATTGTTTCTTTCTGGCTGCTTGCAATATTTTCTCCTTGACCTGGGAACTCCGGAATTTAGCTATAATGTTCATAGGAGTTTTCCTTTGTGTATCTCTTTCAGGAGGAGATCGGTGGATTCTTTCCATTTCTATTTTGCCCTCTGGTTCTAAAATATCAGGACAGTTTTCCTGGATAATTTCTTGGAAGATGATGTCTAGGCTCTTTTTTTGATTATGGCTTTCAGATAGTCCAATAATTTTTAAATTCTCTCTCCTAAATCTATTTTCCAGGTCCGTTGTTTTTCCAATGAGATATTTCACATTGTTTTCTAAATTTTCATTCTTTTGGATTTGTTTTACAGTGTCTTGATTTCTCATAAAGTCACTAGCTTCCAATTGCTCTATTCTAATTTTTAAGGAAGTATTTTCTTCAGTAATCTTTTGAACTTCCTTTTCCATTTGGCCAATTTTGCTTTTTAGGGCATTCTTCTCTTCAATGGCTTTTTGAACCTCTTTTGCCATTTGTGTTAAGCTATTTGTAAGGTGTTATTTTCTTCAGTAATTTTTTGGGTCTCCTTTAGCAAGCTGTTGACTTGTTTTTCATGATTTTCTTGCATCACTCTCATTTCTCTTCCCAGTTTTTCCTCTACTTCTCTTACTTGCTTCTTAAAATCCCTTTTGAGCTCTTCCAAGGCCTGGGACTGATTCATATTTTTCTTGGAGGTTTTGGATGTGGGAGCTTTGACTTTGTTGTCTTCTTCCGGTTGTATGTTTTGATCTTCTTTGTCAGCAAAGAAAGATTCTATGGCCTGAGTTTAATTTTGCCTGGTCTGCTCATGATCCCAGCCAATTACTTGAGTTTTAAACTCTTTGTTAAGGTAAGAGTCTGTTTCCAATGTGGAGAATGTACTGTCCCGAGCTTTGGGGGTTTGTACAGCTGTTTTCAGAGATAGTTCTAGGGACCTGTAAATTTTCAGTTCTTCCAAGGTGATATGATAAGGGGCAAGGTATTTCCTCTCCACCACCGCAACAAGCTCTACCAAGCCAGCAGCTCCTCCTCGCCCCAGGACCGCCCCTCAGAACTGTGACCCAGATCCAAGTATGGGCAAAGCAAGAGATTCCTGCCTCAGCACTGACAGAGAGATCCCTGCAATCCCCTTCTGATCAGTCACTTGATTTCCCCTCAGTCTGTGGGCTGGAAGCTCAGCAGGTAGCTGCTGCCCAAGAGACCATGCTTGGGCTTGAGGCTCAGACCTAGCTCCTTCTCTCACCGCAGTCACAGACTTTTCCCACTGATCTTCTAAGTTGTCTGTGGTGTTCCTCATTTGAGAAGTCTGGAAACTGCCACAGCTGCTCATGATTCAATCTTCTGAGGCCTGTTCCAGATTCCCTGTGGCCTGTGTGCCCACATCGCACTGTGCTCCTCTCCCCGCCTGGAGCGATATACCTTTCTAATCAACCATCCAGGCTGTCTTGGGCTGGAAATTTGTTTCACTCCATCTTTTTGTGGGTTCTGCTGCTTTAGAATTTGTTTAGAGCCATTTTTTTACAGGTATTTGGAGGGGTTTGGGGGAGAGCTCAAGCAAGTCACTGCTTTCACTCCACCATCTTGGCTCCGCTCCCCTCTTAAGAAAAGTTTTAATATGGAACTAAAACCTATCTTGTGTGCTAAGCTTGAGAATGACTATCTAGAAAATTTAGTTTTTTCTAAAATTTTTCTTACTATGGAGGTCAAGGAAGTTCATTTACCTTGATGAAATTTTACTTTCTGATACAGAGAGTACATATAATTTTTAAATGTTTATAGTTATGGTTCCAAAGGACTGAGCCTATAGTGGGGGTTTTTAACCTGAGGTCTGTGATTTTGTTTTTAATATTTTATGTCAGGACACTTCGGTTCTTATCTAATCCTATGTATTTTATTTGATGAACTTAAAAACATTATTCTTTGAGGGAGTATACCTATATCTATATCTATATCTATCTATCTATTCATCTATCTATCTATCTATCTATCTATCTATCTATCTATCTATCTATCTATCTATGCTTCACCAAATTCTCAAATGAGCCCATGACACACAAAAAGTTTAAGCACCCTTGCTGTAGTGAATGGAAGATATCTCTGGATCAATCTTATCTTAAGAACCAACTACAGAATACTAAGTCTAGTTTTCTTGCTCTTTCTCCTTATCTCCAGATCTTAGAAACCCTAGATTCTTTTAAGACTCAATGCCACCTTATTTAGGAGGCCTCTCCCAGTCCCTCCAATCCTAGTGCCTTTCCCCTCTAAGATTACCTTTCATCTATTCTTTGTGCACCTTGAACAGTGCACATAGTTCTCCTATTAGCATGCAAGCTTTTTGAGGGCAGAGACTGTTTACACATTTTCTTTTTGTAGCCTTTGTATTATCTGAATTTGCAGAGCAAAGATAAAAATGAAAGGGAAGGGTACTCACTGCTTCTTTTGTCTTTTCCTCTTTTAATATGGGCATTACTGGCTGGGCTCAGATGCTTCCTTTGTCCCTCAACCAGGACATATTTCCACTGTCTAGTCACCACCATGTTCTTTATTCCTGCAAAGAGATTTCTCTGCATAAGTGTGTACATGGGAGGGGGAGTCATTATATATGAAGATTTTATAGAGGTGAGAAAGTAGGTACAGGAATTGGTGTACTAACATTCTGTGAACATCCTTTTTTGGTAATATGAGCCATGATTTATTTTGTTCTCTAGGTATCCTCCCTTGCTTTAAAAATTAATCCATGAGTGATAGCCTGGATGAATCTGGAAAGCTACCCATTGCCTTCGGGTCTCACCTTTTTGCTTTAGACTCACACAACTTTGGACTTTCCTAGATTGACTATGAGAGTCTGAATGTAGAGGTTCAACTATAATTATTAGTAATGAGAACAGATTTCAATAGAAATGAGGATAAATCTGTTTCATTTTGTATCTGCTCTTATCCTTCCAATTGTATTCTAAAACTATATTGTCCTTGGCTACTACAACTCTTTGCTTTGAAAGGAAATAAAGTATATGCTGGCTGTGGAAGATTTTAGGCTGTGTAGGTCTCCTTTTTGTGGTCACTTTTCCACACCTGTTAAACTTTTCTGAGAGATAGTACAGAAATCAATATGACAAAAATTAGACTTAAACCAACATTATACATCCTATGCAAAAATGATGCCAAACTAGATATATGATCTGATTATTAAACGTCACCCCATAAAATTAGAAGAGAACAGGATCAAGATAAATTAATAACCAAACAAATGATAAAAATGGTCAGTAAAGTTGAAATAGATATTCATGATATGATAAACTGAAAAACTTTTGCATGAACCAAACAAAGTACAGCTAAGTTAAGAAGGGTAAATGTTAAATGGGAAAGAATTTTTGTATCAAATATTTCTGGTATAGGTTTTATAGTTGATATATTGAGAATAAACAGGTATTTAAAACCAAGAACTATTCTCCATACAAAAACAGAATTTTACAGGATGAAAAATCATGGATAGTATAGGTATAACCCTAACTCTGCTGATTATGATCAGCAGAGTAACCATATTGGTGAATTTATGAATCCATTTTAGTATATAAGTAAACCTAGAAGCGGGCAGCTATACACATTAGCATGAGAATTGGGCTTACCCAGACAGCTTGGTTATAAGAGGGAATCGGGCAAATGGAGTAGGATCTATGCATAAAAACTAACTAAAGTCTCATTGGCATTCTGATTCTTCACCACACTAGCTTAGATAAAAACATGTTGTAACTGATGTGAATCTCTGGGTCTGCTTCTGTGCTACAATTGGAGCCCAAAGCTATGGTTCTCTCAGTACCATGAAATAAAGTATTCTGAACCAAAGTGTCTTGGCACTATAGTATTCCTCAAGCCTCTATCTGTCAAGATGCATGCTGCAATCTGTGAAGGTTTTTTTTTTGAGACTTTGAAATGGTACATATCAAAAATTTTAAAAGAAAACAAAACAAAGGTTCAAAATTACTGCATTAGATTCTGCTGCTTCTTAAAGATTCTGTGAAATGTGGATTTATCTGCTTGAGTCAAAGAATAGCTAACAGTTGTTTAGATTAAAATGTGATTGTTAGCTGGAGAAACTTGGCTGTCCTTGAGAGAAAAGAGGCAGAATTAAAATAGAAAAGTCAAAGATCAAGAACAAATACATTGTTTCTGCCTGCAGCATGAGATCAGAACAATGAAGTATCAATGCTTTATAATGAAAGCAATGGCTAAAGGTTTGATTACACATTGCTTTGCTCACAAAAAACAAAAACAAAAACAAAAAACAAAAACGCTGTAAAGTAGGGAACATTAATGTGATTTCCCCATTTTACAGAGGAGGGAAATGAGGCTGAGAGGTAAAGTGAATTTACTTATGGTTATAGAGTTAATAAATGTTGCAGTCAAGATGCAAACTCAGGTCTCTTGATACCCCTTTTCCTGCTCTTTCCATTATACCAGATGATATAATGCCAGACATGTGAAGTCATTGGCTTCATATTTATTTTTTCAATGATATTCCTATTCTTTCACATAAAATTTGAATTGCCCTCAGGAGCCATTCTGTGGCTAATTTAACCACTATTTTAATGTCTGGTTGCTAACTATAAACTCAAAGTAGAGCAGATAGAGTGGTTTCATTTTATTCCAAAGTTATTGAAATCACTGAAATTCCACAAAGGTTCAGGTTGAATTGAACCATTTTACCCACCTTTTCCATCACTTAATTAGAAATTAATTTTGTCTTTTTTAACTAAAAAAGATTTGATTTCATATATTAAAAATCCAAGTTGGAAATAGAATAGTTCACTCATATAAGGGATCTAGTAATAAGTGTTTTCAGAAAATGTCAAATGTTGAAATGAAGAAAAAAGTTGCATAAAATATAATTAAAGGCTAGTGCTTTCAACCCTTCTTTCCTTCCTTCTATTCTCCTTTCATAGAGAATAGGGCTAGCTAGCATATTAAGCATTGAGACACTAGGACAGGATGAATTCTTCTGACTATTTTCTGTCAGGGGCATCACAACTTAATCTCCATGTTACTAGCTTAGGAGTTAATTTTGGCTCTTCTCTCTCTTACTTCTTACATTCAGGCTTATCATTTCAGCCTTTGCAATATCATTTGCATTCATCCTCCCCTTTCTTTTCCTAGTGCCATCACCTAGGTTCAAACCTTAGTTAACAAAAACTTGAACTACTTATTCCAATATTGTTCTATCTAGTCTTTGAAGTCAATACTTACTGCTTCTTCAAAATTAATTTTCCTTATGCATCGATCTGGACATATCCTGTATTCAAAATCCTTCAATAGCTACAAATTGCCAATGAAATAATGAAATGGAAAAATCTTTCACTAAAAGATGGCTGCAATGTATTTTATCTTGAATTCTACTGTCCAGATATTCTTTTCTATATTAGTGGATTTGGCTCTTTTTAAGCCTTTGAAGTATTTTGGAGTTTGAGAAGATGGAGTATAATTATATGCTAATAAAACTAGAGGAATATTGGAAAGGATAAAATAAATTAGGTGTTGAGAATATAAGGTAGCAACAGATATAAGATTTTAGTACATGCAAGGAGATACAATATACTTTCTTATTAGGAGGAAACTAGATCTAATGACCAAAATGTTTCCAATATAAAATCCATCTGTTGAAATCTGGAAGCTGAGGTTACACTTCTATAAATTAGAAACCAAAGTTTACAGAGACAATAATGGCACGTGATACAATGCTAGGTTTCTAAAACTGAGAAAAGAATCTCCCTCCCCCACCACAAAAGAGATAGTATTCTCTACTTAGGATGACAAGTTTTTGATGAATGTGGCCAAAATAATTCCAGCTTTTGAATAAACCAGGATAAAAAGATCTCTCAGACATATGCACTTGTTTAAGGAAACAAGTGAAAACAGCTTTTAAGAAATTAAACATTAAAACCTTAAAATGCTGAATAATTACTTATGTAAACACAATTTCCACAGAAAATAAACGAAGAGATTTGGACAAGCTTTAAGGAAAAACAGCAGATTTTTGTTCATTCAAGGTTTTTAAAAATTGGCTGTCAACCAACACTTTCTCAATCATTATTCCATAGTATTATAAAATTTTTACTTATTCCATTTAAGGAACAGAAATCTCACTTTCTACACGTCATTCGAAAGGCATTCACATGAGCGTTCAATTAAAAGACCTGGCAAGAATAACAGGCTTAGTCATCTCTGTCTGATTTTGAACCTGTGCTTCTAGGGAGGCTAAGGTTCCCAACCTAGCCCGTTAATGTCACTTAGTACATCTCATTAGCTCTTTGAAAATCTTGGAGAACATCATGGGAGTTGACATAAAGGATATAATAGATTTCACATTTTTTAAGTATTTTTAAAGTAAGTAATTAGTTTTGAGGTGTTTAAGTATTGGCACTAAGAAACAGTTCGCATTCTTCTGTGATTGGAAAAAATAAGAACAACCTACTTAACTTATTCTTTACTGTATTAGAATAATACATGACAGAAATTTATTAAAGCGATATTCATTTGTGAAAAATTCTGTTTTAAGTAGAGGAACTACAGAGGGTGGAACTTAAATGTACCTAGTGCTCTGCACTTTCTCCCGGGGCAAATATTTTCTTCCCACAATCACTACTATTTTCTTTGAATCACAACTCAAAAGAATGTAAAATACAAACTCCTCAAAACATGCCAATATTTGCTCCTTGTCCAGTTTTAAGAATGCAATACTCTCAGGATAACGGAATCTTGTTTCCATTGCTTCAAGAAGCAATCTTACAGGTCCCCTTGACATTAAGATGAAAAAATACAGTGTAAATACACAAAATGAACCTAAAGTTTTATTTAAAGAATTGCAGCATGAAGAGTATAAACAAATTTCCCCCTCCCTCAAAGTGGTTATGAATTTTGGGAGTCATTAACATGAAGGAAGGGATAAGATATGTGTAAATGTAATAATAAAAATATTTTTTGTTAGAAGCCAAAGCCATACATCTGCCTTAGTTGTGCAAATGTTTATAGTCAATAACTGAGTGAAGCTGCAACAGTGTAGTGGTAAATGTTTAACAACTGTCTCTCTGGGAAAAAAAAAGTTTAATATTTAAGTTTAATTTGCATTATGAACATCTTCACTTTCTTAAATCTAGAAATCAAAAATCAATTAAATGAAGCCTTAATTTTTAGCTTTTGCTGATTTCTGAGGTATGAATACTCACAGTGAAAATTTAACAATCAGCTCTCTAGATCTGGTTCCTGTACATCCCTGAATCCTGGTCAGTAGGAGTGAAAATTAGTGAAGAATTTTATCTGGGTCAAGAATGTGGGTAGAAGGGGAGGTGGTGATAGAAGGGAGGGCAGATTAGTGGAAGGGGCATTCAGAATGCATGCCATTTTGGGGTGAGGGGAGGGTTGAGATGAGGAGAAAATTTGGAACTCAAAATTTTGTGGATGTGAATGTTAAAAACTAAAAACAAATTGATCAATAAATATTTAATATAAAAAAGAAAATGGAAAATACATTTAGCAATAGTAGGCTATTTGGAACTTTGGTTATTTATGATGGAATGGTTAACTGAAATAATTATACTTTGAAATTCGACTCAACTTGAATAACTTTTGATGGACATTCTGCAAGAGAATGATCTCTTTCTTCGGGAAGTTTCTTAAGGAAAGAAACTTTAAAAAAAAAAAGGAAGAGGAACAATCTGAAATATTTAATGGAAGACATGCTGAGACAAAAACAGAATTTTTTTTAGAAGTGGGATTCAAAACGGCTGGGGTAGTAACAAGTTGCAATGGCAAAGACAATTTGAAGCTTCTTCTGATGGGGAGGCATTTCAATAAATGTGTATTAAACTCCTACATGGTCCTGGGCTTACAAAGACAGAGGTGAGATTAAAGAAATCTCTGATTTTTTTCAGCAATATAATGATCCAAGACAATTCCAAAGGACTACTGCCTCCAGAGAACTGATATTGATTGAATACATACTGAAACATGCTAGTTTTCGCTTTCTTTCATGTTTTTCTTTTATTTGAGTCTTCCTGTACAAAATGACTAATGTGGAAATGTTTTACATAATTACACATGTATAACCCAAATCTGATTGTTTACTGTCTCAGAGAAGGGGGAAAGGAGGGAGGGAGAGAAGGAGAGATAGAATTTGGAACTCGAAACTTTAAATAAAAATGTTAAAAAAAAATGAGGGGAAAAGGTCACAGAAAAAAGGCCTTTGCTATTCAGATTTAGCCAGTCAAGTCAACAGGCAAAGATAATGTCTTTTTATTTTATTTCCAATAATTATTCAAAGGCAGCATGGAAAAACAAAAGAATGTGGGTGGATCAGAGATGAATCCTTGAAGAGCTCCAGGGTACTAGCAGAAAAATAGGCGCAGAAAAAGGTAAAGGACAAAAGGGGGCAGAACTCCAAATACAGAGTGCTGGGAATATCTACGTTAGAAAGGGAAAGTTATGAGATCTTTTGAGTGAGCTGAAGACTCTCAGGAGTCTGTGGGAAGCAACTGGGTCAATCTGAGGGATCAATGTATTCGCAGTTTGTCAGGTACTTCAGTTAGCCGGGGGATTTAGAGCAAAAGGCCTGAGGGAATAGAGTTAGTATATCTTTGACTAAACCAGCCTATAGATGAGGCAAGTGAAGAGAATGTATGGACAGAGTGAAGATTAGGGTCCTTTTGGAATATGGATAAGCAACAAGGATCCAGCAGGCAAGATGTGAGGATACTCCTACTTTGGGAGGTTTTATATACTGCCTTGGGAATCCATCTATTTCTACTGACCCACTACTCCATCAATTCAAATCTCAGGGACCACCTTCCACCCAATTCCTATGGGTGCACAGGCCAGTGGAGAACTTAAACACACAGCAACTCTGATCTCCAAAGTATCATACTTCCAAATCTAGAGAGAAAGCACCCCCCTCTTGATGTTTGTGCCTATGGTAAAGTCATAGCTGCCTTGCCCTACGTATAGCTCTTATGAATAGCATGAAATGAGCTCAAATGAGCACCACTTTGGCAAAGATGTAAAAAGGGTTCTTATTCAGAAAACTGAATAAGAGATGATGATTTTTTTTCACAGACAGTCCTAAAATATAGGATAGTTGAAATTTCTATTAGTTGCAGTGATATCCACACCTATGAAATAAGATCATTTTAAGTAAATTGTAAAATTATCCTTCCTTTATTTCTTTTAGATTGATGAATTATACTTTGACCTGGTTTCTCATACACATATATTTTACAAAGTGAAAAGTCAACTTCAGCAGTATGTAGTCTGTTGTGACAATTATTCTCTGTGTCCTCACTATTGCTCTCTAGCTGGAACTATTCCCAGAATGGGGGGAAAATCACCAACAATGAAAATGACCCCCAAGTACCAACTTCTCCAATGGATAGAAGGCCAAGGAAATAACAAAGGGAATTTTAAAATGCATGTTGTCTTCCAGAGACTAAAATGTGGGCAGACAGCTTATTGCTATTTTAATGGCACCTTGCAGAGATGAAATTAACATTTGATTTACATGAGTGTCCTTGGGCAGAAGCAATTGAGACTACTTATATATGCTGATAGGAGCTGAATTAGTTTTAACCTCTCAGAGGAAAGATCTAAGAGTCATAATGAAAAGCTAAATGCAGATGTCTGTTCAATATATAGCGACAGTTGAAGCAGTAAGAAAGATATTGTACTATAATATTTTATTTTTTTAAATAGTTGTCCTTTAAGGAGTTCAAAGGAGTTCAGAGCATTTTATAAACATGGCAAACTACTCACAGAATGTGAGTGTGGCACTTTCGAAATTTCACTAACAGGTAGGATTTACAGATTTTTAGAAATACATGAAAAAGGACCTTAGAAATCATTTAGTTCAAACCCAGGTTCTACAGATGAGGAAACTGAGGCCCAGAGATTTTAGGCAAACTTTCTAAAGCAAAACAGAAAGCTTACCTCAGAACCACTATTAGAGCAAATGCCTTTTTATTCCAAATTCAAATGTTTGATATTATTTGATACATTGTTACACCTAGCTGATCTAAAAGAATTAATGCAACATACTGGGTGTGCTTAGATTAAGGCAGGGAGTACTGGTATTACTTCATTTGTTATCTAATTTGTCCCACATAACAGAAAGCAACTTATAGTTATTATCTTTTTAAAAATTTTTAAAGGAGAACTAACACAGAAGTGGTGAATTACTTAGGAATCCAGAAGTTTAGGATTAATTACTCAAATTTCAAGTGCCAACTGAGGATATACTCTAGAATTAGTACTATGTTAAGCACTCAATTTAGTAACATCTCTTCTAGGAAATTGAGGGTTGGGGAACAACCCATCATTTTATTTCACTAATATAAATACTGAGAGGCTGAAATGTTAATATGCTTTGCATGTACATATGTAATAATAATAAAAATAATTAGCCACCAAAAAACTTGTCCTGTCTTTTTGTAATGTTTATATTCTTGTTATGTTGCAAGACTATGTATTTCCATGATTCTGTTACCATAATAGGCACCAGAAATTCTGAGAGGACAATATTCAAAGTATTCAAGTTGTTTGACTAAAATGGAGTTTTACTGGGAAAAGAATGTAAAGAAATAGGATGCTAGCAACATAACCAAGTGGTTATTAGACACTGATCTGAAAGGTAACTCTAAGAAGGACAGGCAGATTATTCCACATTGTAAAATAATAGATAACATATGAACCACAGGGAGACAATAGTAGCATAGGAATCTAGGGTGAAAATACCAATAATGCAGGAAAGTGGGATGGCATTGGGACTGTGGTTTTTAATGGTATTCATCAAATATTGAGACAAAAAAAGCAGAGTCACAAATAGTACTTGGCCCTACAAATATTGGCTCACGCTGCCAGGCGAAGGCAAGTCTTTACTTATGTAATGTGTTCAAAAGATTACCATTTGTCTTTTCTACAATTACTCACATATACATGCACACACACAAATACACACACACACACACACACACACACACAAAGTGATTTCCACCAGTATCTTATTTGACTGTGCAGGAGACACTCCCATACATACATACATACATACATACATATACAAAAGTTTAAAAGTAAAAGGTACTGAGCTAATAGTCAGAAAACCTAAATTCTCATCCCACATCTGACATAAACTAATTCTGAGAAATTGGACAACCTTTCTGAGCCTCAGTTTCCTCACTTGTAAAATGGGGGAGATAGCTTAAATTCACACACAATCAAATCTAGTAGTCATTGATTAATTGGTTATTATCTACAAGGTGCTATATTACACAATAAGACTACAAAAACAAATGAAAAGGTATGGCAATACAATTGGTAGTTTAAATGGATAAATTATCCAAGAAAAAAAAAGTAACTCAGAAAACTTCAAGAGGTATACATTTTAGTGGAGGATACAGTATGCAATATAATGAGTAAATGCATGATATTTTGAGGATGGAGAGGACACTAACAACTTGGTGAACCAGGAAAAGTTCCCCTAGAGAGAGTGGTACAGGAGCTATGCCTTGCAGGAAGCTTGGGTTCTCAGAGACAGACGTAAGAAATTATTTCTGGCATGGAGAATTCCAGTTTTCTAGTGCAAAGTCATGAAGATGGAAAGCCTTTTCATTTAACTTCAAAATCCAACATCCTATAATTCAAATATCCAAAGTAAAGCATGTATTATTATTTGTTAGTTCTAAATTGTCAATATTTTTGAGACAATCTTTCCACACAAAGTGGTTTCAAACTATGATGGAAATGCTAAAATCATTCCTCTATCAGTATGATATATTGGCATTGTTAATGGACCCCAGTCCTTCTACAAAAGGCAAAATTGATTCATTCCAATATCTTTGAATCATCACAAGTTATGACAGCTGATACAGATTCAATTGAAGAGGCAGGGGTTTTGATTCTATAAACTCTGATGTCTCTCAGTTGTGTCCAAGCCATAAAGCCACTCTCAATTCTCTATTTCAACTGACAACTATGAGGTCTGTGTTTAGAAATGAAATGGACACAATAAAGAACTAAATAATGATTTTACATTATCTTTACATGCTTATTATGTCAGAATTTTAAGTGTCAATTATGTCACTGTCATAAGCACTTTACAAATATAATCTCATTCAATCCTCATGATAATCTTGTGAGGTAAATGCTATTACAATTCTTATTTTACAGTCAAAGAAACTAAGTGAGACAGGTGTTAAGTGACTTTACCAGGATCACACAGGTAATAATCTGGGACAAAAGCTGAATTCAGATCTTCCTGACTTAAGATCTAACATAAAACTTTATTTACTATACAACCTAGCTTTCTCTAACAACAATAACAACAACAATGATAATGATGATGATATAATAAGAAGTTTCAATTAAGATGACAAAAAAGATGAGAAGCAGAGCCAAGATGGAGGCATAAAAGCAGGGACTTGCTTGAGTTCTCACCCAAACCCTTCCAAATGCCTGTAAAAAATGGCTCTAAACAAATTCTAGAGCAGTAGAACCCACAAAAAGACAGAGTGAAACAAATTTCCAGCCCAAGACAACCTGGATGGTTGATTAGAAAGGTCTATTGCACCAACCTGGAAGAGAAACACAGTTCAGTGTGGGTGTGCAGGCAAAACAGACCTCAGTGAACCTGGAGCAGGCCTCAGAGGACTGAGTCACTGGCAGCTGTGTTGGTTTCCTGACTTCTCAACCCACAAACACCAAAGAAAACTTAGAAAGTCAGTAGGAAAAGTCTGTGACCACAGTGAGAGAGAAGCTCTATCCCAGCCCAGTCCCCGTGTGTGGCCCAGGGGTGGCAGCTGCTTCCAGAACTTCTTATCCACAGACTGAGAGGGAATCAAGTTGCTGATTAGAGGGGGATTGCAGGGATCTCTTTGCTGGTGCTGAGGCAGGATTCTCTGTCTTTGTCTGTGTTTATATCTGGGTCACAGTTCTGGGTGGCGATCCTGGAGGAGTACTAGTGTGGGGCAGCTTGTGGTGATGGTGGAGAGGGAATCCTCCTCACAGTTCCAAGGCATAAAAGAGTGCTTGTGGTCACTCATAGCCCAAAGCACAGGCCAGGAAAGGAGTAAACACCTCACCCTTGATCATAGCAATTTGGAAGAACTGAAAATTTACAAATCCCTAGAAGTATCTCTGAAAACAGCTGCACAAAACCCCCAAAGCTTGGGACAGTACATTCTCCACACTGGAAGCAGACCACTACCTTAACAAAGTGATTATAACTCAAGTAATTGGCTAGGATCATGAGTAAGTGGTGCAAAAAAGAGTCAGACCATAGAATCTTACTTTGGTGACAAAGAACATCAAAACATACAACCAGAAGACAACAACAAAGCTAAAGCTCCTATATCCAAAGCCTCCAAGAAAACTATGAATCAGTCCCAGGCCATGGAAGAGATCAAAAAGGTTTTTGAGAAGCAAGTGAGAGAAGTAGAGGAACAACTGGGAAGATAAATGAGAATAATGCAAGAAAATAATGAAAAACTAGTCAACAGCTTGCTAAAGGAGACCCCCTAAAATACTGAAGAAAATAACACCTTAAAAATAGCCTAATCCAAATGGCAAAAGAGATCCAAAATGCCAATGAGGAGAAGAATGCCTTCAAAATCAGAATTGGCCAGATGGAAAAGGAAGTCCAAAAGCTCACTGAAGAAAATACTTCCCTAAAAATTAGAATGGACCAATTGGAAGCTAGTGATGTTATGAGAAATCAAGACACTGTAAAACACATCCAACAGAATGAAAAAATAGAAAACAACATGAAATATCTCATTGGAAAAACAACTGATCTGGAAAATAAATCCAGGAGATAATTTAAAAATTATTGGACTATCTGAAAGCTATGATCAAAAAGAAAGAGCCTAGACATCATCTTTCAAGAAATTATCAAGAAAATCTTCCCTGATATAGGTAGAACCAGAGGGTAAAATAGAAATGGAAAGAATCCACTGATCACTTTCTGAAAGAGATCACCAAAGGAAAACTCCTAGGAACATTGTAGCCAAATTCCAGAGTTCCCAGGTCAAGGAAGAAAATATTGCAAGCAGACAGAAAGAAACAATTCAAGTATTGTAGAAACACAATCAGGATAACACAAGATTTAGCAGCTTCTACATTAAGGGACTGCAGGGCTTGGAATGGAATATTCCAGAGGGCAAAGGAGATAATATTACAGCCAAGAATCACCTACCCAGCAAAACTGAGTATAATCCTTCAGGGGAGAAAATACACATTCAGTGAAATAGAGGACTTTCAAGCATTCCTGATGAATAAGACCACAGCTTAATAGAAAATTTGACTTTAAAATACAGACTCAAGAGAAGCATGAAGAGGTAAATAGGAAAGAAAAATCATTAGGGACTTATTAAGGTGTCAGCATTATGGTAGGTGGAGAGGAAAAAATTATATGTATAGATAGATTTGATAGAGAGCACAGGGTGAGTTGAAGATGAATGGGTGATTTCTGTAGAATAAGAGGTGAGAGAGGATTACACTGGGAGAAGAAGAAAGGGAAAGGTAGAATGGGGTAAATTATCTCACATAAAACAGAGAAGAAGAGGCTTTTATAATGGAGGGAAAATGGGAGAAGGTGAGAGGGAATGAGTGAAACTTATTCTCATTGGATTTGGCTTAAGGAGGGAATAACATACATACTCATTTGGGTGTGGAAAGCTAGCTTACCCTACAGGAAAATAGGGAGGTAGGGGGTAAGAGAGTGGGGATAATAGAGGGAAGGGCAGATTGGGGGAGAGGGTAATCAGAAGCAAACCCTTCTGAGGAGTGACAGGGTCAAAAGAGAGAATAGAATAAATGGAGGGGGTGTGGGATAGGATGAAGGAAAATATAGTTAGTTTTCCACAGCATGACTACTATGGAAGTGTTTTGCCTGACTACACAGGTATAACCTGTATTGAGTTGCTTGCCTTCTCAATGAAGGTGGGTGGGGAGGGAGGAAGGGAGAAAATTTGAAACCCAAAGTTTTAAAAACATATGTTAAAAAATTGTTTTCACATGAAACTGGAAAATAAAATATACAGGCAATGGGGCATAGAAATCTATCCTGCCCTGCAGGAAAATAGAAGAGGAATGGGATAAGAGAAGGGGGGAGGGGAGTTAGAAGAGAGGGCAGATTAAGGGAAAGGGTATTCAGAATGCATGCTATCTTGGGGTTGGGAGAGGGAGGAGATGGGGAGAAAATTTGGAACTCAAACACTTGTGGAAGTGAATGTTGAAAACTAAAAATAAATAAATCAATGAATCTTTTTAAAAAGGGGGAATTTACAATGGAAGTTTATAAAATAATTAATATAAACTTTTCACTGTGTGGAGCCAAGGTGGCAGAGTAGAAGAAGCACCACAGATAAACTTTCCCAACATTTTCCTCCAAATAATTTTAGAATAATACCCCAAGTTAAACTTTGGAGTGGCAGTGCCCACAAAAATCAGGAGAAGACATTCCCCCACCCCAAGATGACTTAGGGAGGTCAGAAGGAGAACTCTGTGACAAGGGAGTAGAGGCTGCCCTGAAGCACAGATGACAGCAACACCAGTGGTGGAACTTGGTGATGTAGACAGAAGCAGTATCAGTAGTTTTGAAAGCTCTCAAGTCAGAGGTTGTAAGTGGATGGGGAAACTGGTCAGAAAGAGATTATAGGAGATACCTCCATTAGCACTGCCCATAGGACCAGATGCTGTTTGGTAAATCTATTGCCCACACCCACTTCTAAGTCACAGTTCAAGGGTAGGGAGTAGCACTTTCAGTGACAAAGGAAGAGGGGCCCTAAGGAATGGTATCATTTCTAGTCCCAAAGAATCAGGGACTTTAAGGAATAGAAGCACTTTCAGTCCCAAAGGAGCAGGGGCCCTGAAGAGTGGTATTCATTGTAATCCCAAAGGTTAAAAGGCTCTTCCTGAGCAAAGACAGCTAAGCTTTCCCAACATTTCCCTCCAAACAACTTTAAAATGACACCCAAAATTAAATTATGGAGTGCCTAAACCAACAAAAAGGTCATGGGGAGACAAGGATTTGGGCACAGACTATGAGATCAGTGATCATGAAAGATTTACATCAATGTGGAAGCACCAAAAAACTTTCAAATTCCAAAACTAACCCTGAAAGTAGCAGTGCACAAAATCCTGAAGCTTGGAATAATGCTCCTCCCTCTCCACACACAACAGGAATACAAATTAACTTTAACATAAAATTCAAAGTACAGAAATAAACTGGAGAAAGTATCCAAGAAGAAGGGAAAAAAAAGACCCTGAAAATAGAAGTGACTATGGTGACAGAGAAGATCAAGGCAGAAACTCAGAAGAAGAAATATTTCAAAACAGCTACAAGTAAAGCCTCAAAATGGAAAAAAAAATGTGAATTGGACACAAACACAACAAGAATTTCTGGAAGAGCTAAAAAATTATTTTCAAAATCAAATAAGAGTGTTTTACTGAAAAAAAATTGGAGAAAAAGAAGCAAGTGCAATGAAAGAAAATTGTGAAAAGATCAATTAAAGTTTGGTAAAAAAAAAGGCACAGAAATACTGAAGAAAATAATTCCTTAAAAAACAGAATTGATCAAATGGAAAAAAGCTACAGTTTCACTGATGAAAATAATTCCATAAAATTTAGAATTTGTCAAGTGGAAGTTAATGACTCAGTAAAACATGAAGACACAATAAAACAAAGTAAAAAAAGATGAAAAAAAAAGAAGAAAATGTGAAATATTTCATTGGAAAAACAACAGACCTGGAAAATATATTGAGGAAAGATAATTTTAGAATTATTAGAGTACCTGAAAGCTGATCAAAAAACAGTCTAAACATCATATTTCAAGAAATTAAAAAGGAAAATGACCCTGGTATTCTAGAACCAGAGGGTGAAATTGAAATAATATATCAATCATTTCCTGAAAGAGATTTCAAAGTGAAATCACCTGGGAATATTATAGACAAATTTCAGAGAAAATACTTCAAGAAACTGGAAAGAAAACATTCAAATATCATGGAACCCCAGTCAGGATCACACAGGATTTAGTAGCTATCCTACTTAAGTAGTGGAGGGCTTGGCATGTGATATTCCAGAAAGCAAAACAGTTAGGATTACAACTAAGAATAACTTACACAGTAAACATATTGGGTAGGTGGTGAATGGACATTTAATAAAATAGAGAATATCCAAACATTCCTGATGAGAAGACCAGAGCTGAATAGAAAATTTGAATTTCAGATACAAGACTCAAGAGAAGCGTAAAAAGGTAAATGTGAAAGAGAAATCTTAAGGGACTTAATAAGCCTAAACTATTTACATTCCTATATGGAAAAGTTTTTACAGTGTAGGGGAAAGTGGTAGCAGTGTTGTCAATGTTTGAACCTCATTCTCAACTAAAGACATTCAAAGAGGGAAATGTGTGTGTGTGTGTGTGTGTGTGTGTGTGTAAGTGTGTGTATACTTTAATGGATATAAAATTTATCTGACAAAACAGGGAAGCAGGAGGGGAAGGGGGCAAGAAAAAGGGAGAGTGATAAAAGGGAGAGCAGCTATAGACAGGAGACTATAGAAAAGGAACAAGATAAAAAAAGAAGGAAGGAGAAACAAACAAAAAGTAAGATGGAGGGAAATGCAGTTAGTAATCATAAATGTGAATGTAAATGGGATAAAGTCACCCATAAAACAAAAATAGCTAGAAGCAAGGATTAGAAACCATAATCTAACACTATATTATTTAAAAGAAAAATATTTAAAATAGAGAAGTATGAACAGAGTTAAAATTAGTTGCTGAAGCAGAATCTATTATGCTTCAGCTCAAGTAAAAAAGGCAGGTGTTACAATTATGATCTCAGGCAAAGCAAAAGCAAAGAAACAACCTATTTAAAAGAGATGGAGGAAAATTACATGTTGCTAAAAGGCAATGAAATAATATCAATACTAAATGTAAATGCACCAAATAAAATAGCTTCCAAATTCTTAAAGGAGAAATCAAATTAATTAAGGAGGAAATAGTCAGCAAAACAAAATTATAGGTGACCTCAAATTTCCTCTCTCAGAGCTAAAATATCCTGACCATAAGATAAATAATAAAGAAATTAAGGAGATGAATAGAATTTTAGAAAAATTAGAAATGGTAGATGTCTCAAGAGAAGTGAATGGAAATAAAAAGACACATACATTTTCTCAGCTGCACATGGTACATTCATAAAAAAAAATTGATAGTGTTTTAGTGCATAGAAGTTTCACAACCAAATACATTAAAGCAGAACTATTAAATACACCCTTTCCAGACCATAATGAAAAAATAATCAAATAAGAAACCATGAAAGCATAAATTAAAATTTAATTGGAAATGAAATAATTTAATCCTAAAAGTGAATTACAAACAAAACATAAAATCAGTCAATAATTTCATTAAAGAGAATGACAGCAATGAGACTGCATACCAAAATTTGTAGGAAAGAGAAAAAACAATACTTAGGTGAAAAGAAATCTCTAAACACATAAATCAAGAAAAGAGAAAAAGTATATCAATAAATTAGTAATGCAATTTAAAATAAAAAAAAAAACAAATTAAAACTTCCCATATAAACACCACAAGAAAATCCTGAAAGTCAAAGGAGAGATTAATAAAATGGCTAGTAAAAGATCATTGAACTAATAAATAAAACTAGAATCTAGTTTTATATAAAAAAATTAGCTGTGAGTGCAGATTAAAGCATTTTTTTACCTTATTTTTCTTGGTTTATGTGTGTATTTTGTTTTGCAATAGGACTATTGTAGAAATAAGTTTTGCATGACTTCACATGTATAATAGATATCATATTGCTTTCCTTCTCAAGGAATGAGGGGAAGCAGGAAGGAGGGAAAGAATTTGAAATTCAAAATTTTTTAAATGTAATTGGAATATATTTAACAAAATAAGTAAAATATATTTAAAAATAAACACTTCCCACTTCCAAACTTCAAAATACAAATAAATAAAATAATATAAAAATGAAGATCTATCATTTGAACTTATTTAATTTTCTCATTACAAAAGAGAATGGTAGACAGAGCCAAAGCAGAGTAAAAGCAGTGATTTGCTTGAGTACTCCCTCAAACCCCACCAAATACCTGTAAAAAATGGCTCTAAACAAATTCTAGAGCAGCAGAACCCACAAAAAGACAGAGTGAAACAAACTTCCAGCCCAAGACAACCTGGAGGGTTTATTGGAAAGGTCTATTGCACTGGGCTGGGAGAGGAGCTCAGTACAGCATGGGCTACACAGGGAAAGACTGGGCCTCAGTGAACCTGGAGCAGTCCTCAGGGGATTGAATCATAGGGAACTGTGGGGATTTCCAAACTTCTCAAACTACAAACAGCAAAGACAAATTAGAAGGTCAGTAGAAAAGGTCTGTCTGACCTAGGTGAGAGAGAAGCTCAGTTCCAGTCCCAGGTGATCTTCTTTGTTACCAAAGTAAGATTCTATGGTCTGAGTTTTTTTTCCCTCTGTTTCCTCATGTTACCAGCCAATTACTTGACTTTTCAACTCTTTGTTAAGGTAGGGCTCTGCTTCCACTGTGGAGGATGTACTATCTGAAGCCTCAGGGGTTTTTTGCAGCTATTTTCAGAGGTAGGTACTTCTAGGGAACCTGTAAATTTTCAGTTCTTCCAAGGTGGTACAAATAAGGGTGAGGTGTTTTCCCCTTTCCTGGCCTGTACTCTGGTCTATGAGTGACCCACAAGCACTCTTTTCTGTCTTGGAACTGTGAGGAGGATTCCCTCTCTACCACCACTACAAGTTCTACCACACCAGCACTCCTCCTTGCCCCAGGACTGCCACTCAGAGCTGGGACCCAGATCCAAGCACAGGCAAAGCAAGAGATTCTTGCCTCAGCACCAGCAAAGAGATCCCCATAAATCCCCCTCTGATCAGTCACTCAATTTCCCCTCTGTCTGTGGGCCAAGAGCTTTGGAAACAGCCACAGCCCTGGGGCTACACTGGGACTGGGGCTGGGATGAAGGTTCTCTCTCACTGCAGTCACAGACCTTTCCTACTGATCTTCTAAGTTCTCTTTAGCATTTGTGGATTGAGAAGTCTGGAAACCACCACAGTTGCCAGTGATTCAGTCCTCTGAGGCCTGCTCCAGGTTCGCTGAGTCCTAGTCTTTGCCTATGCACCCACACTGAACTGCTCTTATCTCCCAGCCAGGTGCAATAGATCTTTCCAATCAACCATCCAGGCTGTCTTAGGCTGGAAATTCATTTCTCTCTGTCTTTTTGTAGATTCTGCTGCTCTAGAATTTGTTTAGAACCATGTTTTATTACAGGCATTTGGAGGGGTTTGGGGGAGAGCTCAAGCAAGTCACTGCTTTCACTCCACCATCTTGTCTCCACCCCTTAAGGGACTTATTAAAGGTGAACTGTTTACATTCCTCCATGGAAAGATGATATTTGTAATTCATGAGACCTTTGTCAGTATTAGGGTAGCTGGAGGGGAAAAAATTATATGTACAGATAGAGAGATAGAGGGCACAGGGTGAGTTGAAGATGAAGGGGTGATATCTAAAAATAAAATTAAGGGGTGAGAGGATTATACTGAGAGAAGGAGAAAGGGAGAGGTAGAATGGGATAAATTATCTCACATAAAACAGGCAAGAAAAAAACTTTTACAGTAGAGGGGAAGTGGGGAGAGGTGAGAAGGAATGAGTGAATCTTATTCTCATTGGATTTGGCTTAAGGAGGGAATAACATACATGCTCAATTGGGTATGGATAACTATCTTTCCCTACAGGAAAATGGGGAAGGGGATAAGAGAATGGGAGGATGTTAGAAGAGAGTGCAGATTGGGTTAGGGGGTAATCAGAAGCAAACACTTCTGAGGAGGGTCAGGGTCAAAAGAGAGAATTGAATAAATGGGTAGTGGGATAGGATGAAGGGAAATATACTTAGTTTTTCACAAAATTACTACTATGGAAGTGTTTTGCATGCCTACACATGTATAACCTGTATCAAGTTGTTTGCCTTCTCAATGAGGGTGGGTCAGGAGGGAGGAAGGGAGAAAATTTGGAACTCAAAGTTTTAAAAACAAATGTTAAAAATTGTTTTCACATGCAACTAGGAAATAAGATATACAGGCAATGGGGTATAGAAATCTATCCTGCCCTACAGGAAAATAGAAGGGGAAGGGGATAAGAGAAAAGGGGGTGATAGAAGGGAATGCATGCCATCTTGGAGTGGGGGAGGGGCAAGATGGGGAGAAAATTTGGAACTCAAAATCTTGTGGAAGTGAATGTTGAAGACTAAAAGTAAATAAATTAACAATCAAAAGCTAATGATAGTATTCAAAAGTCAAAGGCAATGTATTTAAAACAGATGGTTAAAGAAATGCTTCATTTTACCATGGTAATCTTTTTACATGCCATTAGTGGGATGAATTACAAAAAAATGTTACCAAAAGACATCCTAAAATATGCATATCAATTAATCAATCAATGAACATTTATTAAGTGCCTAGCAGTTGTCACTCATTGTACTATGTACTGGAGACACAAAAAGAGACCAGAAGCAGTTCCTGCTCTCTGGAAGAGAGAATGAGGCTGACAACTTCGTGCAACTCCGCCTCATTTAAATCAAATTCATGCACAAGTCAAAACATCACCCTGTGATGGACATTGGTCCTCTTCAAAATCAAAGGACAACAATAGGGAAGGTAGGAGGGTTCAGAAGGAAATGCAATGATTTCTGTTTTGGACATATTTAGTTTAATGTGTCTACTAGACATACAGTTTGAGATATCTGGAAGGCAGCTGGAGATGCAGGACTGGAGATTGGCAGAGTGATTGAGACAGAAAAGATAGATTTAAGAAGCATTCCCTTAGGGATGGTGACTAAATCCAAGCTAACTGATAAGATCACCAATTTAAGTAGTACAGAAGGAAAAGTGAGGAAGCTTCAGGACAGAACCCTGAGGGATACCTACAGGTAGATAGCATAATCAGGAGAAAAATCCAGCAAAGGCTACAGAGAAGGAACAGTCAGATAGTCAGGAGAGAGTAGTGTCCCCAAAACATAGAGAGAAAGGACTATCAAGGCTGAGAGAGTGATCAGTGGTGTCAATGACTGCAGACAGCTCAAGAAGAGTGAAGATTGAGAAAAAGCCTTTGGATTAGACCACTAAGACATCATTAGTAACTTTTGAAAGATCAGCTTCAGTGGAATGAAAAGGTTGGAAGCCAGATGGTAAGGGGAAAAGGAAGCACCTAATGTAGATAACCTTTTCAAAGAGTTTAGCTCCAAAGGGCAGAAGAGATATAGGATAATAGTTAGAAGGGATGGAAGGGTCAAGTAAAGCTTTTTTTCAGATTAAGGGAAACATGGGCATGGTTGTAGGAAGCTGGAAATTAACTAGGAGACAGGAAGAAATTGAAAATAAACAAAAGAGTGGGGATGACAGAGGGAGCAATCCTTTGGTGAAGACGGGATGGAATGGGATCACTTGAACAAGTGATGAACTCTGTGATTCCCATCAATTCTACAATTCTAAGGAATGACAAAAATCACTTTCCTTGGAACACCTCCTATTAAAAAAAACTAAGCTAAACTAAAAACCACCACAATTAATTTTGTTGTAGTCATAATGAACACTATGTTTATCAGAAATTTTTACTTATTTTTTTCTTCTTGAAAATTATTTATAAAAAAGCATGTCCTTCCTTGTTATTTATTTTAGTACAGAGATTTTTTTTTCCTTCTGAGGAAATCAGCTCCAGAAATTTCTCCCCTCACAGATTTTCATAAAAAGTTGTATTCAGGATGGCACTCAACATTTACCCTCATTCTCATGCTCCTGTAATTGTCATGCATCTGTCAGAAACCTCTTTCATTTTAGAAAATTTTGAGACATTCTCTTAATAACCACTTATTTCGGGATTTTGACAAATCTATATGAAACAAAGTAAAATGCATGAAACAGAGACAGAAAATAAATGAACCAGCAATATGTACTCATATCATATTTGACATTATCTTTTGACCTTTTGGGTTCTCAGCCCAATTTCAAAAGCAATATCTGAAGCACAGCACACAAACTGCTGAGACTAGTAGAGAAGTTAAGAATTATTTTATTACATGGAAAACACTGATTTCCAATATTTTCCAAGCCACAAAGCACTTTTGAATTTCTTCTCCTTCTACCATAGACTAGCTAACTCAAGAACCTGGAGTGAGTTCAATTTAGTAAATACCTTGGTAACATGGTTTTATGTCACAGAGATTTCCAGACCTTGGCCAACAACCCATGCATATGTTGCATTGCTGATATGACTAAAAACAAAACCACTTCAATCTAGTTAATAAACATTCTATTCTTCTAGCATTTTATTATTTGTATTTGACTATATGCTTGTCTAACCATGTCACTTGCCTCTTAAGTGAATCCTTATTACTTAAGTGATTAAAATCTAAAGTCCTTTTGGTACTTAAGTTCCTCCACCATCTGATTGCAATCTATCTTTAAAATCTAATTTCACAATACTACCCTTAATGCACTTTGTATTACAGGCAAGCTAGATTATCACAAAATTATTGCAGCCATTCCCTAAAATATCACTACCAAAAGACTTGAAAAGTATTTTTAGAGGAGCTACATTGATGAAAATGGACTCAGCCTTCGAAACTATCCTACTTGTACCCTTCCTTAGTAGAAAAACATTCATTGAGACAACTTCTCAGATCAATTGACTTCTCAAAAAAAATTACTATAGGATTATGGATTGAAATGAGTCAAAACTCCCCACCACAGATAGGTAATTATAGGCAATCTATTTGAGGATATAAATTGAGTCACTTCTGGACCCCTTTTTTCTTTTTTTATCTTTTTTTTTTTTTTTTAGGCAATTGGGGTTAAGTGACTTGCCCAGGGGCACACAGCTTACAATATTTAGTCTGAGACCGGATTTGAACTCAGGTCCTCCTTACTTCAGGGCCAGTGCTCTATCCACTGCACAACCAAACTACCTCTGGACCCCTTTTTTCTAATTCACCAAAGTCACCTACATTTTTTCTCTACTTGAAATTATGTTTGCTTCATGGCATAGTGCTGTTTCTGTCTCCAACCAAAGGCAAAACTCTTTTTCAGACTATACACATTTATGTATCTTAACGACTAATAAGGAACCAGTTTCACCATTCTGGTCACTTTTAAATTAATTTAGAGGTCACAAACCTTAATAGGCTCCTGGAGAAAAGAGTTTCCTTTACATGCTTTCTCTAAATTTGGCCACCTATCTAAGTAGGATAGCCATGAAATTTAGAGAATCCGTTTTCCTGAGACTATGAGTTACAGGTCTACAGTGATTATGTGCTTTCATGGAAGTCTTCTCACTTGGATTTTTCATTTTTTAACATTCTTTACTAACTCATTTTCCTGTTGGCCTTTTCTACTTACTCTTTTCTGGTATGCTTTTTCTTCTGTCTCCCTCCTCAGCCTGCCACTATATCCTGAGTCTTTCTATCATCTTTTATTTAGCTGTGATGGGGGAGGGGCATAGAGTCAATTTACTTGTATTTCTTCATTTCTCATTGTCTATTAAATATTAGTACTTAAAAGCATGGTCATTTATACAGAGAGAAAAAAAAAACAATTACTTTCTTTTATAGCCAAAGAGATATTAAGGACTCCAGCAAGAAGTGAAATTGTTCTTTACATGTTATATAACCCTTAACTAACTCCTTTTTTTTTCAAAATAGTAAGGTTTTGGAGGTGGTGCAAAAGTAGGGATGACAGAGGCAAGATGCCCTTGTTATGTGACTGGTAAATATTAGACCTCCAAAACTAAATAATTAATTCATCTCTGAGATTAATGTTAAGCATATGGAAGGAAATCACATGAAGTCTTAGTTACATACATGTATTCTGTTTACCTTTATTTCCTTCTATTTTATCCTCATCCTATTTTATCTTTTCACTGGCCACAACGGACATCACATTGCTTCTATACCTTGAGAATACACTCTGAATAATACAAAAATGGAAATTTCTAGTGGGGGAATCATAGAAAACTCCTGTTAATGGTGTATTATTGTGGGCTTGCATATAGAAACTTATCTTTTCCCCCATAATCTTACTACACTAAATTAGCCTGCAATGAGCTTTCCTTCACTATGAAGTTCTGTAGCACTATGTTCTGCCTTGATTTATTTCTGGCTTTTTTACATGTGTGTCATGTTTCCTAGGATTAGACTATAAGCTTTTAAAGAAAAGGGATAGTATATTTAACCTCTGGCATATACTCCATTTATCTAGGACAATGTGGAAGCATCCCTGACCTGAGGGGCTCACACCTAAAGCTGGTTCCACCCAGTGATGGATTAAATTGCACAATTTGGTAAAAAGACCACTAAAAGTCACAAATTTTAACCACTACCTTACCCTTTTAAGTCATTTTTAAATTATTTAGTAAGGCTGCATACTCTATTTTGCTTGTAAAGAATCCATCTGAAATCTTGTGCAAAAGGTTGTTTGGGAAACCTTTGACATTGATAGATTAGAAAGATTTAATAACAATCTGAATTTGAAGATGCATGTTTTTTTTTCTTCTCAAATTATTTGGTCCATATTCCATTTACATTAACTTTGGCTGAAGATTCAGATTCTCTTTGACTTGAATCATAAATGGGAATAAAGTATTCACAATTCAATTAAACTTTAAAATCACAAGATGCCATTGGTTTACCAAAATCCAGAAGCTAAGGTTGTTTTTGCTGACCTGATGAAAAAGGGTATTTCATAACAAGTTCCTGGTCAATCATCAATCCTTCCTTCATAAATCAAATCCATATGCTGCCAAATAATGCAAATACAGACTCTGACCCAAGAAGGAAATAGAGAGAAAGAAAATAGATGATTTCAGGAACTATGACCACATAATATTGATATTTTATGTAGCTGGATCATTTCAGTAAATTATTATGACATATCGTACATCAATATTACAATCTGGCAAGCAGGGATAAATAGTGGCAAGCTCCTTTTATTCCATCTGCAGCTATTGAATAGTTTTGAGTTTTGTTTTCAACAAAGTAAGGTTGAAGATTTATACTTGTCCCCAAATTTTATTTTAGCTTACGTTACAAGGAAATCTAGAGCTGCAAATTCCTAGGTGCTAAGAATGAAGGAATGTCACTTCATTCAAAAAAGTTATAACAAACCTAAGGTGAATCCTGAGAAATCATCTCCCTTAATATCTTTTAGTGGGACCGAGAATTGCTTCCTTTCAATGAGAAAATCTTCTATTTCAGGAGAAAAAAATAAACATGAGGAAAACATCCCAGTTACCTTTATTTCAAGAATCCCAAACTATTCTGCCACATGAGATATCTCAATGATTTGTAATTCCCAAAAGATTTGCTATTTAAAACATTCTAGGACACAGAGAAAGTGTGCAGGTCACTTTGAAAGAACAGTTTCTCCATTTGACTAATGTATGGGCTGGATCCAGCAGATTTAACCCTGGGCAGGTCATGTAAGTAATAGTCATCTCAAAGATTTACCATTGACAAAATCAAGTTCAAATAATCCCTTTAAAAAATGAACTTGACCGTACCATAATAATCAATTTAATTATTCTAAAATAGTTTACTGTCAGAACTAGGTTTCATTAATTAGAAAACTTCATTGATACATCATCCAAAGCCTTTGAGAGACCTGTAGAATGGTTTTCTTAATTATTATTAAATTCTTTGTAAATAAGAAAAGTAATATATGAGAACTATAAAAAAGAGTCATGATGTTACATATCCATAAATTATTCTGTTCCACTGGAAGAACAAGATTCCCAGTCACTGATTCTATCCAAGTAGAAATAACTCATTGCAAGATACTAAACATTTGCTGAGCCTGTTTTCATGGTGTTTGGAAACAGAGTACTTAGTAACTTGATTCATTAAAGCTAATGGTAAATCAGTCAGATTAAATATTTCTATAAATCACTTCATTAACAAAACAGGGGACTCATTAAAGAACTTTTGAACTGTTGCATTGCAATATTTCAGTATCAGCATTTTATAAATATTTCAATTAGCACAGGTTGACAACATTTAGAAGATATTCTGATGTAGTTAAATCATAGAACTGGAAAACGAAAGCTAACTCTGCTGGTGGGCAAAGGGGATTTTTTTTTTTATAAATTCTCATGAATATGTATGATTTTAAGAGTGTGTCACACAAAAAGAACACTCATCTCCATACATTTGTATCTATCTATTTGTAGTCGACCCATTTGTACTATTCCAGCCCCCTTTCCAAGGCTTCCTAGCCTACTCTATCATTTTACTATTATCCTTTGGAAGATCGTTGCCAACCTGAAAGAAATCTGAGCCATTGAGCGCAAAGAAGTGCATACTTAAACACAAAAATAATAATGATAGCTTGGAATTGCCCTCAGTAAGAATGTTCAACATATGTAAGTAGTGAAAAATGATAGCTGAAAGCCTGCCTTTCAAATTGTGCTGCAAAGGCACAAAGTCAGGAATGACCACAGAAGCGGCCTGGGTACAGTACATAGTTTCTTGTTTCTTTCCCACGTAAATCCTCTACTTAGCTCTCTTTTTCTCTAATTGGCAGCCTCATTTAAGAAAGAAAAAAAAAATATTTCTTCTGTATAGTGTGATGAATAGAAGAAAATATTCAGTTGGTTGAGTTAATTTTGCCTTCAAGCTGTAGTCCTTGCTCGATTTCTGAATGATTTAAATTTGCAAAGGAGTGGAAGTTAGCTTGGGTAGGTGAAAAAAGCACTGGAGGGAAGTGTTAGAGGGAGGGTAGGAGAAGAGGGAGGCAGCAATTGCCTGGCAGACAGACAACTTGAAGGAAATAAAAGCCAATGATTTAGAGGAGCTGGGTAAATACTTAAATTCAAATCCCTGATTTGTTGTAATACCTGCCATCTTGGGAAAACAAGTCTTAGCAGCTTGAGTTCTGTGTATCAGGGAGGAGAATACAGGTGACTTAGTGCCAAACTTGCATTTGAACTTAAGCTCTGCAACCAATCTTTTTAAATTTTTACTCACTAGAAAGGGTATAGGCAGATGTATATTAACCAGTCAGATACAGCTCTGGCTTTGAACAGGGAAAGTACAGCTAACAATGTAAACACTTTATAAGATCACTTATGACAAAATACATACCTCAGATAGGACTAGATTTTAAAATCCCAGCTGCACACACATTTCAGATAGTTTTAGTCCTATTTAATTCATTTTATTCTAGTAATATGTATTATTAATTTCAGTTGGGCTGCTAGTTATCCAATCCTTTTTTCTAATTCCAGTAGATTGAACCATTTATTATTTGCATTTCTGCTTGTAGAATATATTTAAAGGATTGGATGGCATTAACTGTGTAAGTGCTCCTGGACCGACCTGTTTAGGATGACAGGTGATTCAGGTCCAGCCAGAGAGGAGAGGAGCCAGAGACCTTGGGAAGATTTTTATACATTCTTTTGCTTAGGTCTCCAGGATTTCATATGTTAGGAAATTCTGAGGTTTTATCTACAAGACAGCAATAATATTTGGGGAGGTGATTGTTGTTGAGTTGTTTTCAGTTATGTCCAACCCTTGTGACCCTTTTGGGGGTTTTCTTGACAAAGATATTGCTTTGTCATTTTCTTCTCCAGGTCATTTTATAGAGTAGGAAACTGAAACAAACAGGGTTGTGATTTGTCCAGGGTCACATAGCTAGTAATTGTCTGAGGTCAGATTTGAACTCAGGAAGATAAGTCTTCCTGAATCCCAGCCCAGCAATCTACCCACTGTATCACTTACCTGCCCTGAGGTGGTGATTATCCTGGTAGATTTCATTATGGGTATTACTATACTAATAAGTACTGTCTAGGAAGCATATATTTAGAATCACAGTCTCCCAAAGGATTGTCAATAGGCCACAGCTAACTGTTTTCTAAGCATGCTTTGTTTTTCATGCCAGTCCTCTATCTATCTAGATGATCAAATAAAGAGGGAGAAACAACCCCAATCAAACAAGCCAAAAAAGCAATATAATTGGATATTGGGGCTCTGTTTGCTTCCTGGCATGTAGAATGGATAACAGGATGGACATGGATTATCAGAGTGCAAAGATAGTTCAGGTAATATAAAAAGGGTAATCACATGATTTAGACACAGGTAAAAGATAAAAGATAAAAGAGAAAGTAAATAGCACCTGGGTGTGGAGAACCCAGGCAGGGCTTTATGTAGAAGGAGGCACTTGATTTCTTAGTCTTGAAAGAAACTAAGGATTCCAAAAGACACAGAAGAGGAGAAAAAGTATTTCAAGTATGGGTGACGACCAGTGCAAAAACATGAAGATTTGAGATAGAAAATCATCTGTAAGAATCAGCAAGATGGTTCTTTTGTATGTATTATAGAATGTGAGGAAGGGAGTAATGTATAACAAGATGGCCGAATTAGGATGGGACCAGGCTGGGAAGTACTTTAAATGCCAAACAGATGAGTTTGTATTTTATCTTAGAGGTTATGGGAAGCCACTGGAGTTTATTGGTTTGAAGAGACATGGTAGAAAAATAACTGTTCACTATGTAAAGGATGGACTAGAGTCGTGAGAGGCTTGATGCAAAGAGAACAAATAGAAAGCTACTACAATAGTCTAAATGAGAGTCCATGAGGCAATGTACTAGGGTGATGATTACGTGATTAGACAGAAGCAGACTATGTGAAAAATGTCATGGAAGGAAATGAAGATCTGACAATTGATGATGTATGTGGAGTGAATAAGAAGCAAGTACGATATAAAGGTTATGAACGTAGGTAATTGGAAGGATAGTTCCTGCCCTGCTTGAGAAAGACAAGGAAGTTGAAGGAATAGCAGGTTTCAGTTAAATCCTTTGTTTCAAATATGTTGAGTCTGAGATGCCTATGAGACAACAAGTTTTAAATGTATAATATGTAATTCATGATATAAGACTGAGAGAGTAGAGCTGGATATATAGATCTGGAAATTATATACAAAGAAGTGATAATTGAATCTATAGTATCTGATGAGTTCAGCAAGTGAGAGAATTTAAAGAAAAAATACCTAGAAGTATCTAGAACATTGTACCCAGAAAGTACCTAGAAAAAGTACCTAGAACATTGAGGTACACTCACACTTAGTAGGTATTATATGAACCAGGATCCAACCAATGAGAATGAGAGAAAACATTCAGAAAGGTAGGAGGAAAAACAAGAGAGATAATGCCATCAAAAAGTATCCAGGAAGAAATAATTTTCAATTGTTTCAGGTGCTAAAGAGAAGTCAAAAGTATGAAGACAAAAAAAAAGTCATTAAATTTTAGATTTAAGAGATCATTGCTAATTTTGGAGAGAATAGTTTCAACTCGGTGATGATGTCAGAAAGAAGTAAGATTACAAAGAATTTCAAAGAGATTGAGATGAAAGAAGTAGAAGTAGGGACTATAGACAATTTTTTTTGTCATATGGAGAAAAAAGAGAAGAGTTATGTAGAAAAATAGTTAGTGGGGATAGTAGAATCTAGTAAAATTTTCTTGAGAATAGAGGAGAATTGGAAGTTTTTGTAGGAAACAAGAAAGGAATTTTAGATGGGGAGAGATTGAAGATTAGGAGAAATGATTGTGAAAGCCAGTCTGCTAAAGGCTTTTCTAGGAGGTATGGGAATGGGATTAAATCTACAAATAAAAGATTAGATTATAGTGAGAAGGGGCACAGTTTCACTAAGGAGAGTAGTAAAGGATACAATAGTGCGAAATGGTGACCAGTGTCTTTTGCAATTAAAGAGAAGGAAGACAAAGAAGGTGTAAGTGACTGTCTTCAGTCTTCTCAGGAAAGTATGAGGAAAGCTACTCAGCTCAGTAAGTGTTATAAAAAGCTTGAGGAAAAAAGTAGTTTAGAGCAGCCCTTTTGGTGAGTGGGATAAAGAATTAATTAAGAATAAGCACAAACATTGCTTTGTTGCAATGTAGGGTCATTAAAGATTAGATAATATAAATTCAGCAGCTACCTAACTCAGTGGACAGAGCACTGAGCCTACAGTCAGGAAGACCTGAATTCAAATACAGCTTCATATTATATATTAATGTATATTACCTGTTTGATCCCAGACAAGTCATTTAACCACTGTTTGCCTTAAATATACTGGAGAAGGAAATGACATTTCCAAACACCAACAGTTATCAACATAGCTATTTATTAGCTATTTTTCAAGGCTAAGGTCAAATATCACCTATGTCACCTTCTTCATGAAAATATTTCTGATCTTTTGCATCCAGATAGTTCTCCTGTGAATTCTGATATCAATTTTTGTCCTTTTCTTATGCACTTATTTAAATTTGAGAGCAGGAGGGCACATAAAAATATTAGTAGGCAGAAAGAAATTCTTGACTACTGCATCGTTCTGTGATGAATATACAATTTAACACTTATCTGAATAGGAGAGAGTTTAAATTGTGGGAATATGTAAATAAACTTTTAAATATTGGGGTATTTTTATATTTAATTATAATTTCTCTATGTCCTAATATATGGTATATTTTTGTAAAGGTGGAGTGTGGTTTTGAGAAGAATATATTTTTTCTCATGTTCTGATTTAGGAGATACAATAAGCTCAACATTTTCCAATAGTTTGTTCAATTCTACATCTTCCCTTCTTTTGATTTTTCCAGATTTGTCAAGTTGTGAAGGAGAATACTAAAGTCTCCTACTATTATCATATTGCTTTCTGTATTTTGTTTTGTTGTAATTTTGTTTTTTCCTTTCTAGATTTAGATGTCAATGTAACTTAGTGCATTCATGATTTAAATTGATAGTGTTTCATCATGCACGGTTCCTTTAAACATAATCTTTAGGTTATTTCCACTTATATTGTGATTTTTTTTGTCTGATAGCATGATTACAATTTCTGCTTTCAAAGATTCATCGGATTTATAATAAATAATGTCCCATCCTATCGTTTTCATTCTGTGTCTCTACTTTAAGCATGTTTCTCATAAGCAAAATGTTATGGAGGATTTCTTTTCTTTTGCACTCTGAAATTTTATTTTGTTTTGTTGGATTGGTTTGGCTATTCACTTTTACAATTAAAAGAGTTAGGCTTGTTTTTTCCCTTTCATTTGTTTGTCTTTGATAATAACCCCCCCCCTTTAAAGTAAATACTTAGGTGCTCAACTTACTTTTCTTTAAACTACTTTCTTATAACTCTAATCCAATGCATTCTCCTTATGGGCATCTTATTCCTTCTACCTACCCAATTCATAGAAAGAATCAATAATTTCATTAAAGATAATGGTAATAATGAGACAACATATCAAAATTTATGGGATGCAGACAAATCAGTACTTTTGGGAAAATTTATATCATTAAATGCTTACATCAATAAAAGGGAAAAAGAGCTGATCAATGAATTGGACATGCAACTTTAATAAAAAAGAAAACAATAAATTAAAACCTCCCAATTAAATATTGAAATAGAAATCCTGAAAACCACAGAGAGATTAACAATATTGAAAGTAAAAACAGTAAACTAATAAAACTAGAACTTTTTTGAAAAAAAAGATAGATCATTGGCTAAGTTGATTCTTAAAAATGAAAGAAAATCAAATTACCAGTATCAACAATTAAAAATTCACAACCAATGAAGAGGAAATAAAAAGAATTGTTAGGAGCTATTTTGCACAGGTATATGCTAATAAAGTTAGCAATCTGAATGAAATGGATGAATTACTAAAACATAAATTGCCCAGACTAGAAGAACTGGAAATAGAATATTTAATACTTTTTTAGAAAAAGAAATTAAACAAGCCATAAATGAACTCTCTAAAATAAAAACCCAAGACCAGATGGATTTACAAGTAAATTCTGTTACACAGTTAAAGAATAATTAATTCCAAACACTACACAGACTGGTTAAAAAATAGGTAGAGGCCTATCAAATTATTTCTATGTCACAAATATAGCTTTGATACTTAAACTACAGATAGTCAAAATCACATCAGTTTCTGATGTTAAAATATTCAACAATGCTAAGAACTTAAGTGGAGTAAACTTTCTTTTCTGGGTCTTCATTAGGATCAGTTGCAGGAGCAGTTTCTGGGCTATATCTCCATAAGGGTTATTTCGAAGGATGATGGCTGAAAGGATTATCCTCGATGTATTCTTATTCCCAAGACTCTTGGACTTAGAGTCCTAGATTGTCTCCATCAGGGTCTAAGAAGAAATGAAGATCATGACCACTGTGCTTTACCTTGCTTATCACATGCTGCCTCATGTTCTTCCCATAGGGTGTTTTGTTTTTCACTTGTGCTGACTTGCCTGACCTGTGGGTGGCAGTTTTCTGGTGGTTGGCAGGGATGACTGGCTCCTTCTCAATAGGAGGTTCTTCCCTAGATGGTGACCATGAGGGTTAGGATGGAAGGAGGACTAGTGATCTGGAAGATGCTGCCACTCTTAGGGCTCATGTTTAGCAGGATACAAAATTAATCCACAAAAATAATCATTATAATTTCTATATAGTATTTTTAAATATATTTAAATATAAAATACATTAAATATCTGGGTTAGAGCTTACATAAATATAGCATCTAATTCTCTAATTAAAATATATATTAAGAGAATATTTTCTGTGTAATGTAGAAATGAAGGAAGATGAATAATTATGTGTATCTATTATCTGGATCTGATACTCTGTGTGAATGGCAATTGATCCACCAAGGTTAAGTATTTCTGTTGCACCTTGCTCATCCAAGATGTCAACTAATTCAACAATTTGTGATGAATTATCTTTATTGGACCCCTGCCAGTCTCAAGCACTACATTTAAAGCGGATAAATTGCCTAGCCTTTCCACAACCAAATATGGGGGTTGGGGGCTGGGAAGCTTTCCATTGTTCTGATAATATTATGTGTCTTATGGAGGACATACTTTATTAGCAGAACTCTGTCTTCTTGTGTCTTTTAACATTTTTGCTGGATAAAGATATATCTTGATGGAATGCTTTGTTTAACCTCTTTCTCAACTGAGATACATACTATCTCTGAGCATCTGCAGTTTCTACTTTCCCAGAGACCCCGAAACAAAGGTCAATAGGTAATTGTGGCTCATGCTCAAATATCAGGATGCAGAGTGTAAAAGCAGCAGCATTATACCTGATAGAATAGTAAGCAAGAGTGTGCTAGCTTAACAACCAATGCTCTGAAAACTACTACATACTTTTAAGTTTAACCTGAATTGTTAACATTTTCTTTATTACCCTCTTAAGTCTGGACAATCAACAAAAGAATAAATCAAACCTGATTTGTAGCATTTGCCAATTTCCATGGTATAAATGCTCACACTAAAAAATTAGCAATGGGCAAGCAGGTTTGAGTTGGCTCCATAACATCCATAATTGTACTCATATAGAAGAAAAGCCACATAGTGGCTCCACTGAGACTTTTGTTCTAGCCTCAATGTCTCTAATTTATTTATAAGAAGGCAATTGAAACATTCAGATTGTGGGTCTCCTTAAGGGTGATAAATGAGAGTCCTAGAATTCTTGATGCCAAAGCTAACATCTCTATGAGCATTGTACTTTCAGGGTCTCTATGTTGATCAGAACAGATCCTGCCAATAAGTACATACACAGATAAATACTTCTCCCGTAATGTTTTTTTTTTTTGCAATTGTAGAGATCTATTAGTACCCAAATTGAGTATTCTTCAGCATACCTAGAAAAAATGGTCCATCAGCACCAATATATATGACATGTTCTTGCTATCTCATAGGAATAGTAAATCATTGCCAATGAATTCCAAAAGTTTGCTGGTATTTTTATTCTCCAAATATGCAGTACGATTTGGTACTTCTTTTCTTTGCATAAAACAGGCATGCTTTTACTAGGAACATCATAGATCATCAGAAAATAAAGTAATTAAGAAAATAAATACTTTCAGTAAAGTAGATGACATAAAAATCCATAAATTATTCATATTTCTATGTAGTGATAACAGGAACCACGAAGAAAATATAGAAAGATCCGTTCATTAAAAACTGATGAAATTATAAAAACAACAAAAATCATGAGTATACCGATATATGCAAGAAAAGCTTTTTGACGAAATACAATGTCCATTCCTCTTTAAAAAAAAAAAAAACACTAGAATGAATAGGGATAAGTGGACTTTTTCTTAAAATGATAAGTACTTCACATCTAAAACAAAGAGCAAGCATAATCTGTAATGGGGATAAACTAGAAACTTTTCCAGTATAATGAGGGATGAAGCAAGGATGTCCATTATCATCACCATTATTCAATATTGCAGTAGAAATGTTAACTATCACAATCGGACAAGAAAAAGAAATTGCATAAATAACTATACGCAGTGGGGAAACAAAATTATCACTTTTTTGCAGATACGATGCTATACTTAGTAAAAACAATTAACAATTTGGCAAAGTTGTAGAATATAAAATAAATAGACACAAATTATCAGTATTTCTATATATTACCAATAAAATCCAACAGGAAGAGATAGAAGGAGAAATTCCATTTAAAATAACTGCAAACAAAATAAAATACCTTGGAGTCTACTTGCCAAGACACACAAAGGAACTACATGAAAACAATTACAAAACACTTCACACAAATAAAGACAGATTTAAATAATTGGAGAAATATTAATTGCTTGTGGCTGAGCCAAGCCAACATAATAAAAATGATAATACTACCTAAATTAATTTAGTATTCAGTGCTACACCAATCAAACTAACAAATAATTAATTTATAAAGCTTGAAAAATAAAATTTACATGGAGGACAAAAGGTCAAGAATATCAAGGGAATCAATTTTTTTTAAATGAAAAAGGGTGTCTGGTAGTACAAAAACTCAAATTATTCAACCAAGTACAAATTATCAAAACAATGTAGCACTGGATAATAAATAGAGTGATTGATCAATGGGATAAATTAGGTGAAAAATATACAAAAACAAATGAACTCAGTAACATAGTGTTTGATAAACCCAAATATCCCAGACATTAGAGCAAGACCTCTATATTTGACAAGAACTGTTGAAAAAAACTAGAAAGTAATTTGACAGAAACTATACATAGACCAATATCTCATACTCTGTACTAAGATAAATTCAAAATAATTACATTATTTAGAAATGAAGGACAATGTCATAAACAATTTGGGGAGTATGAAAAAAGTACCCCTCAGATCTATGATAAGGGAAGAGTATAATACCAAACAAGAGATAAAGAGGTTCACTGGAGGTAAAATTTATAATTTTGATTACTTCAAATTAAAATGGTTTTCCACAAACAAAACCAGTGCAGCCAAACTTAGAAAAAAAAGTAGGAAACTGGGAGAAAATATTTATAGAAAGTTGCTCTGATAAAGGTCTCATCTCTCAAATGTACAGGGAACTCAGCCAAATTTAAGGAGAAAAAAAGAGTTGTTCCCCAATTGATCAGTGGATATGAAATTGGTCAAAGAATATAAAAAACATTAAAAAAAGAAATCCAATAGTCATATCAAAAAATGCTCTAAATCATTAATAATTAGAGAATTGTGCATTAAAATGATTCTGTAGTACATCCTTCACACCCATTCAATTCTCTAAGAAGACAGAAAAGGAAAAGACAAATGTTTGAAGTAATATGGGAAAATAGATAAACCAATGCACTGTTAGTGGATCTGTTAATAGGTTCAACCCTTCTGGAGAACAATTTGGAACAATGCCCAAAGGGTTATCAATCTGTGTATATTGTTTTGCTCAGCAATATTTTACCAAGTCTATACCCCAAAGAGATTATAGAAAATGGAAAGATACTCATATGTAAAAAATGTGTATAGCAGCTCTTTTTGTGGTGGCAGAGAATTGGAAACTGAGAGGATATTCAACATTCTGAGGGGGAAAACTTAAGGGAGTGGCTAAATGAGTTATGACATAAGATTATGATGGAATATGATTGTGCTCTAAGAAATGATGAAAGGGATGGTTTCAGAAAAACTTGGGAAGACTTATGTGAACTGATGAAAAGTGAACTGAATAGAATCAGAACAATGTACACAGTAATTTCAATATCATAACAATAATCAACCATTCTGCTTAATATATGATCCATGAAAATTACAAATAACTCATGATGAAAAATGCTACCCATCTCCAGATAGTGGACTCTGAGTACACATTGAATTACATTTTTCTTTATTTATTTTTCTTCTTTTATTTTCTCAACTTGGCTAAAGCAGAAATACAGTTTGCATAACTTCATATGTGTGATGGATGTCACATTTCTTGCTTTCTTAAATTTGGGGGATAGGTGGTGGGAATAAGGGAATTTGGAACTGAAATAATAATAATTAACTTTAAAAATTCCTTACAGGGGTCAGCTAGGTGGTACAGTGGATAGAGCACCGGCCCTGAAGTCAGGAGGACCTGAGACCAAACACTTGAGATTTACTAGCTGTGTGACTCTGGGCAAGTGACTTAACCCCAATTGCCTAAAAATTTAAAAAAATTCCCTATGAAACTCATGAAATATCTGGGAATAAATCTACCTATGTCGTATATAGTATAATTCCTATAAAAATCTACAGAAATAAAAAAGTCAAAAGAATGAAAGGATATTCACTCTCATGGATTGGTTATTCTGCTATGATCAAAATTGTTTTACTATCTCCATTAATTTACAGATTTAGTAATGAACCAATTAGCCTATGAAAGAGTTGTATTATAGCAAAAATAATTTGAAGGAACAAAAAATCTAGAACTTTAAAAGAAAAAAATAGTAAATTTTAAAATTTTGGAATGAAGAGGAAATATTTCTGGACACCTCCCCCCCATATTTTAAAGCAGTGATCATTAATATTTTTTATTACTGGTGAAAAAATAGAAAATAATAGCAGTGGAATAGACTAGATAAGTAAGAATTAGAAATCACGGAACTCAATAGCTCAGGTTTCAATAAAGCTAAGAACAAACACTACTTGGACAGGGTAACCTCTTTTTACAAGAATTGTTGAGAATATTGGAAAGTTAGTTTGTGTTTTTTTTTAATCAGAGCAGCAGTTTATACCATATAATGCAAGTCCCAAGTGCACACCTAATCTAAATATAAGAAGACATTTTTAATTTTGGTGTAAAATGGATAGAGATAATTTCACAACTGTGGCAGGGAAAGCATTTTTAACCAAATAAGAGGTAGAAAAGATGAGGAAACAAAAAATGGAAAATGATAAATATATGCAAATAAAAAGCTTCTGCAGGAAGAAAATTAAGATAACTAATATAAAAAAAAGAAATATCAGTGGTAAAAAAATGTCTAATGTCTATGATATATAAGTAATTGATTTAAATAGTTAATAACAAGATTTGTTCCATGACATATCAGATGAGATATTTGTAAAGAGATTAGTACAGTACCTAGGACATAATAGGTGTTACATAAATGCTATTATCATTCTAATTATTACTATTATTATTTCTATGACCAAAAAAAGAACAAATAATTCTTAACATAATTACAAACTACTAATAACCATACAAAGCATTGTACCAGATCATTAATAATGAGATAAATTAATGTTAATGCATATCTGATGTTTTGCCTCACAGTCAGAAAATCAGCAGAAAATGACCCCCAAATCAAGTTTTTCTGTTGTCAGTCAATAAGCATTAATTAAACATTTACTATATTCCAGACATTATGCTAGTTGCTAGGGATAGAAAAAGAGACAAAAGACAATTCCTTGTCTTCAAGGAGCTTACAGTGTATTAATGGAGACAACAAATATATATGTGCAAACAAGCTATATTTAAGACAAAAAGGAAATAATAAAGAGAAGGAAGAGACTAGAAGTGATTAGTTGGGAAAGACTTCTTGAAGAAGAGGATATTTTAGTTGGGACTTAAAGAAAGTCAAAGAAGATAGTAGGTGGAGATGAGAAGGGAGAATATTCCAGGTATGGGGAACAGTGAGAGAAAATGCCAGAATACAAGAATAGTGGTAGTCTCTGAGGAGATGATGGGTATTTCTGAGATGTCACAAAGATGAACTCTACAGGCTTTGGCAACAGACTGAATATGAGATGTGATTTGAGCAGTAAAGGATGACTCCTAGGTTGTGAACCTGAGGGACAGGAAAGATGATTTTGCCCTCTACAGTAATAGAGAAGGTAAGAATGAGGGAAAATTTAGGGAGAAAGATAATGCATTCCATTGTGGACATGTTAATTTTAAGATTTCTACTAGATATCCAGTTCAAAATGTCTAAAAAGAAGTTAGAGATGTGAGGTTGGAGGTTAACAGAAAAGTTGGGGCCAGATATGTAGATTCAAGAGTTATCAATATAGAAATGACTATTACAAGGACAGTTGTTGATGATATCACTGAATGAAATAATATAGAGGAAGAAGAAAAGAGGTCCCAGGAGAGAACCCTATAAGACACAGTTAGAGGATGCAACCTGGATAGCAAGCCAACAAACAAGACTGAAAAAGAGCAGCCAGATTGCTAGAGAGGAAGAGAGAGAGAGTGGTGTTCAAAAACCTATAAAGAAGAGAGTATTAAGGAGTAGAGGGTGATCAACAGTGTCAAAGCCTGCAGAGAGGTTGAGGAGAATGAGTTTTGGGGGGAAAAAGGTCATGTGATTTGGCAACTGTGAGAGCATTAATGGACAGAGCAGTTTCAGTGAGTGGAATGATAAAGTTGGAATCCAGATTGTAAGGGTTTAAAAACAGAGTAATAGAAAAGATAGTGGAGCCTCCTACTGCAGACAGTTTTTTCATGTAGTTTAGCCACAAACAGTAGTCAAGACATATAGGATTATAGTTAGCAGGGATAGAAATATCAAATGAGAGGTTTTGTTTTGTTTTTTGGTTTTTTTTTTGAGAATGGGGGAGGCATGGGCATGTTTGTAGGCAGAAGAAGTCAGTAGACAGGGAGAGATAGAATATAATGATAGAGTGGGAATAACGGAGGGGTCATTAAGTTGGAGGAGATGGGATGAAATGGGATACATCAATAGGTAAACAGGTTAGCCTTGGTAAGGAGTAAGACCAATTTATCATGTGAGACAGGAGTGATGGAGGAGACAGTGCCAGGAGGTATATGAATGCCTCCATATGAATGAAATGAGGAAAGGGGGAGAATAGGGAGCTCATTTTTTTTCTGTAAAATATGAAACAATGTTCTCAGCTGAGAGAGTTGGTCAAAGGGAACCATGAGAGGTTTGAAAGAGGGATGGAAAGGTTTGAAAGTTACTGTGGATATTAGGGTAGTGAAAGAATTGAAGGGACTAAAACAGCAAGCAATAGTAGGAATTGAGTGAACTACACTGACTCCTTCTTGTGACTCCATTCTGGAGCTAGCTTAGTTCCCTTTCTATTCAGTTATGGGGTCTAATCCAATTTTTAACTTGTGAGAAAACTTTATTCAATTGTGGGAATTGTGAGAAAACCCTATTACATTGTTTGAACCTCTCTCTGTGTGGCTGGGAAGCTGTACCACCTCTACCTGCTTCTCAGAGACCCTTAATTAAGGAACTAGCTTATACTGGCCAGAAACCAAGTCAGATGTGAAGATTGATACAAGGAGTTTTCTCACAGCTGTACACTTCAAGCAACCAATATGTTTTATGTCCATGTGCTGGTCAATCAGTTATTGTTTCCATGTCCCTTTGATTGAATATAGATACTTGGGAGGAGTAGGACCTCTCTTTTTTCCTGATTTTAGGGAATTGTACCTATTTACTCTCTTCCCCAAAATTGAAAAATCTTTCATCTTTCCTCAAATTAGAAATCAGATTATCTATTTTTTTATCTTGGTTAGTTGTTTTCTTAAAGCAATTGGTCTTATTTGATTAATTGTTTTTAATTTAAAAAAAAAATCTGGCTCCCCTGGTATTCAGGGTCCATTGCAAAGTTGAGGGATCCTGGTCCTGATTTATTAGGCAATTGGTACATATTGCTTAATAAATCAATATGCTTGGAAGCTCAAACTTTTGTTTCCTCAATCTTTTCATCTTTCACTTGCCACAATAGTAAGTTGATATGGACGTTAAAGTAGGATTGCCTAGCATCAGTGAAATCCCAATTGAGGATGTGTAACATAAACATGTAGCAGCCCTAATCAGAAGCGTTGCATTAGTTTCTTTACCTTTTTTTTTTCAGCAGCACATGGGTAGGTGCAAAAGTGGCAGATGGTGGGAGCGATCTAAGACTGAGGCTTAGGAAGACACAGTGAAATAATAAGTGTAGTAGGTTCTCAATAGAAGAGGACAGTGTAGAGTTGAATTGGTTTACCAAGGAGTCAAGATCAGAAAAAGAAAAGATACTGGCAAATGGCCTGGGAGAGAATTAAGGGGTTGAAAGATTGAAGGTTATGGTATAGATGAAAAATAAAGTTTCATAAAAGAAAGCAGAAGGAGAGGTAGAAGGACAGTATATTAGGGTAGAGTAAGAGAATTATGGAATTCTTGAATATGAAGATAGTACACTTGTGGGTGATGGCAAGATCAAGGGTATTGTCATATCTCTGTGTGGCTGAGGGGTGATGAAAAAGTAGTTCATAGGAAGTGAGTTGGTTGAGGAACTGAGTGATGAGGATGTTTGAGCAAAAGCCAATATGTATATTGATATACCCTAGTATGAGAGCAGGGCTGAGGAGGAGAGATACTCACTAGCTGTGTAACCCTGGGCAAGTCACTTTACCTCATTTACTTCAGTTTCCTCATCTGCCAAATGAGCTGGAGAAAGAAATGACAAACTACTCCAGTACTTTTGTCTAAAAAACCCCAAATGATGTCAGTCAGACACAAGTGAAATGACTGAAAAACAACAATGGATACAACAGGAAACTAACTGTAAGAAGGTATTCAACTTCAAGATGTAGAAGAATTGAAAGAGCAAAACTAACATAAAATCAGTTGTGGAAATCATATAGTCAGAACATGCCAATATGGAAACAAAAAACACACTACAGAACCCTAATTTTTTTCTGAATTTGAATGTATAATTTTATGTGAACAGATGAAAATACATCTTTTCAAGTAAGACTAAATTCTCTGTGGAATTATGTGAAAGGAAGCTTTGTGGTTCTGGCATCCAAATGACAAATGTGATTGAGAAGATGGCAGTTTTCAACTTATAAAAGTTTCATTAAGCATTCAGTACAAAACCATTAAAATGTATGATATTGTTTGTGAAGAGCAACTAGTCAGCTGCAACCTACTTCTGATATCACATTCCTATTGCCAAGTCAGCTGCCACCTGGCCTTGGTTCCTTTCCATGAGTGGGTTAGCTGTTATCCAATACTTAGCCTGCAGATTTAGTCATTTTACAGGCAAATTTTCTGACTCCAGATCTGGTCAGTGTATACTAATGTTTAGAAACTATTAAAAATAGACATTGTGTGTGTGTGTGCACGTGCATGTGCATGGTGCATGCACATACATTAGGAATAAGAAGGGGAGAAGGGATGTCTGTGTGCCAAAATAGAAATAGAAGGAAAAAAAACTGGTTCAGTAGAACTAGGATTGAGGGTTATGGGATGTTTTTGTTGATTCAGTGGTCTGGTTAAATAAGAGTTAATGAGAAAACACTATTTATTTAAATCCCTATAGTTAAAAATGTTTCTAACATATTAGTTCACATTCCTGCCTTAGTAAACACAGTGTACTGAAATAATTTATCTTTTTTTTTGAATGAGGCACTTACAGTGCCTTAGAGCATTGCTCTTAGCAAGAATCTCATTACATAATTCTGTAGATACATGTAAACATAGGAAGCATGGGGGACTTGGAAGAATGTATGTTGACTTGATTATCCGTCTAATTCAAACCTCCAGGAATGGTTTAAAACCAATTTTCTGAGTCTCTACTTAACTAGCCTTATGAGCTGCTGACCTCCAGTTCAAAAGAATAAGCAGGAAACTTTGTACTACAGACAGCAGTGTTCCCTCAAACAGACTAAAGAGGCAGGGTCAACAACCTGGCTTAAAAGGAAGCACACAAAGGTCACTTAAATGAAAGAAATTATCTATCTCTCAACACACACACACACACACACTGAGAGAGGATCTGAATTCTTTATTCTAATACTTAAAAGAAAGAAAAGTAGAAATCAGTACAAGTACCTGATCTCAAGCAAGAAAGTCAAGACCAAGTAAAAGTTTCTGGAATACTTTGGTCTAGTATCAAAGGGACAGAAATATTGAACTTCAAGTGAGGGAGCTTAAGCCAACAACAGCTTCCTGGGCACTTTGTAGTCTAAACATCCATCAGGCTACTCTGAAATATCATGAATAAAATATCTTTTATAAAATATCAGCTGAAAGCAAATGATAACTGAATGTCTGGGTCTTAGTGACCTCCCACCCAAAGGTGGGTGACCCTGTCACTCTTAGTGACCACCCCTTCCCAAACTGGTCAGGATGTTGGAACAGGGAATGAATAATGGTTCCTTTTGCAGATTTACTCTATGTTATAACCCTGGTCTTTACTGTGATTATGTTTCTTTTTCTCTTTAGATTAAACACATTATAAAGCGATGCCCTTGGTAAAGAGACTTAATGAGACAAAATGTGAAGGGAAGTGGTTTGTCATGAGGAAGTCTTGTTCCAGCATTTGTTGTGAGGAACGTGCAAACCCTGCTAGACTAAGGTCAGAATATGGCTATGACCCACACTGGTGGACAGAGCTAATAGATTAATGACAAACAGATGCCTTGAAAGTAACAGGCATTTTGATGATACTCACAGCACCCCTGGTGATAGATTGTTATTACACTCAGAAAAGTTCAATTGACATAAAACAATGATCACAATGAGGAGTCCAAAAATAGCCCAGAATTCAAATTAGGTAATAAAACACTAGGGGATTTCCTTGCTAAATAAAGACATGAGAGCCAAGCACAAGCCTCAGTTTAAAATGGGAACTCACTTGCAAAACAGTTACAGGGAATGCTGATAGAAGAATATGAACAATACTATAATGCAACATTGGTCAGCAAATATGTGGCAAAATACAGTTTTTTTTTTCATTGATGAAGTTCAAACATTTGGTGTCAGCCTGTCTGAAGCACTTAGCACAGTGCCTGGCTCACAGTAAGTGCTGCATGTTAAGTACATAGGTAGGTAGGAGAAGGAGGAGGAATAGGAGGAGGAGGAGGAGGAGGAAGAAGAGGAGTATATGAGGAGGTTGAAATGGCACTGAAGAAGTTGAAGAGAGGCGCTATAAGAGAACAAATACATGGGGGGGGGGAATCATGGTCTAGGTGACTTTGCAAAATAGGAAAAGGTAAACTCCAACTTGCACTTTTCTAGGTCTTCTGCAAAAGAGAACAAGATCTGTTTTTGTATGGAAATCTCTGTTACATTTTTATATTAGGTAAACATACTTATAATTTTCCAGAAAAAAGAAAGTGGAAAAAAATTGTATTATAATGATGCAAATCCACTCTATTTTCCTTTGTGATTATGATTGTGTTTGTTTATAGGCATGGGACTCTTACTTCAGTTAGTTAGAGGAACCTCAAAATACTCCTATTTTGTTGTTATTACAACCTAGTAAAATAGCGTCTCATAGTAGCAAAGCCAGGGATGAAATCTTGGAAAGGATTTAAGCTTTGGCCACCCAAATTTACAGATGAGAGGCCACTAATATGATGGAATAAAAGGGAGATTAATCATCTTACTTCCTGGTTTTAGCTTCATCTTTATAACTTTCCCTGCCTAATCACCTGCATGGACAAATTGCAAGATTTTAAAATTGAGAACTAGGGGATTCTTAGCCATTTGTGATTTGTTGGAAGAGTAGCCTCTACCAGAACAATAACCAGATGTAATCAGGCTATTAAAGATTAAAACTGGGAGGTATAAAAAGTGTCCACTGTAAACTAAAGTTTGGGCTGCAGCAGATTTAATGATCATGAAGTTGAGTTAAAAGAAAAGATTAAATATGAGGATACCAATTAGTTACCTCTGCTTTGTGTTCTAAAAAGTTCAACATCTGGAGTAAAAAATACCTACTTCTGGAGATGAAAAGGATGTTCCAGCCATAGCTCTATAAATAAGATAAGCCATCCTCTAAGATTAAAATAAAAATTGCACTCTAGATTCATTGAGGCATGTTTTACTGTAACTTTACTTGCTACACAATTTTATCAAGTGACATTGCTTTGAACTAGATCCTCTGACTATAGAATGCAAGTGCATGGGGAAGTGCTTTATGCAATTATTTCTCTATTATTATCATTCAATGTTATCAGGGAGATAAAATGATCACTACATAATATTTCTTATTAATTAGACATAGGCAGCACTCAGGACAAGAGAGATTACTAAAGAAAAATATTAACTAAGGGTATTTAGTTCTAAGTGTAAGATACAAAGATCTGGACACATGATGATATTTATGTGGCATTATTTTTATAGTATTTATCAGTCACATAACAAACTTTAATTAGAGGAAGTATTGTGAGGATATGAAAAATGGTACCTCTTGTCATATCTTTCAGCAATTATTGCAATAAAAGAAGTCACCTTCTGTGACATTAAATAAAATGTTCCCATGAACATTTTCCCTTAATGAAATACTTTGTAATAGGCTTTTTACTGATATAGAATAACAGAAAATATGTGTGTCACATGCACATATGCAGACAAGGCAACGTGTGTGTGTGTATACACACATACAGGAACACATTTCCCTTTAGATAAAAGTCCCACTGAAACATTTCTAATATTCCACTGCTTTATTATTAAAATATCTTTCAAGATGTGACATTGAAAAAAATTAATGCATTAATGTCTTCTATATCAATCAAATATAAATTGAAGGGCCATTTCCAAAGTTAACAGCCTAAGGCAAAGTCACCAACTATTAATGCTTTCAAACAAGTTAACTTCAGAAAACTAAGGAGTTTAAGACTGTTATTTAAAGTTGACTAGTCAACTACACAAATTTGAATGCTGTTTACATAGCATCAGGTTTCACGTCATAATACTAAGTATATCTGATTTACCTTATCTCCAGAGTTGTCACAATATTAGTATAAAGTACAGAGAAAAATAAAGGCAATGTGAAACCAAAAAAAAACTTGCAAAATATTTCTTCATAGAAATTGTAAAATTTTAAAAAATCACAGTTAATAAGCAAGGTATGCATAAAGCATCAGATCTAGAGTTAGAAAGACTGGAGTTCAAATACAGTTTCAGATACTTACTGGTTGTGTGATCCAGATAATAATAATTTCTATCTCATAGGGTTGTTGTGAGGATCAAGAGACTTAATATTTCTGAAGCACTTTGCAAACCTTAAAGTGCTGTATAAATAATAGCTATTATAATTACTATGAATTAGTTCATACAGCTAATTTTGTTTTTTTTTCCTGCATTTTCATTGTCCATTCTGAAATTACTTTTTCATCTGTATTAGAGAAGGGGGTGCATGTAGGCAACAAAAGTAATTTAGAAAATATTGCAAAAGTCCAAGTAAGAAGTGATGAGGATCTGAATTAAGATGGTAGCTCACTGAGTGGAAAGAAATTTTGTGGAGATAAAGTTTGTCTTCTCACAATCGAAAATGATTCTTTTCTGTTTTGTCGTCTTTGTCAATTTACTCAATGTGAGGTGAAACCTCAGAGTGATGTTAACTTATATATATATATATATATATTTACATACCCTTGTTAATTTACACATATTTGTTTCATAAATGATTCTCATCCCTAACCATATTTGTGAAAGCTAGCCTCCACTATTACTTCTACTTTTAAAATGATATGACATTTTACATTCAATTTACATATCTATTTTGAATTTACCACGTTATGTGGCACAAGTTCTAGCTCTCACTTAATTTCTATAGAAATCTTTTCCAATCTTATAAGCAAATCTTATCAAAAAAGGATTCCTTCCTCCGAAAATTTGTCCTTTGATCTATTACAAAATATTGGATTAATATTTTGCATTGCTTCTATTTCTTATATAATCTCTTTCATTTATAAATTTTATTTTTGTTTTTTTAAACAATGTCAATTGGTTGTTTTAAATAAATTTATTATTTAGGTATTGTTAGCATTTTTGTTTAATTTTGAGTTCTAAATTCTCTCCTTCCTTCCAGTCCCTGCCTCATCCATTGAGAAGAAAAGCAATATAATATCAGTGATACATGTGAAATGATGAGAAATATATTTAAATATTAGCTGTTAGAAAAAAAAAGCATGAAATAGCAACGCAAGGATCTAAAACCGCTCCAAAAGACTCATAATAGAAAATGCTATCCACATCCAGAAAAAAGAGCTATGGAGTCTAAATGCACTTTGAAGGATACTATTCCCTCTCTCTCTCTCATTCTTTCTCTCACTTTCTCTCTCTCTCTCTCTCTGTCTCTCTCCCTTCTCCCTCTTTCTCTCTCTATTTCTGGTTTCTTCTTTCTCATGGTTCCTCACATTAGTTCTAATTCTTCTTTAAAACATAACTAATGTGAAAATAAGTTTAATATGAATGTATAGGTACACTTTATATCACATTGCATGCTGTCTTGGGATGGAAGGAAAGAAGAGAGGGAGAGAAAATTTGGAACTCATAATCTTATGGAAATAAATGTTGAAAACTAAAAATAAATAATAAATGTTTTTTTAAGCAAGAAAAATAAAGTGAAAAAAATTATACTTCAATCTAACCTTAGAGTTCATCAGTTTTCTCTCTGGAGGTGCATAACATTTTACAACATGGGTTCATCAGAATTTTCTTGGGTTATGATTTTAATCAGAAAGCTAAATCTTTCACTGTTGATTATTAATATGTTATTTCTATTACTGTGTACAATGTTCTCCTGGTTCTGTTCAATCCACTTTGTATCAATTCATATAGGTCTTTCCAAGATTTTCTGATGCTGTCCTGCTCCTCATTATTGCATGATAGCATTCCATCACAATCATATACTACAACTTATTTAGTCATTCCTCAGTTGATGGGAATTCCCTTGATTTCTAATTCTTTGCCATCACAAAAAAGCTGCTATAATTTAGTATGTATAGGTCTTTTCCCTTTTTAATTGATCTCTTTGGGATACATAATTAGTTGTGGTATTCTTGGGTCAAAGGGTATAGAGAATTTTATAGCCTTTTGGGCATAGTTTCAAATTAGTCTCCCAAATTGTTGGAACAATTCACAACTCCACCAAAGGCATATTAGTGTCCCACTTTTTCTACATCCCCTACAGCATTGATAATTTTTCCTTTTCCATCATATTAGCCAATCTGACAGTTATGAGGAGGTACCTCAGAGTTGTTTTAATTTGCATTTCTGTAATTGATAGTGATTTAGAACATTTTTATTATGACTATAGATTGATTTAATATTTTCTTCTGGACATTTATCAATTGGGGAATGGCTTGTTTTTTAAATAAAGTTGACACAGTTCTGTATATCTATGAGAAATGAGGACTTTATTAGAGAAACTTGCTGTACAAATTCCCCCCTCCCAGGTTCCTGTTTTTCTTATATTCTTCACTTTGTTGGTTTTGTTTGTACAAAAAACTTTTTAATTTTATGTAATATAAATTATCCATTTTGTTTCTTATGATTCTCTCTATCATTTGTTGGGTCATAAATTCTTCCCTTATTTATAGATCAGACAGATAAATCTTTCCATGCTGCCTTAATTTGATTATGATATCACCCTTTATGTTTAAATCATGTACCCATTTTGACCTTATCTTAGTATATGGTGTGAGATATTGGTCTATTCCTAGTTCCTGAAAATTTGTTTTCCAGTTTTCAAGGAATTTTTGTCAAATACTGAGTTCTCACCCCAAAAGCTTAGATCTTTGAGTTTTTTAGAAACAAGAGTACTATGGTCATTTGCTACTGTGTACTGTGTACCTAACATATTCATCTGATTCACTACTCTATTTCTTGGCCAGTATCAGATTATTTTGATGATTATTATTTTGTAATATAGTTTGAAAGCTGGCATTGCTAGGATGCCTTCCTCCACATTTTTTTTCCATTGATGTACTTGACCTATTGTTCTTCCCGATGAATTCTGATATTTTTTTCTATCATTGTAAAATAATTCTTTGGTATATTGTTTGATTTGTATGACAATAAATAATAAACTTAGATAGCATTTTTGTTTTCATTATATTGACTCAAGTCAACCCATGAGCAATTAATATTCCTCCAGTTGTTGATATCCCTCATTATTTGTGTGAAAAGTGTTTTGTAATTATGTTAATATAGTTCCTGGGTTTGTCTTGACAATTAGACTCCAAAATATTTTATATTATCTCCTGTTGTTTTATATGAAATTTCTCTTTCTATCATTTTTATTGGGATGTATTAGTAATATATGGAAATGCCAATAATTTATGGGTGTTCATTTTATATCCTTCAACTTTGCTAAGTTATTAGTTGTTTCAATTAGCTGTTTAGTTGATTATCTAGAACTTGAAATATATAATCTTATCTTCTTTAAAGAGTGATAGATTTTAGAAGACAATTTTATGAAAAACCAATAAAATAGGTAGACTCAAGTTAGTCGGATTTTTAAAAGGTAGGAAGAAAATCAAATTACCAGTATCAACAATGAAAGGAGTGAATTCACCACCAGTGAAGAGGAAACTAAAACAATTGTTAGGAATTGTTTTGCTCAATTATATGCCACTAAGTGTTACAATCTAAATGAAGCAGATAAATATCCACAAAAATACAAATTGCCCAGATTAATAGAACAGGAAATAGAATACTTTAATAACCCAATCTTAGGAAAACAAGTTAAACAAGCCATCAATGAGCTTCCTTGGAAAAAATCTTCAGGGCCAGACAGATTTACAAATGAATTCTACCAAATACACAAAGAATGGTTAATCCCCAAACTATATATAACTATTTGTAAAAATAAGCAAAGAAGGAGTCCTACCAAATTCCTTTTATGACTCAAATATGGTGCTTATACCTAAACCAGGAAGAGACAAAATAGAGAAAGAAAATTACAGGTCACTTTGCCTAATGAATAATGAGGCAAAAATTTTAAGTTAAGTACTAGCAAGGATATCACAAGGATCATACATTATGACCAGGTGGGATTTATGCCAGGAATTCAGGGCTGGTTCAATAGTCTGAAAAATATCAACATAATTGGCCATATGAATAATAAAACCAAAAGAAATCATATGATTATCTCAATAGATGCAAAAAAAAATGCCTTTGACAAATACAACATCCATTCCAATTAAAAAAAAAAGAAAACAAGCTAGAAAGCATAGGAATAAATGGAGCTAACCATATATGTGTATATGTGTGTGTGTGGATATATATGTGTATATATATATATATACACATATATATCCACACACACACATATATAACAAACTTATATATGTATGTGTGTATATATGTATGTATGTATGTACAACCATCAGCAACCATTACCTACAATGGTAATAAGCTAGAAGTCTTCCCAATACAATCAGAGGCAAAGTAAAGATGCCCATTATCACCACTATTATTCAGTATTGTAATGGAATTGCTGGCTATAGAAATAAAAGAAGAAAAAGAAATTGAAAGAATTAGAATAGGCAATGAAGAAACAAAATTATCACTCTTTGCAGATGGTATGATGGTATATTTACATAATCCTAGAGAATCAACTACAACACTAGTGGAAATATTTAACAGCTTTATCAATGTTTCAGGATACAAAATAAACCCACATAAATCATCAGCATTTTTATATATTACCACCAAATCAAGTCACAAGAGATAGAAAGAGAAATTCAATTCAAAATACCTGTAGACAATATAAAATACTTAGGAGTCTACTTGTCTAAACAAATTTAGGAACTATATGAACACAATTACAAAACACTTTTCATACAAATAATGTCAGATCTAAACAACTGGAAAATATTAATTGCCCATGGATAGGATAAGCCAGTATAATAAAATGACAGTTCTACCTAGATTAATCTATTTATTCAATGCCATACCAATCAAACTACCAAAAATTATTTTATACATCTAGAAAAAATGAAAACAAAATTAATCTGGAAGAACAAAAGGTCAAGAATATCAAGGGAATCAATGAGAAAAAAATGTAAAGGAAGGTGGTCTAGTTGTATGCAAATCTTGAAGTGTATTATAAAGCAGTAATTGTCAAAAACAACCTGGAACTCCGTATGAATTAGAAGGGTGGATTAGTGGAATAAATTAGGTACACAATATATTGTAATAAATAACAGTAGTTATCTAATGTTTGAGAAATACAAAGATCCAAGCTTTTAAGACAAAAGCTCATAATTTGACAAAAAGTTCTAGAAAAAAAATGGAAACCAGTATGACAGAAATAGATACAGACCAATGTCTCACACTGTATACCAAGATTAGGACAAAATGGGTACATTATTTACACATAAAGGGTAAAACCCTAAGCAAATTAGGAGAGCATGGAATAGTTTATCTGTCAGATCTATGGAAAAGGGAAAGATTTATGACCAAACAAGGTAGAGACAGCATTATGAAATGTAAAATAGATATGTTGGGTTATATGAAATTAAAAGTGTTTTTTTCCCCAACAAAACCAATGCAACCAAGATTAGAGGGAAAGCAAAAAGCTGTAAAATAATTTTTACAGGTAGTGTCTCTGATAAAAGCCTCTTTTCTCAAGTATATAGATAACTAAGTCAAAGTTATAAGAATATGAGTCATTCTCCAATTGATAAATGGTCAATGGATATGAACAGGAAGTTTTCAGACCAAAAAAAAAAAAAAACAAATCTATCTATAGTCATATACGAAGGTTCTAAATTACTATTTATTAAAGAAACACAAATTAAAACAACTCTGAGGTATCACCTTACACCTATCATATTGGGTAATATGACCAAAAAAGTAAAATAATAAATATTAGAGGGGATGTGAAAAAACTGGGACACTAATGTAATATTGTTGAAACTGTGAACTAATGCAACCATTCTGGAGAGCAAATTAGAACTATGCCCAAAAGGCTATAAAACTGTGCATACCCTTTGATCCAGCAATACCACCGCTAGGTCTTATGCCAAAGAGAATTTAAAAAAAAAGGAGGGGTGGAGGGAACCTACTTGTACAAAAATATTTTAGCAGCTTTTTGTGGTGGCTAAGAATTGGAAATTGAGGGGATGCCCAGCACAATTGGGGAATGGCTGAACAAGTTGTGGCATATGAGTGTGATGAAATATTATTGTGCTATAAGAAATGACAAGCGGGATGATTTCAGAAAAAACCTGGAATGTCTTACATGAACTGATGCAAAGTAAAGTGAGCAGAACCAGGAGAATATTGTACACAGTAATCAATATTGTAGGATGAACTACAGTGAATGACTTAGCTATTCTCAGCAATACAATGATCCAAGATAATGCCAAATGACTCATGATGAAACATGGTCTCCACCTCCAGAGAAATAATTGACATTAATTGAATACAGACTGAAGCATACTCCTCATTTTCTTTCTTTTTTTATTCTTTTTATTTTTTTTGAGACTTCTTGTACAAAATGACTAATATGGAAATGTTTCATATGATTGCAAAAACAAAAGTGATAGTTGGGTTTCCTCATTGTCAGTTCTTATTCCTTTGATTTATATTTTTCTTGTCTTATTGTTACAGCTAGTATTTCTAACACAATTTTGAATTACAGTGTTGATAATGGACATCCTTGCTTCATCCTGATCCTATTGGGAAGGTTTCAAGTTTATCTTCATTAGCTATAATTCTTGCTCTTGGTTTTATGCAAGTACCACTTATCATTTTAAAGTATATGCCTTTGAGTCCCATACTTTCTAGAGTTTTTAATAAGAATGAGTGCTATATTTATTCAAAAGTGGTTTTGTGGCATTTATTGAGATAGTATGATTTTGTTGTTATTGATATAATGAAATATGCTTATAATTTTTACTAATATTAAGCCTGGCCTGAATTCCTGGCATAAATCCCATCTGTTCATAGTGTACAATTTTTGCATTATGTTTCTCTAATCTCTTTGATAGTATTTTATTTAAAACTTTTGCATCAATGTTCATTAGAGGAATTGGTCTATAGTTTTCTTTCTCTGTTTTTGTTCTTCCTCATTCAGGTATCAAGATTCTATTTGTATCAGAGAAGAATTTTGGGAGTAATCCTTCTCCACTTATTTTTCCAAATAGTTTATATACTGTTTGGAATTAGTTGTTCTTGGTAGAATTTGTTTGTAAATCCATGTGGTCCTAGGAATTAACTTTTTTTCATGGTGAATTCAGTTATGGTTGTTTAATTTCTTTTTCTCAGATACAGTTATATAGGTATTCTATTTCCTCTTCTGTTGATCTGAGCAATTTATATTTTTGTAAGTATCTATCCATTTCACTTATATGGTCAGATTTATTGACATATAATTGGGCAAAATAACTACTAAGCATTGTTTGCTTAAATTTCATTTTTACTGGTGGTGCAGTCACCATTTACATTTTTAATACTGGTAATTTGGTTTTCTTTCTTTTCTAATCAAATTAACCAAGGGTTTATCTATTTTTTTCCATAAAATCATATCCCATATTTATTTAATAGTTCAATATTTGGTTTTGTTCTTTGCTTTCAACATTATTAATAAATCCTTTGATTTTCAAGATTTCTACTTTGATGTCTAATTGGGATATTTTAGTTTGTTCTTTCTCTATTTTTTAATATCCAATCCATTTATATAATCTATCTCTCTATTATTGATTTATATGTGTTTAGAGATATAAATTTTACCCTAAGTACTGTTTTGGTGGTATCCTATGAATTTTGCCATGTTGTCTCACTGTTGATATTTTCTTTAATGAAATTATTGTTTCTATGATTCATTTTTTGATCCACTCATTGTTTAGGATTACATTATTTAGTTTCCAATCAGTTTTTAATCGATACCTCCACAGCCCTTTATTGGATGCAATTTTTTGCATTATGATCTGAAAATTGCATTTAATATTTCTGTTTTTCAGCATTTGTTTATCAGATTTTTATGCTCTAAAACATGGTCAGTTTTTATGAAGGTGCCATTTACAACTGAGGTGAAAAAAAATGGAATGTACCTTTCTATTCCCATTTTATTTTCTCTACAGGTCTATCATCTTTAACTTTTCTAGAATTCTATTCATCTCCTTAAATTATTTCTTATTAATTTTATGGTTAAATTTATCTAATTCTGACAGGGGGAAATTGTAGTCCCCCATTAGTGTAGTTTTGCTTTCTACTTATTCCTGTAACTCATTTAACTTTTACTTTAAGAATTTTGATGTTCAGCAATTTGATACACACATATACACATACATATATGTAAACATTTGTATGTATGCATATATACATATGTGTACATGCATGCATGCGTACATACCTAAATGCATATGTATGTGTAGTATTGATAATACTTCATTGTCCATGGTACCTTTGAGCAAAATATAGTTTCCCTGATTGTCTCTTACAATTAGAACTATTTTTATTTTTGCTTTGTCTCAGATCATGATTGCTATCTTTGCTTTTTTTTTTTTACTTCAGCTGAAGCATAATAGATTCTTATTTTAACTCTATTTCTTTCTGTTTCAAGTGTGTTTCTTGTAAACAACATATTATTGGCTTCTGGTTTCTAATCCATGCTTCTTTCTGATTCCATTTTATGGGAGAGTTTATCACATTCACATTCACAGTTATGATTACCTCCATACTGTTTTTTTAATTTGTATCCTCTATATTTATTTATGCTGTATCTCTTCAAAAGTTTGTTTTACTCCTAACCATTTCCTTCATCTGCCCTTTCTTTTATCAACTCCTTTTCTCTAATCCCCCACCCACTCTACTTCCCTGTTGATTAAGATAAATTTCTATACTCAACTGAGTGTTTGTGTATGAGTGTATATGTCTATATATCAACAGATACATATCTATTGACATATAGGTATCCACACATGCATATACATATATGTCAGTGTTTATACACACACATACATATTCAACTGGGTATTGAAATCTACATATTTTTCTCTCTTTTAACCAAATCTGATGAGAACTAGGTTTAAGAACTATCTGCCACCCCACCCCCTCATTTTCATATCAACTGCAAAAGCTCTTCCTCTTTTATGTGAGATAATTTTTCCAATCCTATGTCTCCTTTCTCCATTGTCCAGTGCTTCTCTCTTTCTTATCCTCCCATTTTTTTTTGAGATCATCTCAACATGATTCACTCACATCCATGCTCTCTCTATGGAGAACTACCGAAATAATGATAAAGTTCTTCATTGTTACATGTATCATTTTCCTCTATAGGAATGTAAACTTTAGCAATATCCTTATGATTTCTCTTCCATATTTATGTTTTCATACTTCTCTTGAGTCCTGTGTTTGAATGTCAGATTTTCTATTCAGTTCTGGTCTTTTCATCAGGAATGTTTGAAAGTCCTCTATCTCATTAAATATCCACATCCTACTCTTCCCCCCAAGGATTATACTCAGTTTTTCTCAGTAGATCATTCTCTTTTTTTTTTTTTTTGGCAATTGGAGTTAAGTGACTTTCCCAGGGTCACACAGCTATTAAGTGTCAAGTGTTTGGTCTGAGCTTGGATTTGAACTCAGGTCCTCCTGACTTCAGGGCTCTATCCACTGTGCCACCTAGCTGCCCCTTCAATAGATTATTCTTGATTGTAAGGTTAGTTCATTATTCATCAGGAATATCATATTCCAAGCCCTCCCTTCATTTAATATGGAAGCTACTAGATCTCATGTGGTCCTGAATGTGGTTCCATGGTATCTGAATGGTTTCTTTTTGGTTGTTTGAAGTATTTTCTCCATGTTCAGAGCTCTAGAATTTGCTTGTAATGTTCCTGGGATATTTCATTTTGGGATCTCTTTCAGGAGGTGATCAGCGGATTATTCCAATTTCTTTTTTACTCTCTGGTTCTAAGATATTGGGGCAGTTTTCCTTCCTTTATAATTTCTTGAAATATGATGTTTAGGCTTTTTCTCATTCTGACTTTCAAATAATCTAATAATTCTTAAATTATTTCTCTTCAATCTATTTTCCAGGTCATTTTTTTCCATTAAGATTTTCATTTTTAATTTTTTTTTCCATTTTGACCTTGTTTCATTGTTTCTTTATGTCTCATAGAGTCAATAGCTTCTACTTGACCAATTCTATTTTATTTTACTTTTTCCCAATTCTAATTTTTAAGGAATTAATTTTTTTCAGTGAGTTTTTGTGTGCCTTCCATTTGACCAACTCTCATTTTTAAGGAGCTCTTTTCTTTAGAGAATTTTGTGTCTTCTTTTGAACTTTTTTTTTAATAATTTTTTATTTTTTTTTATTTTTAACATGTGTTTTTAAAGCTTTGGGTTACAAATTTCCTCCCTTCCTCCCTCCTCACCCACACTCATTGAAAAGGCAAACATCTCAGTACAGGTTATAGATGTGTAGTCATGCAAAACACTTCCATAGTAGTCCTGTTGTGAAAAACTAAGTATATTTCCCTTCATCCTATCCTACCCCCCATTTATTCTACTCTCTCTTTTGACCCTGTCCCTCCTCAGAAGTGTTTGCTTCTGATTATCCCCTCCCCAATCTGCTCTCCCCTCTATCAACTCCCTGCTCTCTTGTCCTCTTCCCCCCTTATTTTCCTGTAGGGTAAGATAGATTTCCATACCCCATTGTGTGTGTTATTCCCTCCTTAAGCCAAACCCTATGAGAATGAGACTCACTCATTCTTTCTCACCTTCCCCCATTTCCCCTCCACTGTAAAAGCCTTTTCTTGTCTGTTTCATGTGAGATATTTTACCTCATTCTACTTCTCTCTTTCTCCTTCTCCCAGTATAATCCTCTCTCACCCCTTAATTTTATTTTCCAGATATCACTTCTTCATCTTCAACTCACCCTGTGCCCTCTATCTATCTATCTATCTATCTATCTATCTATCTATCTATCTATCTATCTATCTATCTATCTATCTATCTATACGTACACATAATTTTTTCCCTCTCACTACCCTAATACTGACAAAGGACTCATGAGTTACAAATAACCTCTTTCCCTGCAGGAATGTAAACAGTTCAACCTTAATAAGTCTCTTATGATTTCTCTTTCCTGTTTACCTCTTTCATATTTCACTTGAGTCTTGTATTTGAAGGTCAAATTTTATATTCAGCTCTGGTCTTTTCCACAGGAATGCTTGAAAGTCCCCTATTTTATTCAATGACCATTTTTTACCCTGAAGGATTATACTTAGTTTTGCTGGGTAGGTGATTCTAGGTTGTAGACCTAACTCCTTTGCCCTCCAGAATATCATACCTCATGCCTTCTGAACCCCTAATGTAGAAGCTGCTAAATTTTGTGTTATCCTGATTGTGTTTCCACAGTACTTTAATTGTTTCATTCTGGCTGCTTGCAATATCTTCTCCTTGACCTGGGAATTCTGGAATTTGGCTACAACATTCCTAAAAGTTTTCCTTTGGGGATCTCTTTCAGGAGGTGATCAGTGGATTCTTTCAAGTTCTATTTTGCCCTCTGGTTCTAAAATATCAGGGAGTTTTCCGTGATGATTTCTTGAAAGATGATGTCTAGGCTCTTTTTTTGATCATGGCTTTCATATAGTCCAATTTAAATTCTCTCTCCTGAATCTATTTTCCAGGTCAGTTGTTTTACCAAGGAGATATTTCCATTCTCTTCTATTTTTTCATTCCTTTAGTGTTACACTGGTTTGATTTCTCAAATTGTCCCTACCTTCCAATTTCTCCATTCTAACTTTTAAGGAAGTATTTTCTTCACTAAGCTTTTGGATTTCCTTTTCCATTTGACCAATTTTACTTTTTAGGGCATTCTTCTCCTCATTGGCTTTTTGGACCTCTTTTGCCATTTGGGTTAGGCTATTTTTTAAGGTGTTATTTTCAGTATTTTTTTGGGTCTCCTTTAGCATCACTCTCAGTTTTTCCTCTACTTCTCTTACTTGCTTCTCAAAATCCTTTTTGAGCTCTTCCATGGCCTGGGACCAATTCATATTTTTCTTGGAGACTTTGGATGTAGGAGCTTTGACTTTGTTGTCTTCTTCTGGTTGTATGTTTTGATCTTCTTTGTCATCAAAGTGAGATAATATAGTCTGACTCTTTTTGTGCTGCTTGCTCATGATCTCAGCCAATTACTTGAGTTATAGACTCTTTGTTAAGGTAGGAGTCTGCTTCCAATGTGGAGAATGTACTATCCCAAGCTTCAGGGGTTTTGTGCAGCTGTTTTCAGGGATACTTCTAGGGACCTGAAAATTTTCACCAAGGTGCTATGATCAAGAATGAGGTGTTTACTCCTTTTCTGGCCTGTGCTCTGGTCTATGAGCACTCTTTTCTGTCTTGCAACTGTGAGGAGGATTTCCTCTCCACAGCCAGTACTAGCTCTACCATGCCAGTGCTCTTCCTGGCCCCAGGACTGCCACCCAGAACTGTGACCCAGATCCAAGCACAGTCAAAGCAAGAGAATCCTGCACTAGCAGAGAGATCCCTGCAATCCCACTCTGATCAGACACTCGATTCCCCCTCAGTCTGTGGGCCAGAAGCTCAGGAAGCAGCCACTGCCCCAAGGAATGGGGCTGGGATCCTGAGCTCCTCTCTCACCACCACAGTCACAGACTTTTCCCACTGACCTTCTATGTTGTCTTTGGCATTCGTGGGTTGAGAAGTCTGGAAACCACCACAGATGCCTGTGATTCAGTCCTCTGAGGCCTGCTCCAGGGTCTCTGAGGCCTGCGCGCCCATGCCAAACTGCATTCCTCTCCCAGCCCGGCACAATATACCTTTCCGATCAACCATCCAGGCTGTCTTGGGCTGGAAATTTGTTTCGCTCTGTCTTTTTGTGGGTTCTGCTGCTATAGAATTTGCTTAGAGCCATTTTATAGGTATTTGGAGGGGTTTGGGGGAGAGCTCAAGCAAGTCACTGCTTTTACTCTGCCATCTTGGCTCCACCCCCCCCTTCTTTTAAACTTGACCAATTCTGTTTTATAAGGTATTATTTTCTTCAGTATTTTTGTCCCTCTTTCATGAAACTATTAATTATCTTTTTTTTCACAATTTCTTTCATCAATCTCATTTATTTTCGCATTTTTACTGTGTTGTATTAATCTATATGTTTGCATCTTCCAGAAATTATTTTTGAGATTGTGTCCAATTTGCATTTTTTTTCCTTTGAGACTTTGCTTATAATTGCTTTCATGTTTTTGTCTTCTGAGTTTGTGTCTTGATCTTCCCTTTCACCAAAGTAGCTTTTTTAATTTTTTTTCATGTTCAGGTTCTATTTATTGTTGTTATTCACTCATTTTCCAGCTTATTTCTTGACTTTAAACATTATGCTAAATTTGGGATCTGTTCCTAGGCGAATGCACCATCCCAAGTTTCAGGGTTGCTTTTTTTGTTCGTTTGTTTTGTGCTTTGTTTTTGCTGTCTTTAGAGCTAGTTTTGGGGGTTTGAATGTTTTTGGTGCTTTCAAGGTGGTGTGATCTGGGGAAACTGTGGTCATTGCTTTCTTGGTCTACTTTCTAGTCTTTACCCAGAAAGGAACCATGCTCCTCTGCAGCCACAACCTCAGGGCCCTGTAAATAGGACCAAGACCTCAGCATCTTTACGGTCTTAAATACTATTGCTTCTCTTCAAACTGGAACTGGAACTGCTATCTGGAACTGAGTAGAGGCCATGAAACTGGGTCCTACACCCAATACCAGCTCATTTTTCCCCTGCAATCTCTTTCTGACCAGTTGGTCTACCTCCTTAACTTCTCGGGGCTAAAAGTTCCAGAAACTGCTGCTGCTACTGTTGTAGCTGCTTCCAAGGCCTAAGGCTGGCATTATTAAGTTTTGTTCACTCTAGGCTAGCCCCAGATCCTGGTGTCAGACATCTCCTTTCAGCCTCCTAAGTTGTATTGAGTTGGAAATTTGTCTCACCCAACCTTTTGTTGATCCTGCCACTCCAGAATTCCATTTGATGCATTATTTTGAAGTTGCAGGGGAATGTTGAGAGAGTTCTGTTGGGCTGCTGCCTCTATTCTACCTTCTTCACTCTATCTGTTTTGACAATTATTGCTTTATAACATATTTTTTGAATTCTGATGATACTATGCCTCTTTCATTTCTACTTTTCCTCATTATTTTCCTTGAGATTGTAGATTTTTGGTTCCTACAAATTAGTTTGTTATTGTTTTAGCTTGTTTTATAAAGTATTTCTTTAGTTATTTTCATATATCCCTTATTTATGATCATCTGTTGAGTAATCATGGGATACAGAGAAATAAATGGATTCTATAATTTTCAAAAGACAGCATAGATCAATCAAATCTATTTTTTCAACAATCTTTTCATATCATTATTTTCACTCTTCATTTTTTCTTTGGATTCATCTACTCTGAAAGAGAAATATTTAAGTCTATTATTCTGTTGTTTTCTATGTCTTTTTTACAATCCATTTACCCTTTCTATAATGAATTTAGGAATTATGAAATTTGGTGAATTTATCCTTCATATTGTTTCATTATCAATCTTATTTTTAAGTAAGGTATCATTTCTGCCTCACTGTTTTAAAATTATCAGATGTTATTGTTTATTGCCCGAAATAATTACTGCATTATCTGTTTTTAAAATCTCCTGAAAAATAATAACTCTGTCCAATTCCCACTGTATGTGTTGATGGATTTTAATGTGATTTTATTTGCAGCAAATGGATGTTTCTTTTTAAAAAATAAATTTAAAAATTGTTTAAAATGTAATGTATTTATTTAAAGGCATTATTCATTCCTTTATTCTCTCTTTTTTTTTATTGGGAAATTTAATCCATTTGTAGTATACTACCAATCTGAAGCACAGAGAAGTTGGCTACTAAATATCATTTTCAGGATTCTTATATTAGTTTAGTTCTGAGGGTTCATGTCTCTGCAAGTCCATAGTTGACACTTCTCTCCAACCAAAAAGGTCAGATTCCCTAGAAATGCCACATTCTTTTGATTGTTTCTCCTAATTTGTCCATCTGCAACCTCTTCTGTTGTTCTTGGCCACTTTTTGCTACTGTTGATGCTATTCACCTCCAGTTAATGATAGTACCTCTGGATATCCTATACTCAAAAGTTCTAGAAGAAAGAGATTAACCAAATACTGGCTTTCACCCTTTGTGTACCCACTCAGTTCCAAATCAGCTATGGCTCAATTTTTAATTCTTCTGGCTCTGAAGTCAATTAAAGGACTTTTCATTATCAAACTGTACCAGCCCCTCAATATCCCATTAGTAGCAATAATCTCTCCCCAAGTTTCTACATGGTCACTTGGGTTAAGATTTGGGAATATTTTGTAAGCCTCAAGGACTGACCCTTCTAGACCAATTTATCTTTACAATTCCATTATTTTCCATTTTTCCTGTATAAAGTTTATTTGTGTATATTTGTTTGCTTGTTATCTCCCCCATTAGATAGTAAGCTCTTTTAGGGCTGGAACTCTTTTTTTTCCGCTTTTTATATCCCCAGTGCTTATTGCAGTGCCTGGCTTTCAGCACACATTTAAAAATGTTTATTGACTGACTGACTGGTTTCCTCCTGAATAATATTAGATAATTTTAAACAGCACAACACTTCAGGAACTCTACCTCCTACATAGTTTCTCTTCCTTGGACATCACAATCTTTTTCTAGACTTGTTAATTATCTGACATACTATATACATATATATACATACATATATACACTTTCATATACTATATAATCTTTTCTTTATAGAAAATAGCCATCACACTGCCATGCTGTCAAGGAATAATTGATGAAAAGTTGATGATTAAACTTGTAGCTGCCATGGGGGTTAAAAAGAAGTGATAGGCTGTAGAGATGACTGTCAGTTATTTCATTCTTTCCATAACAATTTTCCTGTCTTCAGTTCTTCCATTTTTCTTCTTATAACTTTCTTCTTATAATTAATTATTATTAATTATAGACATTAATGTGCAATTATTAATATAGTATTAATTATAATAATTATTGATTGATTATTCTTCCTAATCATTAATATCATTAATTTTGTTTGCAACATTTCTCGATACTTTTGTTTACTTAGTATGATGGGAGATGAATCCTAGATTATCACTCACTTAACATATTTCAAGGATCCATTTTACTAATAGTTTCATCAATATTTTTGCATTAATATTCACTACTATTAGGGAAAATCAATAATGTTCATTAATAATAACAGTGAATATTGGTAGTATTCATTACTTACTTTGATTTATATAATTATTTTCTGTAGATTATTGTTCTGTTTTATCTCTCCCTGGTAACGTCAGGAATATAATGTCTTATAGAGATGGGAAGTAGTATAATGTGTGTGAGGAAGAGGCAGAAGGCAAGTTTGAATGGATTGGAGAGTGTACTAGAAGGAGTAATATCCAGTGGGGCTGGAAAGATAGACTGTAGTACAGTTGTTTAGAATTTAAAAAGCTAAATGGAAGAGTTTATGTTTTGTACTAAAGGTAATAACAAATCCCTGGAGTTGATTGAGTAGAGGAACAAGACAATTACATATACACTTAAGGAAAACCACATTGGCAGTAGTATGTGTGCTAAATTGGAGAGAGGAAAGACTTTGGGTAGAGAGACCAATTAGTAGCTGTAGCCACAATTTAGGTGAGAAATGATGAAGGGCCTGAACTAAGAGGGCAGCTATGTGAGAGTAAAGAAGGGCTTAGTATCTAGAGATGTCATGACATTAGTAATGGTAAGATTTGGTAACTGATTGGATATATTAGGGGAAGAAGAGTGAGAAGTCCAGGGTTATGTTAAGGATAAGAACCTAAGATACTAGAAGGATTATAGTGCTTCTGATAGTAATAGAGAAATGTTTAATATGTAATATTTTAGTGGGAAAGAAAATTAGTTCAGCTTTGAACATGTTGAGCTTACTCTGTCTCTAGGATATCCAGTCTGATGTATTCATTAGGCAATTCATCATGCAGGATTGAAATCTAGGGGAGAGATTAGAGATGGATATGCAGATGTGATAGCCATCTGCATAGAGACAATATTTACACTTATGGGATCTTATGAAGTTAATAAGAAACAGCATATAAGGGGCAGTTAGATGGTGCTGCCACCTAGCTAGAATTCTGGCCTTGGAGTCAGGAGGACCTGAGCTCAAACCCAACCTCAAACACTTGAAACTTACTAGCTGTGTGACCCTGGGTAAGTCATTAACCCTGATTGCCTCACCAAAAAAAAGGAAGGAAAAAAAGAAACAGTGTATAAGGGGAAAAACGGACCTACTAAGGAACCTGGAGAAATAATCACTGGTAGGGGACATGACAAAAATTGTGAGACATTAAAGAAGTCTGAAGTGAAGTAGAAAGAGAAAGGGTGGTTGAAGAACCAGAAGGGAGAACAAGATAATGAAAATCTAAAAAGAAAATCGTGTTCAAGAACAGATGGTGATTGATAGCATTGAAAGGTAGGTCACCATATTAATAGGTCAAAGATGAGGTCAGTGAAAACATCATTACATTTGGTAAGTAAGAGAATTTTGGAAACAGCAGTTTCAGTTGAGTGCTCAGCTCACAAGCAAGCTTGCAAAAGATTGTGGAGTGAAAAGAGAGGGAGCAAATTAGCTAATAATCTATTTTCAATGGTTTTAAAAATAAATCTTAATTTTACTTAACTTATAAACTCATTAGTTTTTTTAACCCTTTTTCATTGTCAGAATTTTATATTATTTCATGTTTAGGGTGGTTTTAATTTGTTGCTCTTCTAGTTTTTGTTATTTGCATATCCAATTTATAGACCATTTTTTCTCTTTTATTCTTGATATATAAAGATATACATTTCCACTTGAGGTGTTTTTTTTGTCATGTGCCAGTAGTTTTTAATAAGTTAGGTAATTTAGTAAATTGTCTGAATTTTAACAATTTTTAGATAATTTTTTATAATTTTCTCTTTGAACCATTCATTCTTTTGGATGATTTTTTAACCTGATTTGTATTGAATCATTTCAAGATTCTTTTCTTTCTTGGTTACATATGCACACATATATATACATATATATGTATTTTGTATATATATTGTGTATATGTATATACATATATTTGTATATGTGTACACATACAGACATATATACTTAAAATCCCTATTTAGTTATTTAGTAACCAAAAAGGATCTATTTTATTCCATTTTTATAAAATTCTATTCAGGTACTTAACTTTTTTTATTGATTACATACACACCTATGCACACATGAAAAGAGGATGCCAAGGTTCCTAATAATTATTATTTTACTGATTTACTGAATTGTATATTTCTATTATCTTTTCTTTTGTCTATCATTTCATAGAATGATAGATTCAGAGTTGGGAGGGGTCGTAGAAGTTATGGAGTCAAATCCTTTCATTTTACAAAGGAGACAGTAGAGGCCCAGAGAGGTTAAGTGACTTGCTGTGGAAATTAGTTACAGAATCCCATTAAACTATTTTGCCTCAACTTAGATGTTTGGACATTCTTGGGCTGTTCTTCAGTATTTATATTGTTCTATTATTGATGCTGTTTTTTTAAGCATAAATAAGTTGCTTCTTTATCTCTTTTAAGTATTTTTACTATTGTCTTGTATGAGCTCACTACAGTCTTCTACAATTGTATATGTATAATGGATTCTGTTGTTGTTCAGTCATTCGGTCATGTCTGAGTATTCATAATGGAGACTTCCAGCTCCTCTTATGTCTTCCTAGAGTTATTTCCTTCAGCAACCTAAAGTAGGGTTGGCCCTTTCCATTTTCTCTCTTGAAGCTGGAATCTAGAAGTCCTCCAAAGCAACTAGGTTGCTCAGAATCCTGAAAAAGACTGAAGCCGTTTTCCTCTCACCAATTCTACCTCACCCTTTACATAGGGCAAGACATTTATCTCCACCAATAAAGAGAGAGTCCCAAACCAATAGTTTTGGAACTGGGGTAATGTTACATTATAAGAAAATCATTTAAAATATGAAGATTCACAAAGAATTAAAATGAAAGGCTGTAGCAAGACCCATTATTATGTGAGAGTTGAACTAGGAAAGCAGAGCACTGCAGAATTGATGCCTTGGAATTGTGGTGCTGGAGACTTTTGAGAGTGCCTTGGAGAGCACGATCAAATCAGTTAATACTTAAAGAAATTAATTCAGGCTACTCATTGGAAGGTGAAATACTGAAGCTGAAGATAAATATTTTAGACACATAATGAAAAGATGAGAGTCATCAGAAAGGACCCTGATGTTGGGGAAGATTGACGGCAACACAAAAAGGGGATGGCAGAGGATGAAATGAATAGATAGTATGCAAAAAATGAACATGAATTTGGACAGACTTTGGGAGATAGTGGAGCAGAGAAGGGCCTGGTATGCTATTGGGTCACGAAGAGTCAGACACAACTGAATGACTGAAAAACAGAATCCATTATACACAAGCTAAACACACATATACAATTGTGAAAGAGGGTAGTGGTCTCACACAATATGATAGTATCCCTATCCCAAGCTTGCTATAGAAAAGGAACATCCTCTCATGTAAGTTAAAATTCTCTTAGTTGAACTGAGTTGCTTCACTCCCAATGGGAGAGGTCCTTCACTCCATAAATTCTGGTATATGTTCTCCTACAAAAGCCTCCTCTGATTTCTCTTTTGCTCTTCAATTGGATAAATAGTATTGTTTGTTTATCTTTTTTTTTTTTTTGTTAAGTGTTATGTTTACTCACTGTGAAAGTGTTATGTTTATTCATTGTAAAACTTGTATTTGGTGGGAAAGGGGGTCAAAGCTTAGACATTAAACTTGGGGTTTTCCTTTCCCCCAATAATGACAAACATCCAGAAATTAGGTTGAACCTGAACATATCCCCTAAAAGGGAGCAGAAAGATATAATCTTTGCCTGGTATACCCCCACACCCACTCTGAGAATAGAATGGCCTTCTGCCTTAAATTCCTGCCTCCTCTCCTATCAGGAATTAAAGTCTCCCTTGGAGAAGAAAGCGTCATGGAAGAAGAGGCTAGAGATGTCTTTTCTGCCTCCCTTTGATCCACACAATGACACCCCAGTGCTACTTTGTGAAGGTCTACCTTGACAAAGTGTTATTTGGGTGATGCTTACTGATTCATTCTACCATCATCCTCTATTTTATGAAAGTTTGTTCCATTCATAGTTTTTCATTTTTGGAATGGGGATAATATAACAATACCTACCTCCCAGGGTTGCTATGAGGATAAAACAGCATAATGCTTGTAAAACATTTTACAAACATTAAAATATTATATAAATGATAGCTATTATTATTATCATCATCATCATAATTATTAACAATACAGAGCTCTGTTTTTTATTAGAAATGCTTGGAATTCACTGATTTTATCAAATATCTTTTTTTCTAATTATAATTATGCTTAATTTTGCAAAATATGTTCTTTATCTAAACTTTTAACATTCATATTGCAGGCTTTTCATTATTTTATTTTATTTTCTACACAATCTTTTATGTTTCTGATGGCAGTTCCTTGGTTCATGATCTATATATTTTGGCTTCTTGTAATATTTTTAATTTTATGCAGAAGTTCTAGCATATGATGATCACATTTCTGAGTGTGGTAAATTTGAGAGATTTCTTTCAGACAGTGATTTGTGTATGATATGGCCCCCTCTTGTTCCAGCATTTATACTTTTTCAAATGATTTCTTAAATTATAGTATACAAAAGGTTTATTTTTTAGTTGTTTCATCTCATTTTTCAGGGAGTCCAGTGGTTCTAAAATGATCTTTTCTTGTTCTTTTTTCTATGCCAGTTATGTTTGATAATAGACCCTTTACCTCTTCCCATTTTTCAGTCTTTTGATTTTACTCTTCTATATCTTGCTGCATCACTGAATTATTTATTTTATTTTATTTTTCAAGATATACACTCCTCTTCTAAACTATAGTCTTCTTTCATTTTTTTCTAAAAAGCTCTAATTTCAATCTTTATTTCTTGGGTATTTCATTGATTTCTTTTATTAGAACTCCCATCATTCTTGAAGAGCTTGTGACCAAATCATTCTTTGTACTGAGGTTCTATTTGTAATTATTGTGGAATTATTTATATTTCTGGAAATTTATCTTTGGGCTCTTTTAGCCTATAGTATTTCTTCAGTATGTTTTCTTTTCTTCACTCATGTCTTTAGTCTCTATCCTATCAATGGCTATGTATCCCTTTTCAAGGTTTATTTTGTACTTCCTTACTAGTCTCATGACTCTCTATGGAACTGGTGTTCTAAAAAGAAGGCAAATATAATTGCAAAGGTCCTTATATCAATATCATATTGAGTGCATGAAAGAATGTGGGGATGTTTAGCTTGGAGAAGACCGGAAGGGGGAAATGAAAGCTATGTTCAAGTATTGGAAAGTCTTTCATGTGAAGGAGGAATTAGACTTTTTCTGTTTCATTTCCATATGGCAGAACTAGGAGCAATGGGTAGAAGTTGCAAACAAGAAGGAAAACCTCCTCACAATCTGAATTGTCCTTAGTGGAGAGGGCTGGGTCTAACCAAGGGTTGCTGGATCACTCACATCCTTCAGCAAGGATCAGAAGTCATAATGCTCCCCCAAAAGACCCAGGGCCCAGGCCTAGCACTATATATGGTCCATGGAATAGCCTCTCCTGCATTTCATAGCATTCCCCTTCATATACTATCTTCTAGTTAAGGTGGCTTGTTCACTGTTTTCTGTATACAACTTTCTATCCCTATGATTCTATATATGCTTAGCTCTATGCCCTAAATGTATTCCCTTCTGAAATCCACCTATAGAAGACATTGACTGATTTTCCCAATTGTTAGTGCTTACTTCCATTTAAAAAAGTATTTTGTTTTATTTTGTATATACTCTTTATTTGGGTAACAAAATGTAATACATAGAGAGTTGACCTGAGAATCAGAAGATCATGAAATCCTGTCATTGATACATAGTGCTTGTGTGACCCTGGACAATTCATTTATAATATCAGTGCCCTAGGCAATTGTCTTCAGAATAAAATGCTTTTCTTAACCTTTTTTGCTTCATGGATCTTTTTGGCCATCTGCTGAATCCTATGAACAACTTTTCAGAATGTTTTAAAATACTGAGGAAATTAAAATTATGCTGTTAACACTTAATAATTGATTCTATTCTATAACAGACTCTTCCTCATTTTATCAAGCCCCATTTCTCAGTTAAGCTCAAAAATGTGGTCTCTCCCAATATGAATTGGCTAAAAGGCAAGGATGACCAAAAAAAATGATGTTATTATTCCATTTCAACTAGACTCTGGGACATCTGTTTTGTTTTTTGCAAACAGAAACCAGCTTGGAACCTGTCCCTAAAAAGACAATTCTTCTGCCTTTGTCTTTTCTTGTGAAATTAGAGGTGGTTTGATCTTCCCAAAAGGGAAAACAAATGGAGTGGTCCTGATTTGCCATGGTTCTGATTTTCTAGCCAAGATTACCAGGACAATTGAGGCTCATAAAGCAATTAGCATTCCTTAATTGCTAGAGAGGGTCATGATAACCTGCACCTGAAGGCCAGCCCATCTCTCCCAGCTGTAGCCATTGTGATCTTCCCCAATCACCCAGAACTCCTCCTTTTCTGCCTCTCATCAGATTTTTTTTCCTTCCCTTTTCATAGTGGTCCCTTACCTGACTAAGAGGATGAATTTCCTAACAGTTATGTGTCACTGTTAATAAATTGTTACCATGCTCAGAGAAAACATACCTCAGTTTGCCTCAGTTTCATTTTACTGGCCTTGATGCACAAAGTAAAATGCAAAGGATTATAAAGGAAACCAATTATATCGTAATGCAGTTGTCAAAACAGTTTAAAAAACTAAGAACACCGTACTCTAACCTTTAGAGTTACTGGTGATTTGAATCGATTGGTCGGAGTTTCAAATGCAGGTTGAGTGAGGGAGAAACTTCGTATTTATCTATTTATGCCCTTGTTTGTTTTTCCCCAACTGGAGACTGTAAGCTTCTTGGGGGCAGAAAATGTTTCATCTTTATCTTTGTATACCCAGCTACTAATACAGTGCTTTGCACATAGTAGGCATTCACCAAATTTCTGTGGAATTGAATTAAAGTGAATAGGCTGATATTTCCAGTTTCTTTCCCAGTTCTATAGATGAAGATGGTGGCTATAAACAAATTGATACTGCCAGTTAGCTGACTCTACCACAGCCTGAGAAGTTCCAAGGATGTCTTTATGACACACCTTATTAAAAAAAAAGAGGAAGTAATTAAGTCACAGGCATAGTTTCATCAACATCACACAATTTATTTATAGTTAATGTGTTCACGTTCTTGACCATGCTTGCTCCCTGAGAGGGGCAGAGAAGATTATTTACAGTTATTAGGATCTGATAAAAAAATCAAATAGGTTTTTCTTCAGGTGCAAAGTAAACTCTACCCCCCAAGTACTCCTTTCCTGTCCTGAGCAATGTTCATTTTTGACAAGTACAATGACTTTTATCTCTAAAGTCTCCCTACAGTTTTCCAAAGGTAGTAAAGGTAACAGAAGAGATAAAAGTAGAAAGGAGACTGTAAACTTCTCATTTGACATCTTCACAGGGGCTGGCTGTGTGCTAGCTTTGATTGCATTATTTTCATGTTGCAGACATGGACTTATGTTTGCATTTCTGTAGCAGTCTATGGTTCTCATGCCTATGATAACAATAGTGCTATGCCCAAGCACATGCTTCAGTAAAATTATTATATGGCACACATACATGCAAAGATGTGTATATTCCTCTCCCATGCTGGATTTCCAGGTACTTAAAGCCACATTTAAATATTCAAAACAAAAATCATAGCAGTAAAACTAGAAGAGATCTTAGAAGTCCTACAAGAATTTTCCTGATATCTCTAAATTACCTACTAGATATTTCGTGTATAAGTATACACATTTTCTGCCCCCAAGTAAAATGTAAGTTTATTGAAGATGGAACCTTTCATTTTTGTTCTTATATCTCCAGTTCCTAGCAGAGTGCCTCCAATATATTAGGTGCTTGATTCTTGTCAACTGATTGAGCAAGAGGAATCCTGACACCCAGAGAAAGTAATTAACTTATTCAATCTCACAAAAGTATATAGTGGCATATTGGAGATTTGAATCCAGGTTCTTCATTCCAAATCTAACACTTTCTACTATATACCACTTCTTCCTCTATGACACCAGAAAAAAAAAAGATCACATGACACCTTTCAATAGCAATATTAGCTTACCGCTATTCATCCACCTAGTAGAATGAATGTCAACAAGACCATGAAGGAATTACCATGAAAGTGACTGGAGATACCGTAAGTATAAGTAGATACCATATGCATGAATGTAATGCAAAAATTATATACCTCTTTTGGTATCCTATCCCAAATAACTTTGTGTGTACATCCCACATTTATGGAGAGAGAGAGGAAGAAGAAGAGAGAAAGGGAGAGACAGAGAAAGTGGAAAAGATGTAGGTAGAGACAGAAAGGGAGCTGTAGATAGAGGGGATAATGGATGGAATGCTAGGCCTGGACTCAGGAAGAAAAGGATTCCTCTGGCATTTGCTTACTATGAGAACCTGGGTAAATCATTTAATCTCTGTTTTCATTAATTCCCTCAAGGGATATTGTGAGAGTCAAATGAGATAACATCTGTGAAACATTTAACACAGTGCCTGGCATTTGGTAGGCTGCTTCAAAATTTTTTGTTCCCTCCCTATGACTTGATAAGATATTTTCTTTTTTTCCCCAGCCTTAACGGACCTAAATGGGAGCTTACAAGGACTCAGGAACATTAGCGCCACCTTAGAATAGATAGACACATCTGTTTAAAAAAAAAAAAAAACCTTTAAAATGACTAGTGATACCAAAGAGCTTTTTTTCAAAATTTGGCAGATGATGACAGACTTGTGTTATTCCCAGAGACAATTTGCCTTTAAATGATAAACAGTAATCTGGTTAAAATAACCCACACTCACTTTGCTTTTATAGAACTATAGATCATTTAGTGGAGAGTGGGTAGATGGATTAGTTAAGGATCAGACAGGTGGCAACAAGTCAGGGGTGATCAGTGAGAAGATCAGAGAATATTCAACTATCCCATTAGCAACAGCTTGAATAAAATAAAAGCTAGATAACTCTGAGGTAAAATGGCCGATGGTAGCTAACAGCATCTTTTTTTTTCGTTCCATAGAAATAAGCTCTTCTTCTAAAGCATATTCTTTAAGAGGTCACAGTGCTTAAGATTAATGCATAAGCATTACTAGTTAAGGAAACTACTGTACATCTGTAGTACATTCTTTGGACTTATTCTTCCAATGCTCAATTCACGCTGACAGACTGGGTGCCCCAGAGTATAGTTGCTATATCTTCTCTGGGTTCTAGGGTTAAGCCTAAGAATTTGGGTGTTCCTTCTCCTCCCCAATTCTATAGATTATGAGCCTCCACTGGCATATTAACCCCAATCTTTACAGTTGTTTAGTTGTTTTTCAGTCATGTCTGACTTTTTGTGACCCCCTTTGGGGTATTCTTGGCAAAGATACTGGAGTGATTTGCCAATTCCTTCTCCAATTCATCTGACATATGAGGGATCTGAGTCAAAACAGGGTTAAATGACTTGCCCAGGGTCCCTCAGCTAGTAAGTATCTGAAGCCAGATTTGACCTTACTGAAGATGAGTCTTCTTGACTCCAGGCCTGATACTTTATGCACTGTTCCACCTACCTGTCCTAATTTTTATTAGTTGAGATCAATTAGTGAGTCAGCCTTTTAAAGAGGCCTATTTACTAAAGTCATATGGAAAGGAGAGTGGGAACAAAACATCCCTCCGAACTTATGCCATCCCCTTTCTCAATAATATATAAAGATTTCATGGTAAAATGGAATCGAGCTCTAGAAAGCATTTGTGGAAATTTGTCAATTCACAGGGTGTGGTTTCTGGAAGTCATTTTTTCTTCTCATGGGGAATGCCTGAAGTGTCCTTTAGACATGCTGTCCTTCAACAGAGTCTTGAATCAGGTTTTCCTTATCACATCTAATGTGTCCTTACAACCTGATTTGAATATTCCCTTCAGCTGTTCTGGAGATGTTGCTACAATATAAATGGGAAATCCAAAAATTCTATGTAGCCTTCAAAGTTCTCAAGATCCACCTCCATTAGGGGAGGTAAGAAGACCAAGCCTGAGCTAAGGCTGGAAAAAGTGTCTCTGTCAGCCTTCTGTTTCTGTCAAATGTTTCTTCTTCAGGTGCTTGGCTCAGAGGAAGACTTCCACCCAACACTGCCATACATTCATAGGGAAAATTCAACTAGCTCCCTGGTTTAATAGAAGCCCCATAGAGTGTAACCAAATCCCTCAGCTACTCAGAAGACATTCCCTATACTGAATCATTTAACTTTATGCAATGGCTTTCAAAGACTTCTAAACTAATTAAGGACTTTTCACACTTAGTCTAAAGCCTATTACATACTGATTTCTAGAACTTGATCATATCTTTGATTGATTGTTCTCACCTGACAAAGGTATCAGGTCTTAGCATCTTGACAGTTAAATGGGGTAGAGTGATTTGATTGACTTAGCCAACACTCACCTTTACATGTTTCTGTTTTAAAAGTGTGTTATGTTTTCTTTATATGTCTTTTAAAATGTAGAATCTGAGAACAATCAGAGCCCAGACCTCTTTAAGAATTCAAGCTATAAACCTGCTGAAATTCAGTAGGAATTACTTTTAAAAGTCCTAGTAAGCACATGTAGTCCTATGGATAAATTGGTTGTCATGAGGTTTTGCAAAGACCAAGAGAAGTTCCATTAGCTCCTTCAGCTGGTCATGATGGACATTATAGCAAGCTCTCTTCAGATTTAAGTAAAGGCACAAGGATCAAAAAGCCACAGCACAGAAAGCCATGTCTTCTCTTCAGAAAGAACAGAAAGGGACTGAAGAGTTAGGTGGGATGATTTGAGAGCAAAGTAGAAATGCTAAGGAAGCAACTTGATGCCTTTACTCTAATGATTCCAAGCTGCCAGCCAAAAGTAGAACATTCTAAAGAGGGATCAAAGGATGAGAGACAAAGCTAGATACTAAGCTATTTATAGGAATGAGACTGATGCAGAGTGGTAATAGGCACACTCTCCTCCTCCCCTCCCCAAAGACTTCTGATTGTTCCTAAAGCTTGGTTTTCATATGCACACCTGGGTACAGGAAATAAACATGAAGAATTAGTGGGGTATTAAAGTCTTCCCTAAATATGTTTGGACATTTCAGCAGCAGTGTCCTGGATTCTACAATACCCTGGAGAATATAAAGTTTCTCCCTCAATCAAGGGAGTGTTAGTAGAATAAGCCCTTTATAACTGTGTGCTAGATCTAAGACAGAGGGCTTGGTGTGTGATGCTGGTTAAAGCTGCATGGGACTGCTCTATTGAGCTATTGCAATTTCCCTTAATGAGCTGGCAAACTGGATGATGTGGTGCGAGGCATTAGAGTACTTAGTGGGGGGACTGAGATTATTGAAAGAAATGTTTGTTCCTGGAGGTCTGTCACTAGGATGGGGGCTAATGGAATAAAAACACTAAATGCCTGGCAGTCACCAAAAAAAAAAAAAGGTCAATGATTATTGAATAGTAGAACAAGACATCATAATCTTCAGGATATGCCCAACAGTTTTTTTTGTTTGTTTTTTGTTTGTTTTTGTTTTGTTTTGTTTTGTTTTTTGCTTTAGGAATAGTTGACAGATCCAGAATTGTGAAACATGCTTAGGAGAGAGTCTGTGGGAATGCTCCTATTAGAGCTACAGATGCATCCAGGCTACTGGAAGGGGAGGTACTAGGAAACATTTGGAGAAAGTTCCTAATACAGATTGTACAGATTAAATGCTTACCATGAACTATGAATTGTGTTAAGTACTGACGCTGTTAAGATGGTTATTAGTTTCAACAAAATTAGTCATCATAGGGAAAGGGATCCCAGCTTCTCTTGTTTAGGCTGTAACCATGAAGTGACTTAAAACAATAAGCTTGGCCTTGGATTCGTTTCTGTTGGATTATGAAGTCCCAGAGGTAGAATTTCTTTAAGTTCCATTAAAATGCTTAGTGGCATACCTATCAGATTGGCTAATACAGAAAAGGAAAAAGATAAATGTTGTAGAAGATATGCAAAAATTTGAACACTAATGCATTGTTGGTAGCATTGTGAACTAATCTAACCACTCGAGACAAATTTGGAACTATGCCCAAAGGGCAATCAAACTGTGCAAACCTTTTGATACAATGATACCACTACTAGGTCTATATCCCAAAAAGATCATAAAAAAGGGAAAAAGACCAACATATACAAAAATATTTATAACAGCAATTTTTGTGGTGGCAAAGAATTGGACATTGAGTAAATCCCATCAACTGGGGAATAGCTAAACAAGTTGTAGTGTACGAATGTAATGGAATACTATTGTGCTATAAGAAATGATGAGAAGGCAGATTTCAGAAGAACTTGGAAAGACTCACATGAACTGATGCTGAGTGAAGTGAGCAGAACCAGGAGAACATTGTACACAATGACAGCAACAATGTGCAATAATTAAATATGATAGATTTCGCTCTTACCAGCAATACAATGATCTAAGATGGTTCCAAAAGAGTCATGATGGAAAATGCTATTGACACCCAGAGAAAGAACTATGGAGTCTGAATGCAGATTGAAACATACTGTTTATACTTTTTTCCCCTTTTTTTGTGGTTTTTCCCTTTTGTTCTAATTCTTCTTTCACACCATGACTAACATGGAAATGTGTTTAACATGATTGTACATGGCTAACCTGTATTGGATGGTTTACTGTCTTGGGGAAGAGGGAGGGAAGCAAAAGAGAGGGAAAAATTTGGAACTCAAAATTTTACAAAATGAATGTTGTAAACTACCTTTACATATAATTTGAAAAAACAATACTATTAAGGAAAAACTAAAACGAAAGAAATGATGAGCAGATGGATTTCAGGAAAACCTAGAAAGACTCATATGAACTGATGCAAAGTGAAGTGAGAAGAACCCAGAAAACATTGCACATAGTAAGAGCAATGCTATATGACAATCAACTGTGAATGATTTTATTATTCTCAGCGATACAATGATCCAAGACAATTCTGAAGGACTCATGATGAAAAATGCTATCCACTTTCAGAAAAAGAATTGATAGAGTCTGAATGATGGTCAAAGCATGCTATTTTTCACTTTCGGTATTGTTTTGTGCCCCCCCCACTTTGAATCTGTTTTCTTTCACACAACATGACCATTATGGTAATATGTTTTGCAGGATTGAACATGTATAATCTATATCAAATTTCAGGGAGCAGGGAGATGAGAGAAAAATTTTGAAACTCAAAAATTTTTAAAGGAATGTTAAAAAATTGTCTTTACATGTAACTGGGGAAAAATAAAATGTTATTTTAAAAAATGCAAAATAAATAATAAAAACAAAAAAATTAAAAATACAAGTTTTAAAAATACTTAGTCTCATTTGCTCAGGAGGTTCACACCCAGAAAACTGCTTTTAACTTTTCTCATCACCATTTCTCCTTCTGTCTCTCTGTCTGTCTGTCTCTGTCTCTTTGCCTCTGTTTCTGTGTCTCTGTCTTTCTTTATCTCTGTCTCCCTCTGTATCCTTGTGTTTGTCTGTCTGTCTCCATCTCTCTCTGTATTTCTGTTTCTGTCTCTATCTGTTTCTCTCTATCTCTCTTCTCTCTGTCTCTCTCTGTCTCTATCTCCCTGTCTGTCTCTACTCTGTCTCTGTCTCTTTTCTCTCTCTCTCTCTCTTTCTCTCTGTCTCTCTCAGCTAATTAGACTCTATTTAGAATCAAGACAATGACACTGAACAAATGAGCTGATGCAAAAGGTAATAATTTTCTATGATAGGAGCTGTGGGTTTGAGTTCCAGGCAGAACATGACAATTCACATTTAGTTTAACAAATTTCTGATCTTGATAAAATGTCTTTATTTTATGAAGTACTATTGCAATTTAATACAAGCGAATGAGTCGTAGCCAGAAGAAATGGAACTGAACAGGGTAACCTTTCACACTCAATTGCACCTCAGCCCAGGCTTTTTTTTTTCAAAATAGATTATCAAATGAGTCTGACCTTAGACATTTATAGTTACTTGTAGTTAATATCATACTCAATGAGCTAACTCCATTGATTAATACTATATAAAAGAAGACATGATCTTTTGTTCTTAAACAATCTTTTACTATTCCAGTCACACTTAGCAACAAATGATACAAGAAGGAAGCTAAACAGCTGATCTGTGGAGGTGCAAAAAAGCAGCTATAGACATTGGCCAGGGTAGCCCACTAGCCTTTTACTAACTCTTAGGGGAATCAAAAACATCTGGATTACTAGTTGTTAGCTGGCCCATTCTATTGCTGTTGCAGACCCTAATTATTTTGGAAAGAGGGAGAAAAAGTTAGCCAAGTGAGATGTTTCATTGTGAAATAGAGTACCATAGGGGTCTATTATTCTTCTGTATTATGGCATTTTTTTTTTCTGTGTTCTGCTGTGTTGCATATATCTTCAAAGATGTCCCATATACAAGATATGCTGCAAGTTGCATAAGAGCTTAGGCACTGATAAAACAGAGATGGTTGTCATTGATGTCAGTCATAAGGCTTCAGTATTATTTCTGGTCTTGACAACTTGCAATGGCTCCTTTATTTTCTAAAGCATGTCTATGATGTATCAGAGGTCAGGTGACCTTAGAGGCACATCTATTATCACAAATTTTATTTCTTTTTAACCTAACCTTTATTTCTGAGTATATTTCTTATCCAATGAGCCATCCTATGTAATAAATGATTTTTTAAAAGAATTTAGAAAAAAAACCAGTTCAGTGAAACCAATAATCTTAACCAAATTTTACAAGTATATGTGATATTCTTTATCCAGAGCATCTAATGTCTGCAAAGAAGTGAAGAAAGTGCATTTTTTCAATGCCTTTCCAGAACTAAGTTTTTTGGTCATTGCAAATATTCAGTGCTCAATTTTGTTTTGGTTCTTTTCATTTACATTGTTGTAGTCCTGTGTGTTATTTTCAAGGTTCTTCTTAGAGTCTACATTAGTTTAAGTTGTCTCATGCTTCCCTGAATCCTTCATACTCATCATTTCTCATGTTGTGCTACTATGCTGCTACATCCACAAACCTCTTTATTTATTTCCTAATCAATGGACATCAACTTTATTTTCATTTCTTTGTTATCAATGTGAATATTTTGGTATACATGGTATATATTTCTGTCTTTTTGTCCCCTTGGGGAATATGCCTAGTATTGGAATCATCACAAATTTCCAAATTAAAGGTGCTAATTACAGCTTAGCTATAGTGAGAGGAAGCTATGGCTACCTCTTTTTCTGTAATCCATTCCTTGGGGGGAGGTGGGGGAAGGTTTTATGTATTTTTGTTCTCAGATGGTAAGAATCAAAAAAGGAAGCTTTGATCAAGGTTCTTTTCTGATATCTTCATTTTTCTATTCCCTAATCCCCTTTTTGACTGTAAAATGCTCATGTTCATAAACTGACATTGATGACTAGTACCTGGATGGAGAAAATGCATGGTTAGTTTTAGCAGCTACATGCTGTCAATCCCATCAGTTAATCTCTTTACTCACATGCCAGTTTAACACTAAACAGTCATTTGAAATCTTCCTGTAAGAGCTTCCCACTTTCATTTCTTGTAAGAAGAAAGTACCCTGAGCTTCTTTAGCATTATGCCTTCTTTAATCTCCCTGAGAGTGATGTGACCCACTGTATGGCTTCTCCTTTACTTAATGCAATAGTTCCAGACAGTATTTAAGAATGTCTGGAATTAAACACTCTCTGTCAGTTATGGATGATAGAGATCTACTCAGATAATGAGAGTGCTACTACAGTGCTAACTTTAATTGGTACATTATAATCTGCAGACCTGGAAAGCCCCAGAGACCCTGAAACATAAAATCCCTTTTAGCTATGCAGGTGTAGAATTCATTATATCATTTCCATTTTTTTTTCTTTTAAAGGGAAAGGGAAATAAAAGTGAAATGGAAGGATAACAATGGCCTAGTACTCCTCAAAAAGCTTAAATATTATTTAAAAATGTAAACATTGACATGTTAGATGAGAGGCCAATTACTAGGGAAAAGAGAGTTTCTTCTCTAGCCTTAAAAAAAACTATTTGCAAGAACTAAGAAAATGGAAGTTTTTTCCTTCATTTAATAAGTCATTCTGCATGATAAAACATTATTCAACAGATTCAAAATATCTTTTATCCAATAACACTTGGTCAGATCACTTCTTGAATATCGCATTCAATTTTGGGTGACATATTTTAGGAAGGGCACTGATAAACTGAAGAGTCCAGAGGAAGCCAAAGGGCATCAAAATCATATCATAATGATGCTTAAATTCTGCTTCTACTAATATTTGTCTGTATGACCTTGGGTAAGTCATTTAAACTTCCTGAACTTCAGTTTTCTCAATTATAAAATAAGGGGAGAAGAGTAAATTACTTTTGAGGTCTTTTCTGGCTCCAGATCTTTGATCTCATGATCCCATATTTAAAGGGTTTGAACTATTTCTTCTGTTGGAACAATAATACTTAGAGGGGACATGATAGGTACCTTTAAATATTTCAAGGACTGTCATTTGGAAGAATTAGATTTTTTTGGTTTGGCCTTAGAGGATAGAACCAGGACAAATCACTTGAAACTGCAAAGAGACAACTTTAGGTGTGATGTTAGGGAAAAGTTTCCTATAATGAGGTCACCCAAGTGGATGGCTGTACAGGTATAAAAGTTTCAGGTGCTACTGACTGGAGGTCTTAAAACAAAGGTCAGATGACTAGCTATTTGGTATGTTTTTAAAAGGCATTCTTTTTCAGGTATGTCTTAGACTACCTGTTAACTGAGGTCCCAACTCTTAAACTCTGCAATTCTATGAAATGTGGCTAATCATAGCAAAATTGTGTATGGTCTTTAAGTTTTGCAAAGTACTGTACATATGTTTTATAATTTGATCCTCACAACAACTTGGAGAGGTAGGTGCTATTATTACCCTATTTTATAAATAAAGATACTGAAGCAGACCAAGGTTAAATGACTTGAGGTTAATAAAGTATCCAAGGCAAGAACCCAATTAAGGTCATTCTTATTCCAAGACTTCTAGCTCTACCACTAGACCACCTAGTTGCTTCTCATAAAGTTGTAATATTATAACTAGCTTCTTTTCTCTATAACCCTATTTTAACATAACAATAATAAATAATTTGCAGAACATCATACCCAGAGTGCAAATTATAGATCAAAAGAAACAAGCAGAACTTGAAGTCATCAGTTTAAATTCCTGGCCCTGAAGCAGTATAAACCCTGAAAACCACTTAGGTTGCCTTTCATAGCCAAAAATGCTACCATGTTACAGAATAGTAGAGTCACATAATTTGAGAGATGAAATAGAGGTCAGCAGCCATCTAATACAATTCATACAAACAAGAAATTCCAAATTTGACATGCCTCATAAATGGTCAACTAGCCTGTCATTCAAAACATATGTGAAAGGAAAACCTACCATCATTTGTGATGACCTATTCCACTTTGGGGCAGCTCTAATTGTTAGGTAGTCTTTTGCAACATCAAGCTTAAATTTTCCTATTTGTGTATTCTAACCATTGCTCCTGGTTTGGCTCACCTCTTGGACCAAATAGAAGAAGTCTAACCCTTTCTCCATATGTCAGTTTGTTTGTTTGTTTGTTTGTTTAAGCAGTGGAACACATCTATCTTATCTCCCCTGTAATTTTTCTTTGATAAGCTAAAAATACTACATTTTTTTAACTAATTGAGGTTTAAGGGCAGGGGTTGATTGAGTCAATCAATCATCCTCCCCCTCTCCCTTCCCTCCCACTCAACCCTTGCATGTTTATCAGGTGAGAACACATCTGAATTGAATCAATCAATGAGAGGTTTAAACCTAGGTATAAAGATCTACACACTTCTATTGATAATAAATTAATCAAAGGCATTTTAATTAGGTTTGAAAGGAAGTCCCTTCAGATGGGTAGAGACTTGGTCTTCTGGAGCTTGTATAGAACACTTGAGATTGGTAGAAATTTTGTATTTAAGCATGTGGCTGCTTAGCTTTAGAAGCCTTCAGCCAACGCCCCAAGGCTGTCAGGGTGGTGGGGGGTGGGGTGGGAATGTTTGGCCAGAAGAAGACCTTGTGAACTTCAGAGGGTCATAAGATTTGGCATTATTCATTGGAATCATAGCAATGCCCCCAGAACAGAAGTGACTAGATATAGAATTAGCATTGAGAGTTTAGGACAAACTGATGAAAAGCAGCTTTAAGAGTTTTGCAAAAAAAAAAAAGAGCATAAAAAAGCCACATGATAACTAAAGGGAACTTCATGCATACCCCATAATGGGAAGAAAGAACTTCCAGCAACCAGGAGCTATGAATTTTCCAAGTTTTCTAAGCTTTCTGAGTTTTCTAAGCTTGATCCCACTTTCCCCTGGATATTTGTGAGAGAGTGTAACAAGCACACTGTGGGATTTTTTGTGCCAACTTTGAATATGCCACTGTAGTAAATACTGTTTCCAAAAACTAATTTATTCTGTCTGTTCTTGACAATAACTGAGGGGAAGAAAGCTAGTGGGGAACCATGAGATACCATTAGAAAGCCAATTTTATACCATACCCAGATATTTAACCCTAAATTATAGCACTCTCAAATCAATCAAAGTGAACTCTAGTTATAAGAGGGCTTAACATACGTCCATATGAAACACATCTTAGTGTGAGTGAAGGTTGGGAGAGTGAGCTCAGAGTTTACGTTCCATTCATATGACATGAACTAGGTAGGCCTTTCACCATTTTGGTTGCCTGCTCTGCTCTGGACACCCTCCAGATTATCAATGTCCTTAAAATTCAGTGTGCAGAACTGAATATGATACCTAGATAAATTCTGATGAGCACAAAAAATAGTGAAACTTTCAACTCTTTTTTCCTAAAAATTATGCCTTTCTTAATGTAGCCCAAGATCACATTGTTTCTGCTCCCCCACCCCACCCACTATGTGCCACATCACGCTGCTGAGTTTGGGTCTACTAAAATCTCCAGATCTTTTTCAGGAAAATTGCTGTCTTTACTTGTCTCCACCATCTTATACTAGTATTTTTTTTTTGGTAACCAAGCATGAGGTTTTCTATAATCTAGTCTGTTAAGATCTTTTTGGATCCTAATTATATAGTTCAATGTTTGTTTCCCCTACTAGCTTTGTGTTATCTGCAAATTTGATGACCCTGACATCACGGCCTTTATTCAAGTCATTGTTAAATATATATATATATATATATACACATATATATATGTATGTATGTATGTATGTATGTTAAAAAGCACAGGGCCAAAAACAGATCTCTGAGATGCATAGTTAGAGCCCTCATGCCATGTTGTTAGTAAGCCACTGAAAACTATGCTTTAATTCAGGCCATTGAATCAGCTCCTATCCAACTTTATTTTGTTTATTTATATTTAATACATGTTATATTTATATATCAATATTATATAATCAATTACAATATAATTATAATATATTAATATTTAATATTATTCATCTGTTTATTTTATTTATTTATTTATATTTTTTATTTAATTTAATACTATCTGGTATGCATCTCTCCATTTTCTCCATAAAAATAAATTTATAAAAAGAGCTTTTCTACAATTCTAATAAAAGCATATCTATATCATTTTCCTCATCCACTAGTCATCACAAACTAAACTGATTTCCTTTCTTTATCCTAGATTGTTGTTGTCATTTGTCTTTCATTCTCAAAGAGGACCATGACAGATGGAAGGTGATGCCATGACTGCCAAGTGAATTGGATTTAAGTGAAGGAGGGCTGTGCAAAGTCACCAGCCTCACTTTCTCCTCCAGAGCCATCTGGGGCCAGTGGCAAGATATAGATCAGGATGACTAGAAATGTGCCCCACCCCCACCTTGATTATTAAACTAGTGGATGAGGGAAATCCTGACACTTTGTAATTTAAACTTCTCTTTCTAGATTTTTAGCAACCATGTTTTTAATTATCCATTCCAAAATTTTCTCAACAATTAAAGACAAGCTTATTGGCCTATAGTTTTCTGACTCATTCTCCACCTTTTATTAGTAATATAACATTTTCCCTTTTCCAAACTAGTAGTATCTTTCCTGTTTTCCATGATCTTTCCAATATTATTGATAGTAGCTTAAAAATTACATTTGCCAGTATCAAAGGGTGCATCTCGTCTGGGCCAGGTGATTTGATTATACCAAGGACAGGAGTGCTATGTTGCTATCTTTTTACTTCTAGTATCAATCACCTGTTACTCATTTTTATTCTGTCATTGCCAATCATATTCCTTGGCAGAGAAAAAAGAAGCAAAATAAAAACTGAGAAGCTCTACTTTCTCTCTGTATTAGTTATAGTAGATCCATGTACCCAAGCTAATGTCATATCATTTTTTTCATAATATTACCTTCCTCATTGTTGCCATTTCAGTATGAATTTTTAGCACTCCTGATGTTGTTTTAAAGGACTGCCCAGAAGACTGAGCCATGATAGTGGAGTACAGGCCAGGAACCAGCTGAGCTCTCCCAACATTCCCCTCCAAATAACTTTGAAACAATACCTCAGAACAGATTTTGGAACAGCAGAGGCAACAAAAGGTCAGAGGGAGACATTTTTTTCCAGCCCAAGACAACTTAAGACACCTACAGAGAGGTGTATAAACTTGGAATAGGTGCAGGCCTGAAGCATGGCAGAACCACCAGTGGTGGACTTTAGAAGCAACCATGACAGCAGGAGCAGCAACAGCTTTGGAAGCTCTCAGCCCAGAGATGGTATATGGGTGATACAATTGGTTAGAAAGAGATTACAGGAGACCCTCTGATAGCTCTAAGTGTAACTTATGTTGATAGGAAACTCCTTAGCCCGTGAACAATTCTGGGTCACATTTCCAGGATGGAGATAAGCACTTGTGATCAGGTGCAAGAAAGCAGCAGCCCTGGCAATTTTTCCAGGGCCAGAAGGAGAGCTAGCGCATGAGGCTGCGGGAGAGCAAGGGACCCAGTTACAATTTGGGACTATGCTCAAAGGGCTATAAAACTGTTCAAACCCTTTGATCTGGCAATATTACTGCAGGATGTGCATTTCAAAGAGATAGGGGAAAAGGGAAGGACCTCTTTGTACAAAATATTTATAGCAGCTCTTTGTGGCAGCTAAGAATTGGAAATCAAAGAGATGTCCATCAGTTGGGAAATGCTTGAGCAAGATGTGATTTATGATTGTAATGGAATATTACTGTGTTATAAAAAATGAAAAGCAGGATAACTTCAGAATAACCTGGACTGACATGAATTGATACAAAGTTAAATGAGCAGAACCAGGAGAACATTGTATAGCAATGTTACACTATGAAGAACTGTAAATGACTTAGCTATTCTCAGCATTACAATGATTCAAAACAATCCCACAGGACTCATGATGGAATATGCTGTCTCCAGAAAAAGAACTGATACTGTCTGAATACAGACCAAAGCCTACTATCTATCTATCTATCTATCTATCTATCTATCTATCTATCTATCTA
>NW_020954570.1:2578613-2584377 GCF_900497805.2 Vombatus ursinus | reverse complement strand
CTATCTATCTATCTATCTATCTATCTATCTATCTATCTATCTATCTATCTATCTATCTATCTCTCTATCTCTCTGTCTTTGTCTCTCTCTGTCTCTCTCTCTGTCTCTCTCTCTGTCTCTCTCTGTCTCTACCTAGAGAATGAACAAAAAAAAACTAGTAGAAATAATTAACAACATTAGCAAAGCTTAAGGATCCAAAATAAATGCACATAAACCATTAACATTTCTATATAATACCAATAAAGTTCAGCATTAAGAGATAGAAAGAAAAATTCAATTTAAAATAACTATAGACAATATAAAATGCTCGGGAATCTACCTTCAAAGACAAACCTAGGAACTATATGAAAACAATTATAAAATACTTTTCCCACAAATGAAGTCATCTCTAAACAATTGGAAAAATACTAATTGCTCATGGGTAGACCAAATCAATATAATAAAAATGACAGTTCTACCTATATTATTCTATTTATTCAGCATCATACCAATTGAACTACAAAAATATTTTATAGAGGTAGAATAAATAGCTTATAAAAGGGGCACAAAAATAGTGAAGAAAATATCACTTTAAACAGAATGACTGGTTGGGAAAAAAAGGCACAAAAATTCACTGAAGGAAAGAACTTACTAAAAAGCAGAATTGGCAAAACAGAAATGGATGTACGAAAGTACACTGAAGATGATAATTATATAAAAATTAAATTGGAAGCTAATGACTCCAGGAGACATCAAGAAACAATAAAAAAAGTCAAAAGAATGAAAAAATAAAAGAAAGTATGAAATATCTATTTGGAAAAATAATGGGGCAGAGAGAAGATGGTGGAGTGCAAGCAATGACTTGTGTCAAATGCCTCCAAATACTTGTAAAAATGGCTCTAAGCAAATTCTAGAGCAGCAGAACCCGCAAAAACACAGAGTGAAACAAATCTCCAGCCCAACACAATCTGGATGGTTGATTGGAAAGGTCTATTGCACCTGACTGTGAGAGGAGCACAGTTCAGGGTGGGTGGTCAGGCAATGACTAGGCCTCAGTGAACCTATAGCAGGCCTCGGAGGACTGAATCATGGGCAGCTGTGGTTTCCAGACTTCTCATCTCACAAACACCAAAGACAACTTAGAAAGTTAGTAGGAAACGTCTGTGACCACAGTGAGAGAGAAACTTGGTCCCAGCCCCAATCCCAGTTCAGACCCAGGTGGCTATTTCCAGAGCTCCCCACCCACAGAGGGGAAATCCAGTGGCTGATCAGAGAGAGATTGCAGGGATCTCTTTGCTGGTGCTGAGGCAGGATTCTCTGGCTTTGCCCAAGCTTGGATCTAGGACACAGTTCTGGGTGGCAATCCTGGGGCAAGGAGGAGGGCTGGCATGGTGGACCTTGTAGTGGTGGTAGAGAAGGAATCTTCCTCACAGTTTCAAGGCAGAAAATACTGCTTGTGGTCACTCATAGACCAGAGTACAGGCCAGGAAAGGAGTAAACACCTTGCCCTTAATCACACCACCTTGGAAGAACTGAAAAGTTACAGGTCCCTAGAAGTATCTCTGAAAACAGCTGCACAAAACCTCCAAAGCTTGGGACAGTACATTCTCCACATTGGAAGCAGACCCCTACCTTACCAAAAAGTTAAAACTCAAGTAAGTGGCTGGGAACATGAGCAAACTGCACAAAAAAAGTCAGACTATAGAATCTTTCTTTGGTGACAGAGAAGATCAAAACATACAGCCAGAAGAAGACAACAAAGGCAACACTGCTACATCCAAAGCCTCCAAGAAAAACATAAATAAGTCCCAGGCCATGGAAGAGCTCAAAAAGGATTTTGAGAAGTAAGAGAAGTAGAGTAAAATCTGGGGAGAGAAATGAGAGTGATGCAAGAAAATCATGAAAAACAAGTCAACAGCTTGCTAAAGGAGACCCAAAAAAATTGAAGAAAATAACACCTTAACAAATAGCCTAACCCAAATGGAGAAGAATGCCTTCAAAAGCAGAATTGGCCAGATGGAAAAGGAAGTCTAAAAACTCACCGAAGAAAATACTTCCTTAAAATTTAGAATGGAGCAATTGAAAGCTAGTGATTTTGTTAGAAATCAAGACATTGTAAAACAAAACCAAAAGAATGAAAAAAAATAGAAGACAATGTGAAATATCTCATTGGAAAAAACAACTGACCTGGAAAATAGATCCAGCAGAGATAATTTAAAAATTATTGAACTATCTGAGAGCCATGATCAGAAAAAGACTCTAGACATCATCTTTCAAGAAATTATCAAGGAAAACTACTCTGATGTTCTAGAACCAGAGGGTAAAATAGAAATTGAAAGAATTCACTGATCACCTCCTGAAAGATATCCCCAAAGGAAAACTCCCAGGAATATTTTGTAGCCAAATTTCAGAGTTCCCAGGTCAAGGAGAAAATGTTGTAAGCAGCCAGAAAGAAACAATTCAAGTATTGTGGAAACACAATCAGGATAACACAAGATTTAGCAGCTTCTACATTAAAGGCCAGAGGTCTTGGAATATAATATTATGAAGGTCAAACAAAATAGAATTACATTCAAGAATCACCTACCCAGCAAAACTGAGTATAATTCTTCAGGGGGAAAAATGGACATTCAGTGAAATAAGGAACATTCAAGAATTTTTGCTGAAAAGACCAGAGCTGAATAGAAAATTTGACTTTCAAATGCAAGATTCAAGAGAAACATGAAGAGGTAAACAGGAAAGAGAAATCATAAAGGACTTGTTAAGGTTGAACTGTTTATGTTCCTGCATAGAAAGATGATATTTGTAATTAATGAGATCTTTGTCAATATTAGGGTAGTCGGAGGTGAAAAAATTAGATAGATAGGTAGATAGATAGATAGATAGATGGCACAGAGTGAGTTGAAGAAGATGGAGTGATATGATAACTGGAGAACAATATTAAGGGGTGAGAGAGGATTATACTGGAAGAAGGAGAAAGGGAGAGGTAGAATGGGGTAAGTTATCTCACATAAAATAGACAAGGAAAAGCTTTTACAGTGAAGGAGAAATGGGGGAAGGTGAGAAGGAATGAGTGAATCTTATTCTCATTGGATTTGGCTTAAGGAGAGAATAACATACACACTCAGTTGAGTAAGGAAATCTATCTTACCCTACAGGAAAATAGGGGGGAAGGGGATAAGAGAGCAAGGGGATGAAAAAGGAGAGGGCAGATTGGGGGAGGGGATAATCAGAAGCAAACACTTCTGAGGAGGGACAGGATCAAAAGAGAGAACAGAATAAATGGCAGGGCAGGATAGGATTAAGGGAAATATGATTAGTTTTTCACAACATGACTACTATGGAAGTGTTTTGCACGACTACTCATGTGTAATCTGTTCCAAGTTGCTTGCCTTCTCAATGAGAGTTGGTGGGGAGAGAGGGAGGGAGAAAATTTGGAACCCAAAGTTTTAAAAACAAATGTTAAAAATTGTTTTCACATGCAACTGGGAAATAACATATACAGGCAATGGGGTATAGAAAGCTATCCTGCTCTAAAGGAAAACAGAAGGGAAAGGAGAAAAGAGAAAGGGCGGGGGAGATAGAAGGGAGGGCAGATTAGGGGAAGAGATTGTATTCAGAATACATGATGTCGTAGGATGGGGGGGGACAAGATGGGGAGAACTCAAAATCTTGTGGAAGTGAATGTTGAAAATTAAAAATAAATAAATAAAATCCAGGAAAAAAAAAGAAAAAAGAAAAATAACTGACCTAGAAAATAGATCAGGAGAAATAATTTAAGCAATGATCAAAAAAAGAGCCTAGATATCATGTTTTTAAGAAATTCTCTAGGAACACTATCCTGATAATCTAGAAACAGAAAGTAAAATAGAAACTGAGTGAACCTACCAAATATTTGTTAGAAATACCAAAATGAAACCTCCTGTTATATTATGGCCAAATTCTAGAGCTTCTAGATCAAGGAGAGAATATTGCAAGCAGCCAGAAAGAAACAACTCAAATATCATAGAACCACAATCAGGATTACACAAGATTTAGTGGCTTCCTCATTAAATGAGTGGAGGCCTTGAAATATGACATTCTGGAGGGCAAAGGAGCTAGGATTGCAACCAAAAATAAGTTAGCCAGCAAAACTGAGTATAATCCATCAGGGGGAAAATGGATATTTAATGAAATAGAGGAACTCAAGAATTCCTCATGAAAAAAACCGGAGCTGAATTGAAAATTTGACATTCAAATATGAGAGTCAAGAGAAACATAAAAAAGGTAAACATGAAAGAATAATCATAAAGGACTCAATGCAGTTAAACTGTTTAGGTTCCTATAAGGGAAGATAATATATATAATTCCTATGGATTTTATCATTATTAGGAGAGTTAGAAGGAGCCTGTGGAGACAGAGGGCATGCCAAGAAAATAATTTAGGGTGAGAAAGAGGGATATACTGGGAGAAAGGGGAAGGGAGAGGTAGAATGGGACAAAGTTTCTCAAATAAAGGATGTGTGCAAGCAAGAACTTCTATAGTGGAAGAGAAAATGTTGAGCGAGTGGTATGCAATGCTTGAATCTCCCTCTCATTGGAATAGGTTCAAAGATGGGAGTGTGTGTGTGTGTGTGTGTGTGTGTGTGTGTGTGTGTGTGAAATCTCTTACCCAATAAGGAAATAAATAGGGAGATGGGAAAGGGGATAAGAGAGATATGACATGGGGAATAATAAAAGTGAGAGTGGATTAAAGGAGGCAATGGTCAGAAGCAAAATAGTCTTTTGAAGAGGGCCATGTCTGAGAAAAAGAAAATGATAAACAGAGCAAAATGTGATGGAGGGAAATGCACAGTTGGTGATGATAATGGTGAATATGAATAGAATGAGGTAACCCCATAGAATGGAAGCAGATAGCAGAATGAATTGGAAATTAGAAACTAACAATATGTTGTGTACATATTGTTAGAGACACACTTAGGAAAGGAAGTGACACACAGATTTGAAAGAAAGGGCTGAAGCAGAATCTGTTATGCTTTAACTAAAGTGGAGAGGGCAGGGATAGCATGATCTTAGTAAAAGCAAAAGTAAGAATAGATCTAATTGAAAGAAGTAATGAGGGAAACTTCATTTTGCTAAAAGACAATGAAATAATATCAAAATAATTTACAAGTTTCTCTGATAAAAACCCTATTTCTCAAATATATAGTGAACTGAGTCAAATTTGTAAAAATAAAAGACATTCCCTAATTGATAAATGGTCAAAGGATATGAACAGGCAGTTTTCACAAGAAGAAATCAAAGCTAGCTATAGTCACATGAAAAAATGTTCTAGAGAAAGAAAAATTAAAATAACTCTAAAGTATTACCTCATATATAACAGAAATGGCAAATGCTAGAGAGGATGAGAGAGAATAGGTACACAACTGTTGGTGGCGTAGTGAATTAGTTCTGCTCATTTCAATTTGTATCAGTTCATACAAGCCTCCAGGTTTTTCTGAAATCTTCCTGTTCATCATTCCTTATTGCACAATAGTATTACATTACATCATGTACCTCAGCTTATTCATCCATTCCCCAATTAATGGGCATCCTCTCAATTTCCAATATTTTGCTACCACGAAAAATATTCCCCTCCACTTACTTTCACTCAAACTCCATAATGTTCACCTCTGATACATGGATTTCATTAAATGATTATTCCTTACTAATATGCTATGTAAATCTCTGTCTCTGTCTCTCTCCAGTGTTCCTTCCTTCCTTCCTTCCTTCCTTCCTTCCTTCCTTCCTTCCTTCCTTCCTTCCTT
>NW_020954570.1:2574784-2578603 GCF_900497805.2 Vombatus ursinus | reverse complement strand
CTTTCTTTCTTTCTTTCTTTCTTTCTTTCTTTCTTTCTTTCTTTCTTTCTTTCTTTCTTTCTTTCTTTCTTTCTTCTTTCCCTCCTTCATTCCTTCCTTTCTTCTTTCTTTTATCTTTCTTTTTTTCTTCCTTCCTTTCTTTTTTTCTTCCTTCTTTTTTGTTTATTTATTTGCCTAAACTTTAGACATTTTTGTATAAACATTTGAGACCATGGCCATTCTTGGTTCATTTCTTGAATTCTGTAAATGTGGGTTTTTCAACAGTGTGGAAGATATACCCAAACAATCATCCATCTGTCATTATGGCTTGGGTCATACATAGAACAAGAAAAAATGGGGAAACAGTTTGAGCTCCAACCTGTCACTTACTTGTTTTATGATTTTGAGCATATCATTTAATCTTTTTGTATTTTAGTGTCTTCATCAGTAAAATGTGGCTAATAATACTTGCAATAGCTACCTCATAATATAATGTATATAGTGCTTTATAATTATAAAACTGTTAACACAAATAATAATCATAATTATCCTACAACAATTCAGATTGTAGAATAATGATCAAATTATAATGAAGTACAAACCTTAAGTTCTTTGCATTCTTCTAAATGATACTGAACATTAAAAAAAAACTATGAACAATGAATAAGTAATCTTATACCCTTTTGCAAAGAAATAATTTCCCACTATTCCTTTTATGTATCATAGGAAATGAACCTACACTAAATGAGACGATTGGTCTATAGTGAAAGAAATGAGAGAACATGAGAAAGTCAGTCGGATAATAAATTGGTCTTCGATTTGTGATTTTTTTCTTCACTGATTTAATTAGAATAATTTTGCTAAGATATTTCTTGAAAGGGAACATGTAATGTACCAGAAAAAGTAGTGACACAGAGAGATCAAATTCCCGATCAGCTGGAATAACATTTAATTGTAGTTGACCTGACAATTTTTGTAATGGGACTTAAGCACTATTGTATGTGCTGGTGTTAAAGCACTGCATTAGCCAAGCACCAGAATTCTCTCAATCCTATGCTAGAAGGACATGTATCAGTGTGCCAAGGGATGTGCAGCTTAGCTTCAGTGTTGCCTTTCCCCTTTCCTATAAGATATATGACCATTGCATGAAATAGAAATAGTACTGTCAAAATATTTTTTGAATGCTAAAATAGATTATATATATAACATACACATGTGCTCAATATGCATATTTATGTCATTACATATTCACATTGCATTATATCCATATCTGTACTATATACATCATATGTATACATATGCATATATACACAGGAGTTGTAGCACCTCATATAGTACCTTTCACAGAAAGTGCTTTATAAAGCTTTTTTTTTAACTGCACAAAAATGGGAAATGAAAAACTAGGAGGTAGTGAATAAATGTTCATTTTACACATCTGATTAGATTAAAATATCCAGCAAATATATTGTATTTTCTTTCAGTCTAAGTATTTGCATCTAGTATGCTTCCCACAACAAAATTATATATATGCATATACATACAAAGATATACACATGTATACATATATACAAACATGTATATGCATATATACATATAGTTATATAAATAAATGTGTATAGAGAGAGAGAGAAAGAGAGAGAGAGGAGAGAGAGAGAACTCTATCACTTGGTATCTACAATAAAGTCAAACTATATAAGTGTGTTTATTTCTAAATGTTCGAGTGAGAACCCACAGTTCAGAAAGTTTCTGCCACCTCTGGTTCCTCTACTATGGTATTTTGATTAATCTGTCATGTTCAGTGTGCTTACTCCTCCTTCTGCCATTGTGGTTTTCAACCAACCATTTCCTCTTATCCTGTTTACCTATTTTCTGTGTCTTCTTGAAGGCCTCAATAGGAATCCCCTCAACATACAGTAGTGGAATTAGGTTATCTGACATTTATCCCTCCCTTTTGCAATATGACTAGACCAAACACTTTTTCTGATAGTAAGTTTTATAGTAGTTCTGCCTAGGTACTTTCAAGCTTTTTAAAGCCTGGTTCAATTTCAGGTATAGTCAAAAACCTACCTACAACACAACTGCCACTACCACCATACCAAGTTGTGTGTTGTTTTGTTGTTGTTGTTGTTTTAACAGATTGTCCAATGACTTCTAGTTTGAAAGAAAAATACATTTAATTAAACACTTTAAATTGAACAAGTGAAAAGAAATGGTACTGTATGCACATGGGGCTCTATTTCTTCACAAGGTAACATATCACCAATAGGACAGAGAAACTTGTTTTTAGGGAACTCATATGTCAGAGGGGCACAAATTCATAGGGAATTACATATATGAAATATGAGTGATCCAGGAATACACGATCCATGCTTCTAAGATATTGTCTCCTTTGGAATCTTCTTTACCTCTGATATTCTTGATAGTCCACCCTCCCTCAAGTGTGCTTTCCGTGAACTCTGGAGATGCCACATGCTGTTTCTGTGTAATCTGGGATCTTTTATTGATCTCTTCTTTCTTATATGCTGCTGCCTGCTAGAATCTCCACTGGTCTGTTCTGTGATGATCTTTTGGGGTATCTCTGCTGAGAAGCTCTGTGATGGTATGGGTTCATATTTACTAGTTCTGAGGTTTTTCCCCCAAAGAAGGTGGATTTAATTTGTCTCTTTTAAATCATATCTCCAAATTTATGTAATCTTATTTTTTTAATCTAGTTCCAGTCAATAATACTAAGCTAGCTGGAGAAGCCCTTACATATTTAAGTCTTCCCTTTAACTCCCTAAACACACCATAATAAAATTCTTTTCAATTCCTTTCCACTTCCATGATGACAATTGTGATCTATATATGTACATATCAACAAAGGAGCTAAAATGAAATTGACTTGGTGGAGCTGACAACTTTTGTCCTTTTTTCTTGGCAATAACAAAGTGGCAGTATATACTGCATGGTAATGTATGCCTTGGAACTGAGAAGCCTTGGAATCAATTCCTGTCCTCAACCCATACCAACTGTGTGACCAGGGAAACTTCACTTAACTTCTCTATACTTAGAGAAAATCTTTAAAATACACGTTTTCTAACAGGTATCAAACACACTGAATGTAGCTTGAGCCAGATTAAAATATAATTGGGAAATGTTTAACAAAATAAATAAAAATGCAATAGAACATGGATAATGTTAATATGTGGTTTTCCAAATCAATATAATTCCCACAGGGCATCTTATGTATGATTAGTGGCCCCGTTTGTCTCTGAGTTTAACATCACTGGTTTATGAAAGATATGCTGCTCTGCATCAGTGGATGTATTTTCCACAGTGAGAATTCACTAAACAAATGAATTACAAGAACCCACCAAAAAAAAACATACAAACAAAAAATCTTAAAATCAGTTTTGCTCTCCACCTATATCTCTAATGCAATGTAATTGAAAAAATGAAATACTATATTTTTTAAAGAAAGCATCTTTATGCTGTTTCTTCTAGACAATTATTCATCACTAACATGTTGCAATCAAAGCACACTCTCAATGTAAAAACCTCTCCATTTTCTTTTAGGTGGCCCTCAACTTTAATTCTTCAGAGACTGTAGTATTTCATGATTTGTAACCTTGAAACATCAGCTGAAGAATATTAATGTTGAAAATATGAACTTTTGATTCAGGAAGAAGCTTGTAGTCACTAAAAGCACTATGAAATATCCCAAAGACTACCTACCCCTCCCTCTTCCTTCTCCTGTTCAGTTTTAGGCCCAAGTCACTATCAATGGATCTGTCTATCTATCTGTTTATCTATCTATCTATCTATCTATCTATCTATCTATCTATCTATCTATCTATCTAT
>NW_020954570.1:2339946-2574774 GCF_900497805.2 Vombatus ursinus | reverse complement strand
TATCTATCTATCTATCTATCTATCTATCTATCTATCTATCTATCTATATATCTTTCTTTCTTTCTCCTTATTATGTACCTATATCTATCATCTATCTCTGTCTCTATCTCTATCTCTATTTTTGTCTACTTAGATATAGAGATGAATAAACTTGCATGTGTATATGCATATATACACGAATATAATATATGCTTACATATATAAAAGTATATGTAATATATGGTGATATGCACATATAAAAATGTATATGCATATGTGTACATATGTATTTGTAAGTATAAAACACATATATGATATATACATATAACATGTGTGGGTGCGTGTGGGTGCGAGTGTGTGTGTACCAGTGAATCAGCTTTCTGGTCTGTCCATTTAATTGATTATATGAACTCCTTATCAACATTTTTTCCCCATGTGGACAGTTTGGCTAAATTCTTTGGAGTTATTATGGTTTTCATTTAGGAGGACCTATAATGTTCTGGAGCTCAATGTAATCAATACAATGTTATCTTCAAGAAGAAGCATTTGAAAGCATTCAGCACCTATAGGAAATCACTATTACTTTTAGACTCTGCACTGTATATGCTTTATAGAAGAAAATGTCTTTTGTGAACACACATCTCCCTATTTTTAACTTCTTTTTTTTACTGGTGATTACAAGGTCGTCAAAGTTTTCTCCACTGCTAGATAATTCAGGGAATCCTATAAGATTTTGAAATGTAAGACAATTGTAAGGTATTATTTTATTCTACCAAATCAATGTTCTGTTTTGTTTCTGTTTTTTAGTTGTCAAAAAATAATAAACATAAAGGGTTCTTATATGCTCTATACCCTTAGTCAAATCTATGACTATAAAGATATCTTATGCTCTAGAGCATAATTTAGAAAAGCTTCCTTTATTAAACATTAATCAAGTAGACCATCAAATGTATACATCGATTATTCTCATATAAATTTTGTGCAGAAAAGAAAGTAAATGTATGATTCATTAGTTATGGATATTTTCTTGGCAGGCTTTTCTGGACAATGATTAGGTAGGTGATTTTTACCCAGTATCAGGTATCTACCCCCAAGCCCCTTTTCATAAAGCTTGAGAATTAATTCCTGAATGTCCACGAAATTGAGTAACTTCCAGCAAGGACTTCCACGTGGTTGAATCCAGCTGCTCTTGACATATATTTTGCTGTTCTTTTTACTACCCTATGCAGTATATGTTATAGTGTAAAGGTGAGGACTACATTGTCAATGATAGGGGGAAAAGATGCTAGAGAAATATTTTTAAAACATATTCCTACTTTAGTCATTATGTGAAAGAAAAATCAGAACAAAAGGGAAAAAACTACAAGAAAGAAAGGAAGAAAAACCAGAAAGAAAGTAAAATAGTATATGTTTTGATCTGCATTCATACTCCATAGTTCTTTCTCTTGATGTGGCTAGCATTTTCCATCATGATTTATCTTAGATCATTATACTGTCTTTTGGAATTGTCTTAGATCATTATACTGCTAAGAAGAGACAAATCTATCAAAATTGATAATCATGCAATGTTGCTGTTACTGTGTACAATGTTTTCCTGGTCCTACTCACTTCACTCAGAATCAGTTCATGTAAGTCTTTCCAGGTTTTTCTTAAATCTACCTGCTCATCATTTCTTATAACACAATAGTATTTCGTTACATTCATATACCACAACTTGTTCAGCCATTCTCCAATTGATGGGCATCTCCTCAATTTCCAATTCTTTGCCACCACAAAAATAACTGATATAAATATTTTTGTAGATGTGGGTTCTTTTTCCCATTTTTATGATCTCTTTGGGATAAAGACCTAGAAATGGTATTGCTGAGTCAAAGGGTATGAAGAATTTGATAGACCTTTGGTCATAGGTCCAAATTGCTCTCCAGAATGGTTGGATCAGTTCACAATTCCACCAACAATGTATTAGTGTTCCAATTTTCCATCATCTTCTGCAACATTTATCATTTCCCTGTGTTGTCATGTTAGCCAATCTGACAGGTGTGAGGTGGTACCTCAGAGTCGTTTTAATCTGCATTTCTCTAATCAATAGTGATTTAGAGCATTTTTATAGGACTATAGATAGCTTTAATTTCTTCATCTGAAAATTGCCTGTTCACATCCCTTGACCATTTATCAATTGGGGAATGGCTTATATTCTTATAAATTTAACTCAGTTCTCTATATATTTGAGAAATGAAACCTTTATCAGAACACTGGCAGGAAAATTCTTTCCTAGCTTTCTACTTCCCTTCTAATCTTGGTTGCATTGGTTTTGCTTGTGCAAAACATTTTTTTTAATTTAATGTAATCAAAACTATTCTGCATTTCTTAATGATCTCTATTGCTTGCTTGGTCATGAATTCTTCCCTTCCCCATAGATCTGACAGGTAGACAATTCCTTGTTCTTCTGATTTGCTGATGGTATCACCATTTATGTATCCATTTTGACCTTATCTTGGTATAGGGTGTGGGGCATTGGCATATGCCTAGTTTCTGCCATACAATTTTACCTAGTGAGTTCTTATCCCAGAAGATGGAGTCTTTGGGTTTATCAAACAGTAGATTATTATACTCATAGACTATTGTGTTTTGTGTACCTAATCTATTCCACTGATCTACTGCTTCATTTCTTAGTCAGTACTAAATAGTTTTGATGATTGCTGCTTTATAATAGAGTTTTGGTACGGCTAGAATACCTTCAACACCTTTACATTTTCTTCTATTTTTTTTCATTCTTTTGATTTTGTTTGACTGATTCTTAATGTCTCATAGATTCAATAGCTTATACCTGCCTAATTCTAATTTTTAAGGAATTATTTTCTTCAGTTAGCTTTTGTATCTCCTTTTCCATTTGGCCAATTCTACTCTTTAAGGAGTCGCTTTATTCTGTGGATTTTTTTCCCCATTTGACCAAATGTATTTTTTTAAAAGATCTTGAGTCAATTTTTGTCCTTCCTTTTCCAAGCTATGGGCTCTCTCTTGCATACCCCTCAATTTATTTTCTCAATTTTTCTTCTACCTCTCTTATATGATTTTTAAAATCCTTTTCGAGCTCTTCCAAGATGGTTTTTTGGTTGTTAGGCCAATTCATATTCCCCTTTGAGGTTTCACATGTAGGCGTTATGACACTGTTGTCCTCTTCTGAGTTTGTGCTTTGGTCTTCTCTGTTATCATAGTAGTTTCCTATGGTCAAAGGTCTCTTTTGCTTCTTGCTCATTTCTTAAATATATATTTTGTGGCTTTTAAAGTTAAGTTATAATCCTGGGGCGCAGGGGACACTGTCTGAAGCTTTTTGTGCTGGGGGCTGGAGGTCTGGTCCCTGGCTTTGTGCCCTGAGGCTTCAGGTGCTGGCAGCTTGCTCACTGAGCTGGGGTAGTCCAATCTAGTTGTACCTATTGTTGTCTGATTTCCAGGGCTGGCAATTTCCCTTCTGCACTCAGCATGGAGGCCTCTTAGTTGGCCTGCTGTTCCACTGGCTTGCTGATTCAAGACCAAGGCGCCTTTGTTGCTGATCTCTGCTGTGGCTAAGCTACTCCTGATAGATTGCCCAGACACCATCTGTGCTGGGCTACAGTTCCCTTTTGACCACATGATATAGGCCTTTCCTGAAGTCCTTCTAAGTTTTCCTAAGCTGGAAAATTGTTTCACTCTGTGTTTTTTTAGATTCCATCACTCTAGAATCCATCTAAGGTTTGATTTAATGTTGCTTCTGAGAGAAACTGGGAAGAGCTCAAGCGCCTCTCTTTGCCATCTTGGCTCCACCCCTCTAAAGATATCTTTACAAATATTTTTTATTTATCATCAATTCATCATCCTCCTTTAAGTTTCAGCTTTAAGTGCCTTCATGGTGATTTAGTTTAGTTGAGCTTGGCTCTTGCCAAGCTATTTATAAATTGATTTTTTTCATTTGATTGATTTTTGCTCTTCTATAATGCAACATTGTTCATAAACTTCCACCATCCTCCTTCATACAACTTTACACATAATTTTATATTCCAAATTGGTATTGTGATTGACAGTCATATCTATTTTTTGCAAGGTAATAAAGGTTAAGTGACTTGCATGGAGTCACATAGCTACTAAGTATCAAGTGTCTGTGGCCAGATTTGAACTTGGGTCCTCTTGACTCCACAACAGGTGCTCTATCCACTTCAATATTTATTAATTTTTCAAAGAAATTAAGACAAAATTTTCCAGGTCAAATGAACAACAAGATGTAGGATTATTCATTTTCTCTGTATCCAACAATGTCTCAAACTTCTCCAAAGCAGCAATTATGCTACCAAAATAAAGCAATTTCAGGTATTTCCATGGTTTAGGGCATCCAAAATTAAAAAGAAAAAGTTAAAAAAAATGCACTGATATTCATTAACCCTGAGCTCACTCAGCACTCCTCTCCCACCTCCTACACTACCAGCTGCAAAGCTCTGTTAGCTAGGACCTAACAGAGGCTTATAAAAAAAAAATGCCCAAACCCCATCCTACCTCTTTTTCTAGTGCCTTGGAGACCTCAACTCCAGTCTGAAGAAATTTGCCTGAGTGGTGACAGACCTTTAGGAGTAAAAGCTGACTGGGACCCTCCTTGTGGAAGCAGCCTGGAGCCCTCCTGAATTCACCTCCAAAAAGCCTTGGAAAAAAATGCCTCAGAATCACTTTAGAAGTGGGGAAACAACTTACTAGCAAAGCAGGAACAGTCAATTTTACTGGGGTGGGAAAGGAACCAGGTTAAAAAAAAAAGCAGCAATAGCAGGCTACATCTTAGGGGGTTTCAAGCCCCAGGGCAATCCACCTGTAAGGCTCTGCTACGCTCCCCACCAAAGCAAGCCACAGGTGCAGAAGCAAGGCAGCAGTCCCAGAATAGCAGCAGAGTGAGGCCCAACCCCTCGTGCAGACCAACAGCAAAGCCTTACCCACAGTTCTGACCAAGAGTGAGGCCCTGATTCTAGAGCCATCCAGCAGTGAGACCCTACCCCTGGGTCCAGCAGTGAAATCACACCCTCAGGGCTGAACAGAAGTGAAACCTCATCTCCAGGCCTAGCCAGATGCAAGGCACCACCCTCTCTAGTACAAGCCAGCAGCTAGACTCTCAGACTCAATGAAAAAGCAGAAGTAACACCTGGCAGAAACAGCTTGGGGGAGTGCAGGAGCAGAGTCCAACTCTTACATATAAATGCAAAGTCACAAAATAGGAAGAAAACATAAGAAAGAAAAAAAAACTCCACTATAGAAAGTTGTTGTGCCTAGACTTAGAAGAAGACAACAGTATCAAAATGGCTACATGAAAAGAATCAAAGAGAAATGTAAATTGCTTTCAGGCCCAAAAAGAACTCCTAGAAGAGCATAAACAGGATTTTAAAAAGTAAATAAGAGAAATAGAAGAAAAATTGGGGGAAGAAAATTAGAGGAATGCAAGAGAATCATGAAAAAAGAGTCAACAGACTTCCCCTTCCGGGAGGCAAGATGGTGGAGTAAAAAGGTAATCACTCTCAACCCTCCCTTATCAACCTCTGAAAGGCCAGAAAATATCACCCCAGGAAAAACCCTGGAACAGCTGAACTAGAAGAAAGATGGGGAGCAGCAGTCCAGTAGCCCAGGTAGCTTGAGGGATTCATGGGGAAAGGCCCCTCTTGCCCTGGGGGAAGTGGAGCAGTATGGAACAGGAGGCATCCCAGCAAGCTATCAGAAAGCCCCACTTTAACACATCAGGAAGAGATCCTAAAACCTAGGTGGTGGAGTAGGCAAACCCCAACACCTAGACCTGCTCCTGCCTCAGTGAGGGTGGCAGAACCAGTGGAAACCAGCTTAGAAAACCACCAGGTGCCTTGGCATTCTATAGCAACCAGGTTTCCTAGTACCTCAACAAAAATAAGGGAAGCAGCACTACAAAGGACCCCAGGTGAATAAACACCCTGCAACATACATCTGAAAGGAGCTGAAGACAGCTAAAGGAAAGGAAAAGCAGGCAACCTAGAGTTGCCCGAGAGTTCCAGCCTTGTTGATTCCAGCCCAACACCAGATCAGCTGCCAGAACCCTACAGCCTTCAATTGCCAACATCGGAGGCCCCAGCACACAAAGCCAGTGACACAAGAAGCTTGGGTCAGTGCCCTCTGCTCCTCAGCAGGAGAGCTCAATCTCTTTAAAGGCCTTGGAATAATCAAACACCATGAGCAAAAAGAAACATACCATAGATTCATATTATGAGAACAGTGATGATCAAGGCAGAAATTCTGAAGAGGACAATATTGTCAACAAAACCACATCTGGAACATCAAAAGGGACTATAAACTGGTCTGAAGCACAAAAAGCCTTCTTAGAAGAACTCAAGAAGTCAAATGAGAGAGGTAGAAGAGTCCTTTAAAAATGCAATTGGCCAACTGGAAAAAAGTACACTGAAGAAAACAAGTCCCTAAAAACTACAATTGGCCAAATGGGGAAGGAGGTACAAAATCTAATAAAAGAAAACAATTTGTTAAAAATTAGAATCTGGCAAATGGAAGCTAATGACTCTATGAAAGAGCAAGAATCAGTCAAACAGAAACAAAAAAAAATGAAAAAATAGATGAAAATGTAAAATACCTCATTGGTAAGACAATTGACTTGGAAAATAGATCCAGGAAAGACAATTTAAAAATTATTGGTGTACCTGAAAATCATGATGAAAAAAAGAGCCTGCACAGTATCTTTCAAGAAATCATAAAGGAAAACTGCCCTGAGGTCCTAGAACCAGAGGGTAAAATAGCCATAGAAAGAATCTACTGATCACCTACTGACAGAAATCTCAACTTGAAAACACCAAGGAATTTAGTAGCCAAATTCCAAAATTGCCAGGTTAAAGAGGAAATATTGCAAGCATCCAGAAAGAAACATATTAAATATCATGGAATCACAGTCAGGATTATACAGGACCTTGCAGCTTCTACATTAAAAGACCATAGGGCATGGAACATGATATTCCATAAGGCAAAGGAGCTTGGATTACAACCAAGGATCAGCTACCCAGCAAAAATGAGCATGATCATTCAAGAGAGGAGATGGATATTCAACCAAACAGGGAACTTCCAAACCTTCCTGATAAAAAGACCAGAGCTCAACAGAAAATTTGATCTTCAAGTACAAGACGCAAAAGAGACATAAAAAGGTAAATGGGACAGAAAGATACAATATGTTGTTAATAAGGGCAAATTGTTTACATCTCTACAAGGGAAGATGACACTTGTAACTCTTGAGAACTGTATTGTTATTACACCATGTTAAAGGAGTATACATAAAGGGGGTGGATATAAGTTGAATGTGATGTAATGATAAAAAAAAAATTTAATCAAGTGGGTTAAATGGATCCAAGTAAGTGGATTAGTCTGAGCTAAGAAAATGTACTGAGAAAGGAGGAGACAGACAAGGGTAAATTACATTACATGAAAAGACACAGAAGCCTATTACAGCAGAGGGAAAGAAGGGAGGGAGATGAGCATTGTTTGAACCTTACTTTCATCAGATTTGGTTCAAGAAGGGAATAGCATAATCAGTTAGGTATAGAAATCTAACTTACTCTATAGGCAGTAGGAGGGAAAAGGGGAAAAAAGGAAGGGGGATAGAAGGGAGGGAAGAAGCGGTAAGGGTTAAGGGGAAGAAAAGGAAAAGGGCTAATAGAAGGGACAAGGAACTGAGGGAGATGGTGGTCAAAAGCAAAACACTAGTGAGGAGTGAAAAGGAGAAAGGAGAAAGAAAAGCATAAACAGAGGGGAAAGGGATGGAGAAAAAGACAGATAGTAATCATAACTGTGAATGTGAATGGGATGAACTCTCCCATAAAATGGAAGCTGATAGCAGAATGGATTAAAAACCATAATCCAACAATATGTTTTTTCCAGGAAACACATTTGAAAAAGAGTGACACACACAGGGTAAATGTAAAAGACTGGAGCAGAATATATTATGCTTCAGCTGAAGTAAGAAAAGCAGGGGTAGCAATCCTGATCTCAGACAAAGCAAAAGCAAAAATAGATCTTATCAAAAGAGATAAGGAAGGAAACTACATCCTGCTAAAAGGCACCATACACAATGAAGTAATATCATTACTAAACATATGCATCAAATAGTATAGCATCCAAATCCTTAGTGGAGAAATTCAGGGAGTTACAGGAAGAAATAGATAGCAAAACCATACTAGTGGGGGACCTCAACCTTCCCCTCTCTGAACTAGATAAATCTAACCACAAAATAAACAAGAAAGAAGTTAAGGAGGCAAACAGAACATTAGAAAAGATAGGGATGATAGAGCTCTGGAGAAAACTGAATAGGGATAGAAAGGAATATACTTTTTTTTTCTGTGGCACATGGCACATACACAAAAGTTGACCATGTACTGGGGCATAAAAACCTCAGAATCCAATGCAGAAAGGCATAAATATTAAATGCATCCTTTTCAGATCATGATGCAATAAAAATTTTATGTAATAAAGGGCCATGGAAAGACAGACTAAAAATAATTGGAAACTAAATTATCTAATCCTAAAAAATCAATAACTTCATTCAAGAAAATGACAATAATGAGACAACATACCAAAACTTATGGGATGCAGCAAAAGCAGTTCTTAGGGGAAATTTTATATCTCTAAATGCTTACATAAATAAAATTTTAAAAGGGGAGATCAAAGAATTGGGCATACAACTAAAAAAAAACAAATTAAAAATCCTCAATTAAACACCAGTTAGAAATATTGAAAACCAAAGGAAAAATTAAGAAAATTGATTGAACTAATAAATAAAACTAAGAGCTGGTTTTACGAAAAAAAAACAATAAAATAGATAAGCCTTTGGTTAATTTAATTTAAAAAAAGAAAGAAGAAAACCAAATTGCTAGTATTAAGAATGAAAAGGGTGAACCTACCACCAAGGAAGAGGAAATTAAAACAATAATTAGGAACTATTTTGCCCAACTGTATGCCAATAAATTTGACAATCTTAGTGAAATGGATACATATTTACAAAAATATAAATTGCCCAGATTAACAGAAGAGGAAGTAAAATACTTAAATAACCCCATCTCAGAAAAAAGAAATTAAACAAACCATTGATGAACTCCCTAGGAAAAAATCTCCAGGGCCTGATGGATTTACATGCAAATTCTATCAAACATTTAAAAAAACAATTAATTCCAATACTATGTAGACTATTTGGGAAAATAAGTGAAGAAGGAGTCTTGCCAAATTCTTTTTGTGATATGAATATGGTGCTGATACCTAAACCAGGAAGAGTCAAAACAGAGAAAGAAAATTATAGACCAGTTTCTCTAATGAATAAAGATGCAAAAATTTTAAATAAAATATTAGTAAATAGATTACAGCAACTTATCACAAGAATAATACACTGTGACCAGGTAGAATTTATGCCAGGAATGCAGGGCTGGTTCAATATTAGGAAAACTATCAGCATAATTGATCATATCAACACCAAAACTAACAGAAACCACATTATCATCTCAATAGATGCAGAAAAAGCTTTTGACAAAATACAACACCCATTCCTTTTAAAAACACTAGAGAACATAGGAATAAATGGAGTCTTCCTTAAAATAATAAATAACATCTACCTAAAACCTACCAAGCATCATATGTAATGGGGACAAGCTAGAAGCATTTCCAATAAGATCGAGGATGAAACAAGGATGCCCATTATCACCACTGTTGTTCAATATCGTACTGGAAACATTAGCTTTAGTAATAAGAGAAGATGAAATTGAAGGTATTACAATAGGCAAAGAAGAAACAAAGCTATCACTCTTTGCAGATGACATGATGATATACTTAGAGAATCCTAGAGAATCAAGTAAAAAACTGCTTGAAATAATAAACAACTCTAGCAAAGTTGCAGGCTATAAAATAAACCCACATAAATCATAGGCATTTCTATATATTATCAACAAAGCCCAACAGCAGGAGATAGAAAGAGAAATTCCATTTAAAGTTACTGTAGACATTATAAAATATTTAGGAGTCTACTTACCGAAACAAACCCAGGAACTATATGACCACAATTACAAAACACTTTTCACACAAATAAAGTCAGATCTAAATAATTGGAAAAATATCAGTTGCTCATGGTAGGCTGAGCTAATATAATAAAAATGACAATTCTACCTATGCTAATTTACTTATTTAGTGCCATACCAATCAAACTACCAAAAATTATTTCGTAGAGTTAGAAAAAATAATAACAAGATTCATCTGGATGAACAAAAGTTCTAAAATATCAAGGGAATCACTGAAAGGAAATGCAGGGGAAGGTGGCCTAGCCATTCCAGATCTTAAATTGTATTATAAAGCAGCAATCATCAAAACTGCTTGGTACTGGTTAAGAAATAGAGTGGTGGATCAGTGGAATAGGTTAAGTATGCAAGACCCAGTAGTCACTGACTATAGTAATCTATTATTTAATAAACCTGAAGACCCCAGCTTCTGGGATAAGAACCCACTTTTTGGAAAAACAAAATGACTGGGAAAAGTGGAAAAGAGTATGGCAGAAGCTAGGTATTGATCAAACTCTCACACCATATACCAAAATAAAGTCAAAATGGGTTCATGATTTAGATATAAAGGATGATACTGTAAACAAACTGGGAGAGCAAGGAATAGTTTACTTATCAGATTTATGGAAAACAGAAGAATTCATGACCAAACAGGAGATAGAAAACATTATGAAAAGCAAAATGGATAGCTTTGATTACATTAAATTGAAAAGTTTTACACAAACAAAACCAATATAACTAAGATTAGAAGGAAGGTAGAAAATTGGGAAAGAATTTTTACAACCAGTCTCCCTGATAAGGGCCTCATTTCTAAAATACATAGGGAATTAAGTCAAATTTATAAAAATACAAGTCATTCCCCAATTGATAAACGGTCAAAGGATATAAACAGGCAGTTCTCAGGTGAAGAAATTAAAGCCATCTATAGTCATATGAAAAAATGCTCTAAATCACTATTGATTAGAGAAATGCAAATCAAAACAACTCTGAAGTACCACATCACACCTATCAGATTGGCCAAGATGACAAAACAAGAAAATGATAAATGTTGGTGAAGATGTGAGAAAATTGGAACACTAATGCCTTGTTAGTGGAGTTGTGAAATGATCCAACCATTTTGGAGAGCAATTTGGATCTATGCTCAAAGGGCTAAAAAAATGTGCACGCCCTTTGACCCAGCAATAGCACTTCTAGGGCTATACCCCAAAGAGATCATCTTACAAATGGGAAAAGGACCCACGTGTACAAAAATATTTATAGTAGCTCTTTTTGTGGTGGCAAAGAATTGCAAATTGAGAGGATACCCATCAATTGGGGAATGGCTGAACAAGTTGTGGTATATGAATGTAATGGAATAATATTGTGCTATAAGAAATGATGAACAGGCTGACTTCAGAAAAATCTGGAAAGACTTGTATGGTCTGATGCTGAGTGAAGTGAGCTGAACCAAGAGAACATTGTCCACAGTGACAGCCACATTGTGTGATGACTAATATTGATAAACCTAACCCTTTCCAGCAATACAAGGATCTAAGACATCTCCAAAGGCCTCGTGATGGAAAATGCTATCCACATCCAAAGAAAGAACTATGGAGTTTGAATGCAGATCAAAGCATACTATTTGCTATTTTTTTTTCTTTCTGTTGAGTTCTGTTTCCTCTTTTCTGGTGGTTCCTCCTATTGGTTCCAATTCTTACTTACAACATCACTAATGTGAAAATATGTTTAATAGGAATGTATATGTATAGCCTGTATCTGACTGTGTGCTGTCTTGGGGAAGGTGGTGAGGAGAAAGGGGGAGAAAAATTTTAAACTCAAAAGCATATGGAAGTGATTATTGATAAATCAAAATAAATTATTTTAAAAAGAGTCAACAGCTTGGTGAAAGAAACATAAAAATGAAAAAAGATACCAAAGAAAATTACTTTTTGAGTAGACATCCTCCAGGGGCCAGACTCACCACCACCACCCTGAGAGCTCCAGTGCTGCTGACCCCAGCCCAGCACCAGGTAAGCTGCCAGAATCCTACAACCTCCAGCTGCTTCCATGTAAAGTCCCCATATACAAAGCCAGTGACCCAGCTCCTAGGCTCCCAGCACAAGAAGTTTGGGTCAGTGGCAACTGCCTTCCAGCAGAGAAGCTCAAGTTTCAAAGCAAGGAAATAGGCAAACAACATGAGCAAAAAGAAGCAGACAATTACCATAGATTCTTATTGTGGGAACAAGGAATAGCAAAGCACAAATTCAGAAGAGGACAACATTGTCAATATATCCATATCTGAAACCTCAAAGGGTAATATGAACTGATCTCAAGCCCAAAAAGTCTTTGTGGAAGATCACAAGAAAGATTTTAAAAGTCAAATAAGAAAGGTAGAAGAAAAATTGTGCAAGGAAATAAGAGGTATATAAGAGAGAGTCAATAGCTTAGAAAAGGAAGGACAAAAATTGACTGTAGAAAACAAGTCCTTAAAAAATGAAATTGGCCAAATGGGAAAAAAATGTACACTGAGGAAATTAACTCCTTAAAAAGTAGAATTTTCCAAATGGACAACGAGGCACAAAAACTCACTAAAGAGAAGAACTCCTTAAAAAGTAAAATGGGCCTAATGGAAAAGGAGGTACAAAATATAATAGAAGGAAACAATGTGTTAAAAATTAGAATTGGGCAAATGGAAGCTAATTACTCTATGAAATATCAAGAATCAGTCAAACAGAAACAAAAGAATGAAGAAATAGAAGCAAATGTAGAATACCTCATTGGTAAAACAACTGACCTGGAAAATAGATCCAGGAGAGATAATTTTAAAATTATTGGTCTAGCTGAAAACAATCACAAGACAAAAAAAAAAAAAAAAGAACCTGGACAGCATCATTCAGGAAATCATCAAGGAAAACTGCCCTGAGGTCCTAGATCCAGAAGGTAAAATAGTCTTCAAAAGAATTCACCAATCACCTACTGAAAGAGATCCCAAATTGAAAATGCCAAGGAATATGGAAGCCAAATTCCAAAATCACCAAGTCAAAGAGATAATGCTGCAAGCTATCAGAAAGAAACAATTGAAATATCATGTAACCACAATCAGGATTATGCAGGATCTTGCAGCTTCTATATCAAAAGATCAGAGGGCATGCAACATGATATTCCATAAGGAAAAGGAGCTTGGATTACAACCAAGGATCAAATACCCAGGAAAACTGAGCATAATTTGTCATGGAAGGAGATGGACATTCAACAAAAAAGGGGACTTCCAAACTTTCCTGATGAAAAGACCAGATCTCAACAGAAAATTTAATCTTTAAATACAAGACTCAAGAAAGGCATAAAAAGATAAATAGGAAAGAAAAAAACATATTATTAATAAGGGCAAACTGTTTACATCCATATGAGGGAAGATGACACTTGCAACTCTTGAGAACTGTATCATTATTATGATACTTAAAAGGGGTATACATAGACAAAGGGCATGGGTATAAGGTGACTTTGATGTGATGACACACAAAAAATCTAATTAAGTGGTGAAAAGGGATTGTTCTAGGAGAAAAGGAGAGGAGGAGGCAGACAAGGGTAAATTATATCACATGAAAAGGCACAAAAACATATTACAGTAGAAAGAAAGAAGGGAGGGAGATGAGCATTGTTTGAAACTTACTCTCATCAGATTTGGCTCAAAGAAGGAATAACATAATCAGTTAGGTATAGAAATCTACCTTACCCTATAGGAAGTAGGAGGAAAAAGGGGAAAGAAAAGGGAATTGATGAATCAAAAGGAGTGCAGACTGAGGGAGGTGGCAGTTGAAAGCAAAACTCTAGTGAGGAGGGAAAGGGAGGAGAGAGAAAAACATAAATAGGGGAAAAATAGAATCAGAAAAAGACATATATAGTAATCATAACTGTGAATGTGAATGGGATGAACTCCCATAAAATGGAAGCAGATAGCAGAGTGGATTAAGAACCATAATCCACCATAATAATGTTGTTTAAAAATCTGAAAAGATTTAAATGAACTGATGCTGAGTGAAATGAGCAGTACCAGGAGAACATTGTACACAGTAACAGCTACATTGTGTGATGACTGACTTTGATAGTCTTACCTCTTCTCATCAACGCAAGGACATTAGACAACTCCAAAAGACTCACAATGGAAAATGCTATCCACATCCAGAAAAAGAACTATGGAGTCTGAATGCTGATGGAAGCATAATATTTGTTCTCCTTTTGTTTTGTTTTGTTTTGATTTGTTGCTTTTTCTCATGGTTCCTCCTGTTAGTTCTAATTCTTCTTTACATCATGACTAATGAGAAAATATGTTTAATATGAATGTATAAAAAGAGCTTCTATCAGATTGCACACCATCTTGGGATGGGTGAGGAGAAGAAGGGAGAGAAAATTAAAACTTCAAAATATTACAGAAGTGAATGTTGAAAACTAAAAATAAATTAATTATTAAAGAAAAAGAAAGAAAATTCCTTCTTCAAAAACAGAATTGGCCAAATGGAAAAGGAGGTACAAGCTCAATGAAGAAAATAATCCCTTAAAAGTTAGAATTGGGAAAGTAGAAGCTAATGACTCTATGAGACATCAAGAAACAATAAGATAGTCAAAAGAATAAAAAGTAGAAGAAAATATGAAATTTCACATTGAAAAAACAAGTGATCTAGAAAATAGTTCTGGAAGAGGTAAATTAAGAATTATCGAATTACCTAAAATCCATGGTCAAAAAAAAAAAAGCCTGGACAATATTTTTCAAGAAATCATCAAGTAAAACTTCCCTAATATCCTAGAACCAGCTGGCAACATAGAAATTGAGGGGTGGATCATTGGAATAAATTAGGTACAGAAGACATAGTAGTCAATGACAATGGTAATCAAGTGTTTGAGAAACCCAAGTATCCAAACTTTGAGGACATAAGTTCATTATTTGACAAAAACTTCTAGGAAAAATGGAAAACAGTATGGCAAAAATTAGGTATAAACCAACAACTCACACTGTATACCAAGATAAGAGATGGGTATATGATTTACACATAAAGGGTGATACATAAGCAAATTGAGAGAACCTGGAGTAGTTTACCTGTCAGATCTATGGATAAGGAAAGAATTTAGGACCAAACAAGATATAGAGAGCACTGTAAAATGGAAAGTAGATGATTTTGATTATATAAAGTGATAAAGTTTTTGCATAAATAAGACCAATGAAACCATAATTGGAAAGACAAAAACTGAGGTAGGGGGAGAATTACACCAAATATCTCTGATAATGGCCTCATTTCTTAAATATATAGAGAACTGAGTCAAATTTATAAGAATTCAAGTCATTCTCCAAAGGATATGAACAGGCAATTTTCAGACAAGAAACCAAAATTATCTATAGTCTTACAAAAATGCTCTAAATCACTATTGATTAGACAAATGCAAAATTAAAACACTTCTGAGGTACCATCTCACACTCATCAGATTGGCTAATGTAACAAAAAAAAAGTAAATTCTAAATGTTTGAGAGGATGTGGGAAACCTAGGACACTAATGAATTGTTGCTGGAGTTGTGAACTGATCCAGACATTCTGGACAGTAATTTGGAACTATGACCAAAAGGCTATAAAACTATATACTCTTTGAGCAATACTATGTCTGTATCCCAAAAGAGATTTTTTAAAAAAAAGGAAAATGATCTATTTGTACAAAAAATAGTTATAGTAGCTCTTCTTGTGGTGACTAAGAATTGGAAATCAAGGTGATGCTCATCAATGGGGAATGGCTGAACAAGTCATGGTATATGATTGTAATGGAATATCATTATGCTATAAGAAATGACAAGCACGATTTCAGAAAAACCTGGAAAGACTTACTTGAACTGATATAAAATTAATTGAGCAGAACCAAGAGAATATTGTACACAGTAACAGCAATATTGTACTATGAAGAACTGTGAATGATGACTATTTTCAGGAATACAATGATCCAAGATAATCCCAGAGGACTCATGATGAAAAATGCTATACACCTCCAGAGAAAGAACTGATATCTGAATACAGAATGAAGCATACTATTTTTCTCTTTCTTCCTTCCTTTTTTCCTTCCTTCTTCCCTTCCCTCCTTCCCTCCTTCCCTCTTTCTTTTGTTTCTTTCTTTCTCTCTTTCTTTCTCTTTCAAGTCTTCTTTTACAAAATGACTAACGTAGAACTGTTTTAAAAGAAAGAAGTTGATACACACTAAAATGTTTGTAGTAGCACTTTTTCTATTGGCAAGCAAAGAACTAGAAACTAAATAAATGTCCATTGCTTGGGGAATGGATAAACAGGTTGTAGGACATTAATTTAATAAAATATTACTGTATTGTGAGAAAAAATGGGTATGAATACAGAGAAATTTGGAAACATTTACTTGATATGATGCAGAAGTAAGTCAGCAGAACCAAAAGAACAATACAACAATGTCAATGGAAGCAACAACTACAATAAAAAATAAAAGTGAATGCTACAATATTACTAAAGAAAAAAAGAAAAAAAATTAACTCTGAACCACACCTGGAGCACTAAAGAACTTAGGAAAAGATAAAGCTGGAAAGGATACCTTGAGGGTGAAGGGTGGCGAAATACTTCACTAAGCCTGAGGGAAAACACCAGCATTTAACTGTGGCATGGCCTGATCACCCAAAAATCACTTGAGGCAGAGACCTAAGGTAGTGGAGCAGAGATTTTCCAGCATTAGAGGAGGGTGAAACACTTTGAGATCCAGCCCCCAAGGAAACAATCATCCTAGGAGAGTCCTTGTCTATAGAGGATAGTGCAAGGGTGGGGAACCTGCTACCTTGATGCCATACCTGACCTTCTAGGTCCTTGGGTGTGGCCTTTTGACTGAGTCCGAGTTTACAGAACAAATCCTTTTATTAAAGAGATTCATTCTGTGAAGTTTGTATTCAGCCAAAGGCCTCACCCAAGGACCTAGAGGGCCACATGTGACCTCCCAGGTTCCCCACCCTTGGGATAGTGGATAAAGGAAAATCTGGTGGGAAAAAAAAAAAGACCAAAACTACCAATGATCTCAGGAAGAAGAAAACTCAAAGACCTTGAATACAAGCAAATTAAAAAAAAAAACAGGTGAATTATTAACAACAGAAGGAAATATGTCCTCCAAATCTAGTGAAAAATTTAAGGCATCTGTGAATAAATATTATGAAATAAACCAAAATTATCTAACATTTGATGAGACAGCGGAACCTGTAGAACATGAGGAAAACATGGATCCATAACACTCTATCCCAGAGTGGTTCAAAAGGAAAATATTACTTATGGGACTAGACTTTATGTTCTGTATAACAAAAATAATGAGCAGAATAGAAAAAAAAACAAAACGTACATCTGTGATAGCAAGCCTCACCAAAGCAATAAAAGAAAGAATGCAAATACACAGAAGTGAAGGACAGCCTAGAAAAAGAGAAGCAAAAACCAATAACATTAAATGAAATTATGCTTATTATGCAGGGAAAATACATTGACCTTGAAGACAGGATGCATAATGATAACCTAAAAATCATAGGTCTCCCAGGAAAACATGGGAGAAAAAGAGAAGGTCCCAGAACTTTTAAATTTAGAAAGCAAAATAGCAATTGAAAGAATTCATAGATTGTCTCCAGAAAAAAATAGACTGTTGTTTTTCAGCCATGTCTGGCTCTTTGTGATCTCATATGAGGTTTTCTTGGCAGAGATACTGAAGTGGCTTGCTATTTCCTTATTCAGCTCATTTTACAGATGAGGAAACTGAGGCAAGCAAGGTTAAATGATTTGTCTAGGGTTACACAACTAATAAATGTCTGAGGCCAGATTTGAATTCAGGAAGACGAGTCTTCCTGACTCCAAGCCTGGCATTCTATCCACTATGCCACCTTGCTGCCCATAGGACAAAAAGACAAGAAATTCCCAGAAACATAGTGGTTAAATTTAACAATTCAATTCAGAAACAATAAGTTCTGAAAATGATGATGAGAAAGACCTTTAAATGCAAAAGAAAGTAAGTTCAAATATGCAAGACTATTCTGCACATCACCATAAAACATAGTAGGAAATGGAATAGGGTATTCCAAAGAGTAATAGACCTCAGGATGCAGCCCAGGTTGACCTACCCTCAAATCTGAGCTCAACCACACATGAAAAAGAGGGCCATTCAACAACAGAGATGTTTGAATTATTTTTAGAAAAAAAACCAGAACTAAAAATATGATTTGCTTTCTCAAATATCCCAAACAACAGTAATGCAGGAATGAATAAATACAGCAGCCAAGGACAGAAATAGCAACAAATACTAGCAGAAAGGCCAGTAAGAAACTTCTTTCTTAATATACACAAGGATACAGGAGTAAAGATAGAAGTATGCTGGAGGTAACAGTGAAGAGGTGGCAAGAGCATTATGAACAGAACCTTGAGATATCCTAGCTACAGGTGAATCATTTTGAGGGGAGGACCACATTACAAAATGGAAAAGTACAAAAAGGGAAGGGAAACCGGGAGACAAAAAGGAATGTGTGATGTTCTGGGATCAAATCAAGGTTGTGAAATGGAGGAAAGGAGACCCCTGTAGTCTCCTACAGGAGAGTGGGTTATGAGGAAGAGAGAAAGATTGAAAAGGGGAATGTGGAGAAGGAGATTTGGCTTTGGGGATGGGAGGTGGTTCTACTGAGGAATGATCCTATGGATGAAGAGAGATAGTCTGTGAAGAGAGAGGAGGACCTTGCACTAGATGTGGCCTGGGGGATGTAGTGCTTGAAAAGTCTACTTGTCCAACCTCGGGAAGGGAGGAGTTGAACCTTCTGGGGGTAACTGGCACCTGGGATGAGTGGCAGAGCGTGGACCGAAGAGGATATTGGGGGGCAAATGAGGGAAAAGTGTAATCAGAAGAGGATATAGAGAAATGGTAATTTGTAAAATCAGGGATATGGTCAGGGGTCAGGGGCACTATTATAGAATATGCCACCTCTGACATCTGCAATGATTAGCATTGTTCTATGAATGAAGCAAAACAGAATTCTTGCGGCAAGCTCTACAAGGCAACGGCAGAAACCACCTTAAGGGAAGAGACTAGAGTGGTTTCTTAAGAGTTTTGATTACATGTACAATACCATGAAGAGAGGCAGATCAGATAATTATAGGAGTCATAAATCAAAGAATGAGGGAGGATCCTGAATAGACAGTGAGGATGAATATTAAAAAAAGAAACTAATGAACAGTACTAGTTGAAAGGAAAGAGAAGAAAGGGGAATCTACTTGACTGAGAGAGAAAAGAATAATATAACAAGATAAAAGTCAGAGGGAAAAGGAACAAATAAGCAAAACCCTAAATAGAAAGAGGTTACAAGGGGAAGGAATCATGGGTGAGGGGAACAGAGTGAGTGGGAACAGGATCACCTAATAAAAAATTAAGGCAAAGTAACTAAAGGAACAGAGAAATGTGTTTACAGCAGAAGAGGGGAAAAATCATAACTGAAAAAATATTAGAAACGGAGGAAAATGTAAACTTAACACTCATAACTTCAAATGTGAATGTATTAAACAATCCAAAAAAGTTTAAAAAGGATGAGAAATTTGATAAAAAAAAAAACAAAATCCTATGATCTGGTACTTACAAGAAACACATTTTAAAAAGAGAGAGAGAGACATACCCAAAATAAAACTGAGGGAATGGAAAAAATGTTTTTACTATGTATTAAATGAATCCAAAAAAATCAGGAGTTGCTATCATGCTATCTGACAAATCCAAAATAAACATTCAAGGGGAGGGGAGGGAGAATAAACAAGGCAGCTTTATTATGCTCAAAGGAACCACAGACAGTAAACCAATATTAGTAAAAAATATATATGCTCTAAATTTCTTAACCTCAAAATTCATAAAAGAAACCTTATCTGAGGTACAAGAAGACATAGCCAGTTACACAATAATAGCAGGAGACTTCAATATCCCTTTCTCCTTGGATAAGAAAGGCAAAAAATAAATAAAAATTCTTGTTCTCAAGATACTCAGTCTAATGGGAGAGACAATAGGCAAACAACTATGTATAAAGAATATAAATAGATATATACACACATAAACACATATAAGTATATATTTATGTGTGTATATATTTGTATATATGTATATATGTGTGTGTGTGTATATATATATAGAGAGAGAGAGAGAGAGAGAGAGAGAGAGAGGTAGGTAGATAGATAGATAAATAAATAGATAGATAGATAGATATAAACTTGGAGATAGATAATCATTGGAGGGAAGACATTACCATAAAAGGTATTTGGGAAAGGCTTCTTGTAGGAGACTGGATTTTTCTAAAACTTGAATGCAGCCAGGGAAACCAGAAGATGGAAATGAGAAAGGAAAACTCCAGACATTTAGGGACAGCCAGTGAAAATTCCTGCTGTTGGGAGATAAGAGTATTTTGTTTAAGGGACATCAATGAGACCAGGACAGCTAAGCAGTGCAGCGGGTAGAGCACTGGTCCTCTTCCTGAGTTTAAATCTGGTCTCAGACACGTGTTAGCTGTGTGACTCTGGGCAAGTCATTTAATCCTGTTTGCTTCAGTTTCATGATCTATAAAATGAGCTAGAAAAGGAAATGGTAAATCACTCCAGTATCTTTGCCAAGGAAACCTCAAACGTGGTCATGAAGAGTGAGGCAAGACTGAAGCAACTAAACAACAACAACAACATGGAACTATTTGGTGAAAGCTGTCAGACTTTCCATCATTAATATTGTTTGAGTTCTGTTTTGGGGAATCTAGATGTTGCAGTGGATAGAGCGATGGACCTGAAGTCAGGAAGGGTCATCTTCCTGAGTTCAAATCTGGTCTTAGATACATACTATCTTTGTGATCTTGGGCAAGTTGTTTAACCCTGTTTGCCTCAGTTCCATATTTATAAAACAAACTGGAGAAAGAAATGGCAAACCACTCCAGTATCTTGGCCAAGAAAACCTCAAATGGAGTCACCAAGAGTCGGACACAACCAAAATCACTTAAGAAAAGTGAAATCAGTGTTACTGGATCAAAAAGTACATGGAATAGATAAAAGTGTAAGAAGACTGGAAGAGCAAAAAGTGGGCAATATAGTTATGAAAAATTTTATAAGACAAAAAGGGATTATCTGATCCTAGAGGTAAGATGAAATCACTGAAATTTGTTGAATAAGTGGGCAATGTAGTTATACCTGTGCTTAATGAGGATTAATTTTACAGTTGCAGAATGCACTGGAGTGAAGACCAATCTATTGCAATAGTGCAGCCATGAAAAATCAAATGTTTGTTAGATGGTGCATTTTTTATCCTTTTTAGCTGGAAGTATTTATCTGGATTTTCAACAAATCACTCAAACTAAACATTTATTAAGCACCTAGTCTGTCCCAAGCACTATGTTAGGAACTGAGGATACAATTGCAAAAGAAAAAAAGAAAAAGAAAAAGAAAAGGAAGGAGAAGAAAAAGAAATAATATCTAATCATAGATTGCATCCTATCAGGAAAAATGTGTCCAAGCATATAGTGAACATCTATTGCATAATAAAATAAATACAAGTCAGTTAAATGAAAAAGTAGTTATATAGAGAGGGCACTAGCAATTGGGAGTGGGGATCAAGAAATATTTTATATAGAAGGCATTTTTTGAAATGAGTTCTGAAGGAAGAAAATGATTTTATGAGAAAGAATAGGGAGTGCCTTCCTGGCATGAGAAACATTCTGGGTCAAGTTGTGAAGGTGAGACAAAGAGTGACTTGAAGAACAAAGAGAAAGCTAATTTATCTTAACTATAGATTGTGAGAAGGGAAGTAGCATATACTAAGGCTTGAAAGACTGGACAAAGACAATTTGTGAAGTTATTCAAAATAAAACAAAGTAACTTTATTCTAGAGGCAAATAAGTAGGAAGAGCACCAGGAGAGAAAGAGGTTATAAAAACCTAGAAAGATTGTAGATAGGAGGAGAGGGTGGTCAAAACTATCAAATGCTGAAGCAGAAAGAAATATAAAAATTGGAAAAAGACATATTTGGTCATTGAGAGGTCATGAATAAGACCAGTTTTAGTTAAGATATTGTATGACCAATTGCAAAGAATTGACAAATGAGTGAGAGGCAAGGAAGTTATAGCAATTGGCAGGCTTTTCTAAGAATTTGACTCAGAAAAGAAAGAGATATGTATACAGTAGAATGATAGCCAAGGGATTGTAAGATCTAAAGAAGGTTTCTGTTTTCTTGTTTTGTTTTGGGATGGGGGTGGGGGAAATGAGAATGTTTTAATGCATTAAGTTGGGAACCAGTAGATAGGAAATTATTAAAATCAGAGAAAAATTGGGCTGATTGAGAGAGCAATCTCTTGGAGAATATGAGAGATTATTAAATCATTGGATTGTATACTGTGGATTGGTTGGCCTTGGCAAGAAGAAATACTTCATTATGAGAAAATAGAAAATGGTGTCGATGGGTTTTCATATAAAGAGAAGAGATGGGGGTGTTCATGGCAAATGTTTGCAATTTTATCTGGAAAGTAAAAAGTAAGGTTTTTAACTTGAGAGATATTGAGGAAGTCTATGAGTCTTGAGTAAATAAAAGGTTTGTAAAATCTTTTTGGTGTAGTGAGATAAGTTGGGTTGAGTTGAGGTAGCTGTGGCAGCCTCTCTGAAGGGTGGCATACACTGGGCCAGCAGTTCTGACTATAGATATGACTTTAGACTCACACTGGAGCAACAGAGTGGGAAGTATAATGTAATGCTGTTTGTAGACACCAAAAAGTCATAAAATTATATTATGATGTGAGGTCAGAATCCAGAGTTCAAACATTGAAGGCTCTGCAGCTTACTCCAGTTCTCCATCTACAGAACTAAAAACTATGATGGGAGGGGCTGGTATTGGATGACATTGCTGGTAGTTGTCATTTATTAGGATCAATAAGAAGTCAGTAAAACCTTAATTCCTTCCCCAGTGCCTATCCCATGTGAGCTCATATTATGTGTTTCCATTTCTAGAATTTTGTCTTTTATAAATTATGACTGGTAGCAAATGAACTAATGAATTAATCGTGTTGCTTAATTATGGGGCAGAGGAGAATGCAATGGAGAATATCAGTTGCTAGTTGTATATGCACAGAATTAAAACAGATCAGATGTATCAACATCTGTTTAGAAGACCAGGATTTCCCTTTTTAGGCGCTGAGGAGCTATTTGTATGAGACTTTTATGGTTCTGAATTTATTAATAAATTATATGTTACTAAATAGAAGAAATAGACAAACCACATGATTTGAATTCATGTACCTTTAAACTAATATAGTTATTGGTGAACCAGCTTCTTGTGGCTTAGAGCTTATGTTTATCCCCAAAGCAATAAGGTGGGTAAAAGTGGAGAAAAATGAACTAAGGGAAAATCACTTCTCTGGGGCTTCCCAGTGGGATCAGAAAGGTGTCTTCTGGGGAAAAAAAAAAATCTGTCCTGTTCAAAGTTCTAAGCTTAGAGGGAGCCAGATAAGCTAGTGTCTCTTCCATTCACTTTTGCTTTTCACATTGTCTCTAAACCTTGCCAAATGGTGACATCTACTTTTTATAAAAAGATATCATCATCTCACTTTCCTCAAGCACAATTTTGATTCCTTCATTTTATTCTTACTTTCCCCAATAAAGGTAACAAAATCCCTTTTCCTTGTTTTTGTTTTTGTTTTTTGACTTTTTTTGTCAGACTAAGCTTATTCTGAACTTTATTTCTTATGCTATTCTTAAAAGAACATACCATTTTTCTTTATTCTTCCTTCAATACTTGTTTTTACTTCCATTTTCTGTGCGTGCATTTTAAAAAGCCTAGTTGAATGAACAAATAAATTGATGAACCATGTTATTTGTCAGACAACACACTTTTACTCTTACTACAAAAAAAAATTTTTTTGTCTTTGGAATTAAATTTTTGAGAACTTCACAGCCATGCTCTTCTGACTTCTATTGTTGAATCAATCCATGGGCTCTTGTTTATTATATATTTGAATCTTTTACTAACTGCTCTGCCCAGATCTAGAGTGTATGTCAGATTAACCAGCTTTCCTTCTTTTTTCTACCACAAATTCTAAAATGAAATGGTTACTCCCCTTACCCTCCCTGCCATTTTTCTCCTGGTTGGTAAAAATCATTTCCAGAGTGGCATTTCCTGTTGTTGGTGCTCCTACTTTTATTAAGAATGAAGCTGTTATTAAAACAAGCCAAGAGAGTGTTCTGTGAGAGGAGAGGGAGTCTGAGACAGAGAGAGACAGAGACAGAGAGAGGTTTTTGCTAATTGAAGTGATCCATCACTACTTTGTCTTGTCTGATCGTCAGGCTTGTGATCTATTTCCCAAACTACTCTTCTAGCTCCATCTTCTGTTCAGGTGATCTATGTTACATTATGATTAGAATATTCATTTTGTTTTCTGTTTTTTATTCCAGATTTTCTTCACATGAATATTTTTTCTTAATATATAATTCTACTTTTAAAAATATATATATTCTCTTTGAGCGAGATATATTTGTCTAGGATCATATTCCAGTAATGAGCTCATCCCATCAAGTCAGAGTGAAATCTCTAAGTTATCATTATGATATTTATGTCAAAATCAGCAGTTTATCTTTAAATGTACCCACATTTTATGCATTTTCATCTCAATATCTGAGAACATGGGTTTTCTTGAATTTTATTTTCTATAAATTTTTAGATGTTTTCTTCCTACATTGTTTTATGCTAGACAACAGGCTGGATTTAAGTAAGGGAGGTTCTCCCTCATGCATTATTTTTAGTTTAAAGCTCTATTTATTAAATTTTCAGAAATTTCAGGAAAAGGTGTGCTTGTCAGTCATTGTTAGGAGTGCTCTATCATTGACCAAGAAAATCTCATATCTCTATTTTAAAACACAGTCCAAAAATCTCAGCTCTCATCTTCTTAACACAGTGCTTCTTAACCTTGCAGTTATCATGTACTTTGGATATTTTGGTTTCTTTTACTTTTTGGGGGAGTGGGGAGATCTGTATTTGTGATTTTGGCTATATGGAAGACTTTCCATGTATAAACTCCCTCCAACAATATAGATGGACAATTCACCTGAAATGTATGGTCTTACTTAGATATCTGGATCATGTACCAGTTTAGTGATTTCCCCATTGTCAAACAAATAATATTGGTCAGAGACAAAGATTGACACTAAGTCTTCCTTATTCCAACATTGACCCTCTATCTGTTACTGTATCAATATTGTTTCTAATAGTTATTATTAATGCCATTTTATAGATGAGGAACTAAAGTTCTATGAGGTTAATTGATTGGCTCAGGGTTGAAAAGGATGTATCCTAACAGAAACTGGCATTCAGAGCTCTCCAAACTCTAAGCATTCTCTCTGTCTCTGCCTCTGTCCATCTCTGTCTTTCTGTCTTTGCCTCTGTCTCTCTGTCTCTGTCTGTCTCTCTGTGTGTGTGTCTCTGTCTCTATCTCTCTCATTGCATCTCTTTTCCTGAATGTTTTTGAAGCAATCTGAATTCATTTGAATTCATCACTGTTTTTCTTGGTATAGCAAAATTTCCCTCAGAGATTGAAATAAGTTGCTATAGATACAGTGTATATACTGTTCAGCATGTGAAACTATATGGCATTACACTTAAAATTATAATTTTAGTAATACATTTGAATAGCTTAAATTAAAATAGTTTTGGATCCACATACATTGAAAATAAGTTTTTTTTCACTATAACCCAAAAAATAAAGTTTAACTAATTTGTATTACATACCTAAATCCCAGTTCAGCACAATGAAATGTTCTTCCTACCTTTAATGAATATATACATACATATGTATATGTATATATACATGCGTATATATATATATATATAGAGAGAGAGAGAGAGAGAGAGAGAGAGATAAGTATGGAGTTGAGCCTTCAATAAAGAAGAAGGAAAAAAAGTTTGACAACATCACGGATGTGCTTGTGGAGAGAGAAAAGGTGGCACTATAGTCCAAGTCTGCATTTTTTTTAATCCAGAGCTCCTTTTTTTTTTTATGAAGAGTTCATTCTACATTTTATGTTCTCAAGCTACAGCTTAAGTTTGTGGTAAAGAAATACCAATGGGAAGGAATTTACATTTTGGACTTATGTGAGAATAACAAATCAAAACCAGATGTGAATGGTTTTCAAAAGTAATGTTTTGTTACAGAAAATTTACTTAACTTTTGAAATATTGAAACATTAGCTGGGATTTGGAGAGACATAGAGAAAAGCTAACAGGTTATAATTTTGCCAAAATACAGATTTACATTTTAGTCCAAATGTCTTGTTCCCTCCCTTTCCCAACTGTGGACATAGGATTCTATGCTCACTAGAGCTTTTAAGTTACTATTTAAATTCTGAGTAACAATACTGAAATATTGCAAACAATACTGAAATAATTGAAACAATATTGAAAGTTTGATTCTGAAACAAATACTCAAATTTAATTCAGATGTTGAGTTCAGGTTACCTCTGAGAAGTATCAGTGTAGATTAGTCAATATATAATAAAGATCAATAACTTGAACTAGTCTTCCTTAAAGAGCCAAAAAAAAAAGATTTGTTATAGTTTTAATTCATAGAAATTGTAATAAAAGGTGTTGCAGAAGACATCCTTTAAGTTTGTGGAGTGCATGGGAGTAGAACAATAATACCAATTAGAATTTGTATAGCACTTCACCAATATTATATCATTTTATTTCCTCACAATAATACTGGGAGATGTGTGATATTATCTCCTCTCTTTCAGAGGTGAGGAAATTGAGACAGAGAAGTGACTTTCCCAGTGTCACAGAACCTATAAATGTCCAAGATCTCAAAGAAGTACTCCAGCTATTTTTTTAAATCAAATCAAATAATGTTTAAGAAATCAAAAATAGAGTTACAGTACCATCTTTCATCCCAGATTTGTGCAGAGAAACAAAAAGAAATAGAGGCCTATGGACAAAATGGAAGGGGTCCATCCAGGAAAGCTAAGTCAAACACTGAGCTCAGTCCTCCAGTACAAATCTATAACATCTGGAGCCTATGGTGCATTGGGATGAAAAAATATAAAGACCAGAATACTTCAACTATAAATCCCCAAGTCAATCAGGCAACCAGAGTCCTCTAACACTGGGTTCAAGAATAGGAGGAGGACTAGGGCTCTCCAAAGATGAGGTTCCAAGGCATTAAAAACCCTGGATATTGTATTGAAAATCACCAATGTGTATGATGGCAATCAGTCTGTATGACCTAGGGATTCTGCAGGTTTGTGATATACTGAACCAAAGTTCCCCTGATGGACTTTAAAATGCAGCACTCTGTTCCTAAAAGATGCATGTAGACCTGCAAACTTACTACACCATAAGCACAGACACCAGTAAAAGTCAAAACCAGTAACAGAATATCAGTTAGTTGAGATTGGGATCAACAGGGGCCCACCATACCCATCTAACAGTACATTCAAAGTCATGCCTCTGCACAAAGTCAAAATTCAGGAATTAAACAGAAAACTATAAACATATTTAAAAAATGTTATAATAATTTGGGCAAACTAGCAGGAAATAAAATAAATCTGCTTAAATCATCAGCTATCACAGATAACAATAGGAAAAATCCCAGGTGGAGATACTGAAATAAATTCCATTCAAAGTAACCATAGAATTATAAAATATTTGTGTGTCTACCTACAAAAACATGTACAGGAACTATATGAATACAATTAAAAAGTATTATTTACACAAGTAGATGACATAATTGGAGAAATATTAGTTGCTCAAGTATTAGAGAGGCAAGTCTAACAATAGTAATCAGGTAATTTAAATTTTATGTTGGGATAAAATAGGACACTCAAAAGTCATTGAGCAGTTAGTAAAAGGAAGGTTACTTGGCCTTAACACAACAAGTACATAGATGCATTTAGTTTCTCTGGACTCACTCCTCACTTTATGTTCATAAGGAAACACATTTATTTGATCAACAGAGAAGGTTATGGTGATTGGTGATTTTCAGAAATCCACTAAGTTGGAAAAGCCCTGGCTCCACATGAGTGAGACTTTTTATGCCTTTAGGTGACCAGGAAGCTAAATCAAGGTAGTCAGGGACCAATCAAATTTCAGGGACAAGCTAGCTTTTTTTGTCTTTTAGGGAAAACTAATCATTATTGCAGGAAAATGGTCCTGTCACCTCATGTCAGTAGGATTAAATGACCATACTGATGAAAATAATTTAACTATTCAGTGCTATACCACTTTCACTACCAAAGTATTCCTTTAAATAGCTAGAAAAAAATAACAAAATATATTTGGAGGAACAAATGGTCAAGTGTCAAAGTAAAAAAAATGAAAAAAAAAGTGGGAGAGAAAGAAGTTTAATAGCACTACATATGAAACTACATTACAAAGCAATAATCATGAAAACCATTTGGAGCTAATTAAAAAGAGAAAAGTTGATTAGTGGAATAAATTAAATTCACAGTATCACAAAAGCAAATGAACATAACAACACAGTGTTAAATAAACCAAAGTCCCCAACTACCGGCATGAGGACTCATTATTTGACCAAAAAAAAAAAAAAACCCAATAACTTGGGGAAACTGAAAAGCAGCCTGACAGAAGTTATCTTAAAATCAACAGCTCATGCCATATACCACAATAAACTACAAATGGTTACCTGACTTAGATACAGAGGGTTACAACATATATAAAATGGAAGATCAGGGAAGAAGACACCTTTCAGATCTAAGGAAAGGGAATGATTTTTGACAAAACAATGGAAAGGAAGATTCATAAATGGACAATTTTGATTATACAAATTTGCAAAGCTTCTGCCCAAACCAGATCAATGAAGTTTGCATTGTTTGGAAAAATCTTTGTAATAACTTTTTCTAGATAAAGGACTGATATTAAATATATGCATATATACTTATTCAAATATATGAAAACACAAGTCATTTCCAATAGATCAAGAGTCATGAACAGAGTGTTCTCAAATGAAGAAATATAATTTACCAATAATGATATGAAAAATGCTCTAAATAAGTAATAATAAGAGAAATGCACATTAAGTTTACTCTGATGTTCTGCTTTATATGCATCAGATTAGTAAATATGGTTTGAACAAGATGTTAACCACCCCACCACCCCTCATCCACCATGTAAGTTAGGCTAGTCCTTTCTTCCAAAAGTTATTGAGAGAATTATGAATATTTAATGGCTCTGAGGACAAATGGCTCAGGCTATGGAAATCATTTCCTGATTCCTTAAGTATAAAACAGCCACAAGTTGCACAGGTGGGTTTGATGCTTGGTTATGAGATAAATATGGATAATTCAGAAGCACAGGAGTTTTCCTTATCTCAAACTGTTCTAAGTGTCCTAAAGGCATGTCTTTGTTGAGCATCCTTCTCTTGCTGTGGCTAAGTAAATCTCATTTTGTTGAGTATTAAATGAACTACAGGTACCTAATTTCATTGTACTGTTAATGAGCAGAAAACTAGATTGAGTCAAGGCTATCCCAGAAAAATTGGAACAATTAGCATAATCAAAGTGGAATGATTTCATTGAAATTGGGGAAGAGCAATCAAAGGAAGGGGAGCTTGGGATGGCCTCCTTACTTCTGTTGGTGTTTTTGGTGATGACAGTTGCTTACATGAAGCACTTCCCACACCTAGGAGATAAGAAAATAAACTATCTGTGGTCACTAAGCAAAGAGAGACTGATATTAATATTCTCTATCATTAATAACTGCACTATGAAGAAAAGTACAACAAACTGTAGTTTAATTTTTATGATATCTTGTATGGAAGAATGGTTTTTAGAATATTGCTCCCACCACAGCAAATATAACAGGAGATAGGAAAAGTATTCCAGGCATAGAGAATAGCCAGAGAAAATTAACATAGAGGTCACTGTCGCGGGATGAGGACTACCTAATAGGGATTAAGTGTACGAAGACTAGAAAGGTAGGTTATGAAGGACATTAAATGACAGAAAACTTTGTAATTAAATCCTGGAGGTGATAGGAAACCATTAGTGTTTATCGAGTAAAGGCTAACATGGTTGAGCCTGAGCTTCAGAAAAATCATTTTGACAGTTGAATGAAAGATGAACTGGAGAGAGGAGAGACTTGAAGCAGTCAGATCTACCAGCAGGCTAGTGTCATAATCCAAGAATGAAGTGATGACCACCTGCACAAGTGTGGTGGCAGGAAAAAAGGTGAAATATTTGAGAGATGTTGCAAAGTTAAATTAATAGACCTTGGCAACATATTGGAGATGAGGGGAAAGAGTGAAAGACAGTAAAGAATTGAGAATGACATTTAGATTGTGAGCCTAGGAGACTAGGAGGATGGTGATACTCCTGATCATCAATCAATCAATAATCAATAAACATTTATAAACAGCCAACAACATGTCAGGCATTGTGTAAAGTGCTGGGATTAATAAAAGGCAAAACACATTTCCTGTACTCAAGGAGCTTATAATCTAATGAAGGAGACAACATACTAACAAATATATGTAAAATGAATCATAGATAGAATAAATAGAAATACTTAAAAGAGAGAAGGCACTGGAATTAAAAAGGGTTGGGGAAGGATTCCTATAGAAGGTGGAATTTTAGTGGGAACTTAAAGGAATCCAGGGAGGTCAGTAATTGAAGTGGAGAAGAGAGAACACATAAGACAAGAGAAAATGGCAGAAGCCAAGAGATGGAGTGTCTTATTTATGGAAGAACCAGGAGGGCAGTGTGACCCACACTGAAGAGTATACATTGGGGAATAAAGTGTAAAGAGATTGGAAAGGTAGAAGGGGAACTAGATTATGAAGGACTTCAAATGATAATCAGAGAAGTTTGTCTTTGCATCTGGAGTCAAAAGGAAATCATTGAAATTTATTGAATAGGGAAGTGGAATAGTTGAACTTGTGTTTTAGTGGTTGAATTAAGCATGAATTGGAGTGTGGAGAGATTTGAGGCAACTAGAGAAAGCAGTAGGTTACTGAAATAATCCAGACTTGAGGTGGTAAGGGCCTGCACTTTAGTGGTGGCAGTAGCCAAGGAGAAAAAGGGGCATATTCAAGAAATGTTGCAGGGGGCAAAGCCAAGATGGCAAAGTAAAAGCAGCAACTTGATTGAGCTCTCCCCCAAACCCCTCCAAATACCTGTAAAAAATGGCTCTAAACAAATTCCAAAGCAGCAGAACCCACAAAAAGACAGAGTGAAACAAATTCTAGCCCAAGACAACCTGGATGGTTGATCTGATAGGTATATTGCACTGGGCAGGGAGCAGTTCAGTTCAGGCGTGCAAACAAAATAGGCCTCAGTTAACCTGGAGCAGCCCTCAGAGGATTGAATCACTGGCACCTGTGACAGTTTCCAGACTTCTCAATCCACGAACACCAAAGACAACTTAGAAGGTTAGTAGGAAAAGTCTGTGACTGCGGTGAGAGAGAATCTTGGTACCAGCCTCAGTCCTGGCGCATGGCCCTGGGGTGGTGGCTGTTTCCAGAGCTTTCAGCCCATAGACAGAGGGGAAACAGAGTGGCTGATCAGAGGGGGATTGCAGGGATCTCTTTGCAGGTGCTGAGGCAGGATTCTCTGGCTTTGCCCATGCTTGGATCTGGGTCACAGTTCTGAGTGGCGGTCCTGGGGCAAAGAGGAGTGCTGGCATGGTGGAGTTTGTAGTGGTGGAAAAGAAACCCTCCTCACAGTTCCAAGGCAGAAAAGAGTGCTTATGGTCACTCATAGACCAGAGCCCAGGCCATGAAAGACATGAACACCTTGCCCTTGATCATAACACTTTGGAAGAACTGAAAATTTACAGGTCCGTAGAAGTATCTCTGAAAATAGCTGCACAAAACCCCTGAAGCTTGGGACAGTACATTCTCCATACTAGAAGCAGACCCCTACCTTAACAAAGAGTTTACAACTCAAGTAATTGGCTGGGATCATGAGCAGACCAGGCAAAAATAAACTCAGACCATAGAATCTTTCTTTGGTGACAAAGAAGATCAAAACATACAACCAGAAGAAGACAACAAAGTCCAAAGCTCCTACATCCAAAGCCTCCAAGAAAAATATGAATCAGTCCTAGGCCATGGAAGAGCTCAAAAAGGATTTTGAGAAGCAAGTAAAAGAAGTAGAGGAAAAACTGGGAAGACAAATGAGAGTAATAGGGGCAGCTAGGTGGTGCAGTAGATAGAGCTCTAGCCTGGAGTCAGGAGGACCTGAGCTCAAATCCAGCCTCAGACACTTGGTACTTACTAGCTGTGTGACCCTGGGCAAGTCACTTAACCCTGATTGCCTCACCAAAAAGAGCAAAAAATAAAATAAAATAAAATAAAATAAATAATGGTGCAGTGTATAGAGCACCTGCCCTGGAGTCAGGAGGACCTGAATTCAAATCCAGCCTCAAACACATAACACTTACTGGCTGTGTGACCTTGGGCAAGTCACTTAACCCCATTGCTTACCTAAAGAAAAAGAAGAAAAAAAAAGAAATGAGAGTGATGCAAGAAAATCATGAAAAACTAGTCAACAGCTTGCTAAAGGAGACCCAAAAAATAGCCTAACCCAAATGGCAAAAGAGGTCCAAAAAGCCAATGAGGAGAAGAATACCCTAAAAAGCAAATTTGGCCAGATGGAAAAGGGAGTTCAAAACCTTACTGAAGAAAATACTTCCTTAAAAATTAGAATGGAACAATTGGAAGCTAGTGACTTTATGAGAAATCAAGACACTGTAAAACAAATCCAAAAGAATGAAAAAATAGAAAACAATGTGAAATATCTCATTGGAAAAACAACTGACCTGGAAAATAGAGCCAGGAAAGATAATTTAAAAATTATTGGACTATCTGAAAGCCATGATCAAAAAAAAAAAAGAGCCTAGACATCATCTTTCAAGAAATTATCAAGGAAAACTGCCCTGATATTCTAGAACCAGATGGTAAAATAGAAATGGAAAGAATCTACCAATCACCTCCTGAAAGAGATCCCCAAAGGAAAAACTCCTGAGAATATTGTAGCCAAATTTCAGAGTTCCCAGGTCAAGGAGAAAATATTGCAAGCAGCCAAAAAGAAACAATTCAAGTACTGTGGAAACACAATCAGGATAATGCAAGATTTAGCAGCTTCTACATTAAGGGACCGCAGAGTTTGGAATAGAATATTCCAGAGGGCAAAGGAGATAGGATTACAACCAAGAATCACCTACCCAGCAAAACTGAATATAATCCTTCAAGGGAAAAAATTGACATTCAGTGAAATAGAGAACTTTCAAGCATTGTTGATGAAAAGACCGGAGCTGAATAGAAAATTTGACTTTCAAATACAAGACTCAAGTGAAACATGAAGAGGTAAACAGGAAAGAGAAACCATAAGGGACTTATTAAGGTTGAACTGTTTACATTCCTGCATAGAATGATGATATTTGTAAACTCATGAGACCTTCATCAGTAGTTGGAGTTGGAGGGAAAAAATTATATGTATGTATATAGATAGACAGATAGATAGATAGACAGATAGATAGATAGATAGATAGAGGGCACAGAGGGAGTTGAAGATGAAGGGGTGATATCTGGAGAATAAAATTAAGGGGTGAGAGAGTATTATACTGGGAGGAGAAAGACAAACATAGAATGGGGTAAATTATCTCACATATATCACACAAGAAAAGGCTTTTACAGTGGAGGGGAAGAAGGGGAAGGTGAGAGGGAATGAGTGAATCTTATTCTCATCAGATTTGGCTTAAGAAGGGAATAACATACACACTCAGTTGGGTATGAAAATCTATCTTAACCTACAGGAAAATAGGAGGGGGAAGGGGACAAGAGAACAAGGAGATGATAGAGGGGAGGGCAGATTGGGAGAGAGGGTAATCAAAAGCAAACACTTCTGAGGAGGGACAGAGTCAAAAAAGAGAATAGAATAAATGGGGGGGTGGAATAGGATGAAGAGAAATATAGTTAGTTTTTCACCAAAAAAAAAGAAAGTGCTAGAATCATAGTTTCATGTTTTTATTGGTCCTTTCCCTGCCCCCTGCCCTCCCAGTTTTGCTACGAACTGTGTGGTTGCAAGTTATATTATCTGCCTAGGCTCAAGTGTATTGGTGTTCTTTGGTTCTTGATGGATGTGGAGGACTGCTGGGAACTTTAAACATAAGCAGGTTTCATTCTTAAGAGCACTCACTACACATTGTCAATCATCTGAGACATAACCCTATTCCATCTACTTATGAAACATCTAAAGACTTAAGAAAGCATTGTTATTTTCAGCTTTGAGGCCTAAGCTTGTGAGGGACTGTCTGATGTTGGCAGCTACCAGGTAGAGCGCTGTGGCAAGAGTAGGGTAAGATCTGGGTATTTTGGAAGTTGAGGCAGGGGCTGTGGTAGGCGGAGTCGTGGTGAACTGGGATGGGCTGGGTATGGAGAAGCCCTGAGGCAGTGGGCAGTGCTATGTGAGATAAGCTGGGTACAAGGAAGTAGCGGAGCTTGAGCTCCTGAGGCAAGGGGCAGTGCCACGTGGGAGTGGGACGGCAGAGGACTGAGTTCCCTTTGCTTAGTCCCCTCCCTATATGCAACATCATCCCCAGATGCCTCTTGTGACCTTCCTGACTTCCTGGGTCCCTTTGTGCAGCACTGACCCCAGACCCCTCCTCCCAGTATCTGAGTCTGACTTCCTAGGTCACGTACTCTGTCTATGCGCTAATCCCAGATGCCTCCTCCCTGTATCTGGTCCTAGCCTCCTACGTCACTCCCTCCCCCTTGGTGTGCTAAACTCAGACAGCCCCTTCCGGTATCTGACCCTACAATCATTGGCTAATAAGCAGGCTGGGGAGGAGGGGCTAGGTAGGTTTTTAGGAACAAGCGTGGTCAGATCACGCGCGCTCTCTCCTGGCTCCTGTTCTGTTGCTCTGGCCTTGCTGCTTGGGCTTGCTATGATGGCTTGCTGTGATGGCCTCTGAATAAAGCTCTGGTGTTGGCGCCTCCCGATGGCTCGTCTCTGTGTGTTTATCCGGCTGAGTACCGAAGACTCGGAAGTGAGTATGACTCTGGTAGCCTGCTCCTTATAGGAGGAGAGGGCCGGCGTGGCCGACACAAGGTCGGCGCGGCCGGTACATAAGCTGTTTCAAATGAAATGTGATTCTGATACTAAAAAAAAAAAATGTTGCAAAGGTGAAATCAGCTGATTTTGACAACAGCTTGACTAAGGGGAGTGAGAGATAATGATGAATCCAGGTTGACTAAAATTACAATAGAGATGATAGTTTTAATGATGATGATGATGATGATGATGAAGATGTATTCATATTGGGAGTGATTTAATAGATGAGTAAATATTATGGAAAATACCTAATATTCTACAAAAAGTAATCAATTTTCATAGGTATTCTTTTAGTACAAGATGTTGATTTCTTGATAAATTGTGATCTAAAAAATCATTCCATTTTAAAACACACTTTTTAAAGAGTTTTTAAAAGAATGGTCTCAGTGGATTTCAATTTAGTGAATTTAGCTTAGTTATTATGTATGATTTATATACAACCAAATATGTTAGTAATGTATTATCAAAATTAAGTACATTTTATATCCTTTAGGTAGAGCTAAGTATAGAGATTTAAGAGGGTCAAATATAAAGGAGATTTATAATTTATATGTGTATATATACTCATATATATACATACACATAGACATACTCATTCACATATAATATACATAACAGACATAAATCTTTGATGAAAGAATAGGTAGAGCTATTTTCTTTTAAAATTTCCTTGCTTTCCTCTGAAGGTTTATACAAAATCTAATTTGGTTATTTTTATAGTATTCATTAAAAATGAGTAGGTATTTGTTATTGAAAATACCAATAGGATTTTAGTAAGATAAGCCCATGAAAAATGTACCTTAATTTTAACAAATCTCTTACCTTAAAGTTTTCCACATATATATGTACACACACACACATACATCTATATACATGCAGAGAGAGAGGAGAGAGTCCTGTTTTTTAGATGACCTGTATGTATGCTACTTTGGAAATCAGTGAGTTGTCTCCTTACACAAGTGCCATTACATTACCATCATCTCATGTGGATTTTTATGAATGTGGGAAAATATGCTAAACCCATTTTAGATGGTTTTCTAAGAGAGGAATCGTATGTGTAGAAAAGCAGATAAATTACCTGAAAAAAAGCACAAATGTAGCTGATTTCTCATAAATTATTTCTAAAGATCTTGAGTCTATCCATATATTTTGCATAGCATTAACCTTACCTTTCATTTTTTCCCCCTTTGGAAAATCGAATCTTTATCTTCCTTTGCTTCTCCAAGTTAGAATAAAGATAAATCAGTAATAGTCCCCTTTAGAATGGCAATATCAACAGCAAACAAATGGACGTCTCTCGATTGTGAATGTTCACCATATCCTATGCATTGCATGTATTCAACTGATATGGCCATTATGACAATCACAATCAAACTCTTGCATTTGGAGGTAGCATCAATATTAAGTCCTCTTCTAATGCATTATGGCATGAAATTGAACCTTAGGAATGCAATGTGAAAACAAGACAGCTTTTGGCAAGCCTTCTCAAACTAAATAGTAGATTAGCAGATTAGAAATGAGCTTTGTGTATGAGTCCCAGTCTATTTCACTATGAAGTGTCTCAGTGCTAAAAGACTGGACATTAAGAAATGATTCTTTTTTAGAAATAGCAGCTTAGGCCAGCTATCTTCTATGACACTGAAGTGTACCCACATCAATTAAGTCACTTATCCTGAGCGCAGGGGATCAATCACATTTTATTCTTCAGAGTGTCATAGTTTCCTAAAAGACCAACAAGCTAATTTATTATGCAACCTAAGCAAATAAAACCACAATATATGTTAAAATAATATGTCAGCATTTTTTCCAGTACTTTCAAGAAAATAAAGGCAGGGATTCACATGTGTATTATGTTGGCATTGGGAAATAATAATTGGTCATAAAAATATATTAAACAAGATTTATGTTGGACAAAAACTTGTGATATGATCTCTGGATATTAATATATGTTGTTTCAAATGATAACAAGCTCCCCAATACCCCTACAGGGAAAGGAAAAAAAGATAAAAATATTATTGCAAATCAGCCTTACAGCATTGACGTGTTGGAAATTCAGAGCGTGACAAAAAAAGGATTTGAATGAACTACATACTCTATATGCTCACATTAGTAGTCTCCTTGATGCCTTGTTTGGAGTGTCATAATTTCCAGATTATTAACTTAATTATTTAAAAAGAACTTTTCACAGTGTTCATCCCATTTAAATCTAAAGATATACCAAGTGAAAGAAAAGCTTGATTAGCTGCACAATGTGAAACAAATAGGAGGACAGAATGCAGCCCAGACAAAATGGAAAGCAACTTGAATTTTCCATAGGCGTCATTAGCCAATGAAGATTCAGCAAATAGGGAGTTTGCATTGAAGGCTTTCTTGACATGCTACTATCACTAACAGAGTTCAGTTCATTCATGTTTCATTAAGTGCCTAATTGAGCGAAAGGAAGTTATAAACAGAATCCCTTCGTGGGAGAGGGGGAATAAATGAAATGTCAGGAGGTTCTTAGAGATCTTATATTCCATAGATTAAAGAAACACATAAAAAAACCCCACAAAATGGTAATAGAAATCATAACAACAACAACAACAATAATAATAATAATAATAAATAATTCATTGAATTGCAATCAGGTCAATGTCAGTGTAATAGGACAATAGAGTAATAGGGGCCCAGTCTTTTGAGCAAGAGCAATGAACGCTGTCTGATATCATTCCTTGAAGAAGCTTAGTGTGCCTGCTTCCAGAATTGCATGATGGAGGGAAGGTCATTTATGTCTCCACTTCAGATCACATATAAATATCCTCTTACTTTTTCATGTCTACTATATGCCGGATGAAAGACTTTTTAACTGATTGACACAGCCAGTGTATGAATAAAGATATGAATAGATGAAATAGATGAATGGAAGCTGAAACCTCTCTCTCTCTCTCTCTCTCTCTCTCTCTCTCTCTCTCTCTCTTTCTCTTTCTGAAAAGTCAGGAGCACAACTTGAGTTTTTGTCACTGGAAGCTGTACTCATAACTTCAGTAGCCCAACTAGACCTGAAGAGCTACTAGCTTTACCGAGCTTTAGCTAGAGCAGAAAGATTGAGTAATCTTTCAAAATTTCTTCCATCCTACAAAGCAACTGGGTATAGGAAAACCTGAATGTGAATCTTGCCTCAGGCACTTAATTGCTATGTCACTTAATCTCTCTCAGCCTCAGTTTCCCCAACTATAAAATAGGGATAATAATAGCACCTACCTGAATTGTTGTGAAGATGAAATGGAATAATGGATATAAAACTTGTAGCATTTTATCATCATCATCATCATCATCATCATCATCATCATTATCATAATTTTAATATAAGACAGGAGGCTACAAAGGGGAAATTCTGTTTGCAGGAGAGAATAAACTGTATAATTTTGTACCTATTGATATATATGTACAATGAGTTTTCTGGATGAGGGCAGTGTTTTACCAGCACACCCTGCTTTGCCAGCATACTGATATAATAGTAGGTTATATTTATTAACCTTGTACCTATATGCACTCACTTATTTTCTTTTTTTCCTTTCTTTCTCTTATCTTCTAAATTAGGAGATGCCCACTTTCCTACTGATAATAAAGCTATGACTTGCAAGTTTTATTCCTAGGGTTAGATAGCAAGGCCTTACCTGATTTAAGTGGTTAAAAAAAAGGAGCATGATAATAGAAACAGTTAAACTTGGGTTGGAGGCAGGTCATATAGCAAAGAGAGTTCCAAAACAAATGCCTTTTTCATCATAATGTTTGCTTTAAAAATGTCACTTTCACATGGTTTCTACTTTTTTTCATCAATTGTTGAAAGCTTTAGGAAAGAATAGCTCCTGTTTCTTCTTTTAAGTATGCCATACACTTAAGCACCTAGAATTCTCCTGACTGCACTAAATCTATTTTGCAGACATATTTAGGATCCATTGACAGATGTTAAGACATCATCAGAAAAAAAATATTGTGCCACTAAGTTTCCCTCGTGCCTCTTCAATGAATCCTTTACTGAGGCTAATGCTCTATATGAAAATCTTCATTTAATTCTCAGATAAATTTGATCAACAATTTTATTCAAAGTTTACAGCTTCCATGATAATTTTACAAAGAAAACAATGTCTGGGAAGTAATATTAGCTAAGAAAAATTCTAAGTTATTTAAAGATCTTAATAAATATGGACAGATTTATACAATAAATATACTTCATGATAAATTCTATCAATAAGATAAAAACAAAATGAAGGTTTAATTCATTTTTATTCCATGCATACAATTTATCCAATTATCGACCCAATATTTCCTTTTTGGTTCATTTAAGAAAGTTTTGCTAAACACTTCTTCACCACATCCAGCTTCTAAGCGTATACATTAGATTTTTACCCAGATAGATAGACAATAGATAGTCATAGAGCACAGGTTTTGAAACTGAAAGTAATCTTAACAGTCATACAGTTTAATTCTCTCATTTTACAGGTAAGGAAACTGAAATCCAAAGGACAAGTAGCTTTTACAATGTCACATTACTAGCTAATGGCTGAGCTTGGATAAGAATCCAGTTTTCCTGATGAGTAGCCTAGAATTTTTTTGTTATTCTTTATTTTCTTTTCACTAGATTATAGCTTCTTCTATGCCCCTCATCTTTCCATCAGAATTCTGGCCTTGTGCTTGTTAATATTTCTTACCTCAACATGTATACAGACCCTTGGATAAGTTTGGTAAGAAAAAAGATGAAAAAGGAAACCAATAAATAATATCAAGATACTGACTTTCGGTTGCCTTCTTACTCCCTTTGAGGGATATCTACTAACCTTTAAAATGTATTTGAGTTGGGCCTGATGGCATATACCTATAATCCCTGCTTCTGGGCAGGTTTTGACTGATGGATCTCCTGAGCTCAAAAGTTCCAAGACTGGTATGGAGACTAGTCATCTTAGCATGCTACAGTCTGTTTCCTCACTTGTAAAATACTTCTTTTTTATCTTCTATTGTTTTGCTTGCGAGACTGGGTTTCCCTCTTCACCCTAGCAGGAGGTATAGTGACCCTTATGCCTGATCCCACTGCTAATTGGCAAATAAACTACATCCTCCTTTTCACACCTAGGTCTCTTTGTCTCCCTTTAGGCAGCCAGATCTGTTCTCCTTCCTCCTGCTCTAAGTGAGGGCATTTGGTAGGAGTGATTCAGCATTAAGGATTAGCTAGCTCTAAACAACAGAATGTGAAAGGGCAAAGAGTTCAAGGATAGAAAGCAATACACTGCTGAACAGGTTACTGTACAGTAAAGACTATATTGAGTCTTTATAGGATATAGGAATATCCTATAAAAATAGGAATGATGGTCCCAGAGAACAAGGAGAAATCACGGGAAATCATTGCACTCTAAGTGAGGAGGAGGAAGGGGAACAAATCTGGCTGCCTAAAGGGAGACAAAGAGACCCAGGTGTGAAAAGGAGGATGTAGTTTCTTTGCCAATTAGCAATTATGCCAATCAGGCATAAGTGGTCACTATACCGCCTGCTGGGGTAAAGAAGGAAACCCAGTCTCACAAACAAAACAATAAAAGATAAAAAAAAATATTTTGCATCAAGGATATTTAAGGTCTACTAACTACAGACAGAGCAGATTATAGACCCTTGAGAATGGCCCCATTTCATTGTACAATAGCTACTCTATAATCAGAAATATAAATAAACAAACTGAGGAGATAGCACCTATGATTGTTTTCTCTTAAAAGCTGATCCAACATCAAATTAGCCATGTAGCCATTTTTTATTACACACTTTTAGGTCACTACTTGCATTCTCTGTGGTTTTTTCCCCAATACACAATTTTGTCCTTCCTTACCTAAATAAAATCTTTCTCAGGTTTTCTGTAAGATCAAGCTTCAAACTCCAGTCAAGTATGTTACTCAGTTCATTTGAGTGTTGTAATGATTATTATTTTCCGAGATACTTTCTCCACAGAAGACAAAAGAAATTTATTGAATCCAATTGCTTTAATGTATCTCTTTCTGTGACATAAGCTCCCAAGGTAGCCAGACCATTATTGTTGCATTTAATATGATCCCTAAAATGGCAGGTAAAATCATATAAATTAATAAATGTTAATAAATGACCTATTGAAAAAACAATGCCATCAGCCACATAAAGAAATATCACTGTGGACATGTAGAGTGCATGGCATATTTCTATCCTCATCCCATTGGTCAAATAAGGACTTATTTATGTCTTTCATAGCTCTGGTTTATAGATCTCCTAAAGACTGCCTGACTGTCAAGATCTGTTCCAGGCAATTCTTTGCTCTCTCTGTACTGAAACATACAAATGTTTTTTTCCCCTTTCCTCCATGACGTAAAGGAAATTGAAAAAAAACAACTATTTTAAGCATCTAACCACACAACAAAAGAAACAATCACATACCTTGGAATGAATTTAAATGATATTTTTCCTTTTTAATAGATTTTTTAAAAATAACTCAGCACACTTTTGTGTTTCTTACCATAAATGAGTACTCTACCATATAAAATGCACAAACATTTCTATTTTATGTTGCACCTAGTAGAATTTCCTACCATACTGTCCAAAAGAAAAATGTTTTTTTTCAACGAAAACAAAGAACAAACATATAATATATTTGGTAAGAATTTACATAAAGGTAACTTTTGATAGACTTCTCTTTTAATACTTTCATTTGTACCCTGAAATTGTTAGGACTACATAGTTGTCAATGTATTATTTATGTAATTGCTAAAAACAACCATAAATTGTGTAAAAGCTTATTATAGGTACAGATCTATGATCACACATCTTTCACAAAATTTGAGAGTTGAAAGGAACCTCTGTGGGTAACTAATCCAACTCATACTCAAAAGGAATCAACTACAACATGCCTGACTGTATCTATCCAATGCTTAGAAACTGCCAAAGATGAGGTAAACCACCAGTACTTGAGGAAACCCATTCCAGTTCAATATAGCTTTCATTTTTAGGAATTTTTTTCTGATATTGAGCCTAAATTGACCCCTTTGGACAGAACAAATTTAATAATCCACTCAACACATCCTTCAAATGCTTGACATAGCTATTATGTTGCCCTGAGTCTTATCTTCTCCTGGTTAAAAGGACCAATTCCTTCAAACATTCTTCATACAAAATGAATTCAAGACCCTTCACTATTCTTGTTATGTTCCTCTGAGCACTCTTCAATTTATCAATGTCATTTTTAAAACTGAGACTCCCAGAACCGAACAAAATGTTTTATATTAGGTCTGACAAGGTCAGAGGAGGGAAGAATCATCATCTCCTTATTTCTTGAGCTATTCCTCTCAAGGAAGCCCAAGAATATATTGGCTTTTTGGCTACTACACCATACTAATGACTTATAATGGGAGTTTGATTCACTAAAATCCCTAGATGTTTTCCCAATAAATTGCTGCCCAAACAGACCTCTCCCATCTTATATTTATGAAATTGAATATATGTAGCCAAGTGTAAGATGTTACATTTGCCCCAATTGATTTTCATCTTATTAGATTTAACCCAATGATTGTCAGTCTTTTTAGGTACTTATCTTTTGTATTAGCTATTCCTCCAGATGTGTCATTTGCAAATTTTATAAGCAGAACATCTATGTTTTTCATCTAAGTCAGTGATAAAAATGTTAAATAGCACAAGACATAACTCTATGGGGTACTTCAAGTCATCCCATGCCTTGGGGCATTGAAGCCAGTTCTGAATTAATATAATTATTTTATTATTCAGCTCAGGAAGTCACAAAATACAATCTTAAGAACAAATCTAGCTCCCACCTTTTTTTGTATGGTTCTTAAGCTAAGAATTTTTTTTTTACATTTTAAAATTCATTAAAATTTTATTGAAAAATGTAAATAGCAGACTTCTAGGTCATGTGATTAAATATATGATGAAATAGAGATTTTCTCTGATCATCACAACTTCTCAAACCTCTCCAAAACAGAAATTCTGAGTCAAAGATGAAATGACTTTGGCTGTTTCTTTATCTTTAGCTGTCCATGGTTTAGGACACTAAGAACCCAAAAGAAGTTAAAAGTTCTATGATATAATATGATATAATATCTTACTTATGCTCACCAGTCATCCTTGTTCCCCGCTCCCCACAATGCTCTGGCAATCATGAAGGCTGCACAACCTACCTGGCCTATACACAGGCTTATGAAAAGAAAAAAAAAACATACTCTGACTACCTTTTCTTCTTTCCAGTAGCAGATATAGTCAAGCTTCAAACTGCAGAAACTTGCTGAGGCCTCAGTAGCCAGTGGTGCTGCAGTGTTCTATTGTGCAACAAAACTCTTTAGGGGAGTGGATAAATAGAGGAAATGGGTCAAAATTTGTGCCTTGGCTTATAATGGAGCTCAAATCCATACCTCAACCCTAACACCACTGCCTAAAACTTCAGAGGTCCAAACTCCAAATGACAGAAATCCATCTAGACTGCAATAGCACCAAGATGGCAGTGTTTTGTGCTATTGGGCCAGAGAACTGAGGAACAGAGGGAACAGAACAAGACACACTGGAACAGGAGAAATTGGGGTTGGCACTCTACTAAAACTGAAGGAAAGAGCCTGGTATCTAGCTAGGATCAGTTCTATCCCTCTAAACTGCCCTTGGGGCAGAAACTTAGGATGGCAAACTGTGAATTGCCCAGCATGGGAGAAGGCTGAGATACTCTGAGATACAGGCCCCACAGATAAACCATCAGTTGGGGAAGGAGTCAGAAAGTGAGAAATAGGGAAAAAGGTGGGAGGAGACAGAGAGAGAAAGAGAGAAAGAGGGGGAGAGAGAGAGAGACAGACAGAGACAGAGACACACAGACAGACAGATTGAAATAACTAAGAATCTCAAGAGGAATAAAATTTAAAGACTTGGGCATAAACAGATAAACCAATTTGGGAAAATCTTACAAGAATAAGAAAATAATGAAATCTAGATCATATAAATGAGTAGTTCAGGTATCTATGAATAAATGCTTTAAAAAGAAAATGATGCAACAATTAATGAAGCAGAAGGCCCTATGGATTTTGAGGAGAACATGGAATTACACCATACTGCTCCTGAGGGATTTAAAAGAAAAATGAGAATTAACAGAAGTTATAGCTTACACACCAGCAATAATTGACAAAATAGTAAAACTTGAATCTGCAGCAGCAAATCTCAACAAAAAAATAAAAGAGAAGACAACTAATTGGAAATACACATTCACAGAAGTGAAGGACAATCTGGAATGAGATAAGCAAAAATCAATAACATTAAAAGAAAACACATTCTTTCTACAAGCAAAACATATTGATTTCAAAGTTAGGCTATGTAGAAATAACTAATGGTTTATATGTCTTCCAAAAGAACATAAAAAGTCAATAAACCTGAACACTGTAATGCAAGAAATAATACAAGAAAACTTGTAGAACTGAACATAGACAACAGAAGTAACAATTAAAATAATCCACAGATCACACTAAAAAATGGAGATTGCAACTCCAAGACATAGTAATTAAGTTTAAAAATTCAATTCAGAATCAAGAAATTCTGCAAACAACCAGAAGAAAGATTTTAAAATACAAAGGAAAGAACAATTTGAATATCACAACACTAAACTGCACCTATCAGGAAATGAAAGGGAGAGTGGAATAATGTGTTCTGAAGAGCAATGTAGCATAAGTTGACCTACCCTGCAAATTTGAACTTAACTCTAAATGAAAAAAGCTAGGCATTCAATAATAGAGGCATTTGAAATATTCTTAGAAAGAAAACCAGACCTGAAGAGATTATTTGCTTCTCAAATACTCCAGAAAACAGAAATGCATGAGGGATGAATGAATGCAACATCTAAAGAAAGCAACAGCTACAGCGGAACAGTGAAGAAACTAGTAAGAGACTTCTTTCTAAGTGTATAAAGGAGGCAAAAAGAAAGGTGGAAGTCAAGGGGGAGGCAATGGTGGAATGATAGGCCAAGAACATTATTGACAGTTCCTCATGGTACATCACCTAGAGGTGAATCAATGTATTTTGTGGGATTAAATTACAAAAAGTGCAGAGAAAATTATGAGAAAAGAAAAAGAAAAGATTGAATGATGTGCCCTGGTCAAATTGATAGATAGCAATAAGGGGAAGGTGCCTCTGTGGTCTCTCAGGAAAAGAAGAGTCTACAGGGAAATGAGTGAAGAGGAAAGAATAAAAATTGAATGGGGAAGGGGGAGGGAGAGCCTTGACTTTGTGGTTTGAGGGGCTGCCACTAATGAATGTTCCTATAAGTGAAGGGTGAAGCTTTATAAAGAAAGATGGGGACTTTTTGTTAGGTGTTTTCTGTGGGAATTTGATGCTGCAAAGAAACCACTTTTCCCACCTTAGTAGGGGAACGGGGGATGGTGGTTGGGTCAGAGCTCCTGGGAACAAGTGTTAAATTGGGGAGTGGGAAGCAAATGAGGAAGGAAGGTGACTAGAGGGAGGGTATGTCAATGGTCAGCTGAATAATTGGGGAAGTTGATGGGTGAGGGGTGTCCTACCATGGGACCATGTACTCTATCTCCTGCAAGAATTTAGATTTTTCTTGGACCTCTGAGGCACAATGGAAAATGGAAAGATGAAGGATGCAAACTCTATAGGCAATGGCAGAAACTGCATATGGGAGAAAGCTAGAATGGCTACCTCAGAAGGTTTGATTCCATGATGAATGCAAAGAATAAAGAGGGACTAGATAATTATAGAGTCCATAAACCAGAGAATGAGAGTTTAAAGTAGACAAAAAACAAAGATGGAAACTTAATGAAATCCTAAATTTTGAAGGGGTGAAAGAAAAGATATATATACAGAAACAATGACTGTGATAGAGCACCGGCCCTGGATTCAGGAGGACCTGAGTTCAAATCTGACCTCAAACACATAATACTAGCTGTGTGACCCTGGGCAAGTCACTTAGCCCTGTTGCCTAGATGCCCCCCCAAAAAAAAGAAAGGAACAATGACTGTGTAAAGGAAAATGATGATGAAACAACATGCCAAATTTTCTGTAATGTAGCTAAAGCAGACCTCAAAGGAAAAAAAAAAGCCAGATACCTGCCAATATACATTAATAAAATAGTGAGAGGATTCATGAACTGAACATGAATTTTTAAAAAAATTACAAAGCCAACAAATAAGTAATCTTAAAATAAGCCAAAAAAAGAAAATATTGAAATTGGAGAAGAACTGGATAAACTGGAAACAAAGAAAAATATAGAAATGATAAACCTGAAAGCTGGTTATTTGAGAATATCAATAAAATTGATAAACTTTTAGCTAATCTCATTAAAAAGAATAGGGCCTAAAATCAAATTTAAAAATAGCAAATGAGCAGAGTGTAACCACAATAAAATTTGAAGAAATAAAAAGAATAATCAGAATCCATTATGCCACCAAAACTGAGACCACAAATAAATAGAGGAATATCTTCAAAAACATAAATTATATGAACTGTCAGAAGACCAGACAGAGATTTTTAAATAACCAATCCCATAAAAGAAAATAGAATAGCTATAAATGAACTACCAAAGAAAAACTTCCTGGTCCTGATGAATTCATGGGAGAATTCTCACATATTTTTAAAGAAATAGTAACTATATTTCATAAGTTTTTAAAAATGGAAAAAGCACCCTACCAGAATACTTTTGTGAGATAAATATAGTGATAACACCTAAACAAAAGGATAAAATAGAGAAAAAAACATGTCAACATAATTAATGAATATTGATTTAAAAGTTTAAACAAAATCTTTTCAAACAGACTACAGATATTTAGCCAAGAAATTTTATACTAGGGACAAATGTGTAGTTGAACATTAGGAAAATAAACAACATCATTATATTAAAAACCAAAACATCTAAAAACCATATGATTATCTCAATAGATTCATAAAAAGCTTTTGGAAAAGGACAACATTCATTTATACTAAAAACTTCCAAAGCAAAGGCATGGAGGAACTTTTTTCTTAAATCATAAAAAGTTTCTATCTAAACTCAAAAGTATGAATTATTTGCAGTAGGGAAGCACCATATTTATTTTTCAGTAACTACAGGATTAAAATAAGGAAGCCTGATCTCCTCATTATTATTTGATATAGTTCTAGAAATATTAACAATAGCAATAACACAAGAGAATAAAATGTAAGGTATAAAGATTAGTAAAAAGGGGATAAGATTATCTCTGTTTGCTAATGATATAATTGTACATTTGAAAAAATTCTGGGGAATGAACAAAGATACTGACTTAGATAATTAATAGCTTAAGCAAATTTGCATGTTACAAAATAAGCCATCAAAAATCAATTGCATTTCCATATACTAATAACAAAATCAAACAAACAATAACGGAAAGGGAAATCTCATTCCAAGTAACTGTGAATTGCATAAAATATCTGGGGGTAAATCTATCAAAGCACCAAAAAGACTTTTACAGATTCAATTATAAAATATTCCTTAAAGAAATAAATATCTTATTAAATAGCTAGAGGATCTACATATCCAAGGAAATTATGAAGAGACAAAAAAATGAAAGGACAATAACATTTCCTGACCTCAAACCATATTATAAAGTAGGTGTCAACAAAATCATCTTGTTTTGGTTAAAAAAAAAGAGGGAAGTAGATCAATGAAACAGCTCAGAGAAGCTTAGGAAGACAGAGTTATGCTGACATTGAATTGGGGGCTGGCCAGGAGTGCAATTAAATGATGGCAGTAGTAGAAGAGGCAGCAGTGGCAGTGAAGTATTGGGGCAAAAAACACCTCGAGGGTTCACTGAGCCTAGTATGAGATTAAAAATGGGTGCAAGCCAGCAGCTATATTGTTCATTACTGAGTTCCAGGTCACAGTTCTAGGTCAGAGAGGGAAAAAACTATTTTTCACAAACAATATCAATACATCTAAAATTAAAAGGAAAAAAGGAAACCAGAAAAAAAAAATCTTTCCAGGAAGTTTCTCTGATAAAGGTTTGATTTCTAAAATATATAGGGAATTGAATCAAATCTACAAGAATAAGAGCCATTCCCCAATTAATTTATACATGATCAAATAAATGATGTGAACAGGTAATTTTCAGAGGAAGAAATCAAAGTTATCCCTAATAATTAGTAACATTCAAATTAAAACAACTTTGAGGTATCATGTTACACCCATCAAATTGTTGAAAATGACAAAAAAGGAAAATGACAAATATGGAATGAGATGTGGAAAAACAGGTATACTCATCCATTGTTGGTGAAACTATGAACTCATCTTACCATCCCAGAAAACTATCTGGAACAATGCTCCAAAAGCTGTTAAACTGTGCATAGATATTAGGTCTATACTCCAACAAGATTATAAAAGGGCTAATATGTACTAAAATATTTATAGTAGTTCTTTTTGAAGTGACAAATAATTGGAAACATGCTCCATCAAATGAGTAAGATGGAACGTTATGGTATATGAATGTAATGGAATACTCATGTTATAAGAGATAATGAAAGGAGTGCTTTCAGAAAAACCTGGGAAGACAAATATTAGCTAATAGAAAATGAATTGGACAGAGCTAGGAAAACAATTTAAACAGCAGTATTGTAAAGATAATCAATTTTAAAAGACAGTGATTCTGATCAAAACAACGACCCACTACAATTTCAAAAGACTCATGGTGAAACATGCTATCCATATCCAGATAGAGAACTGATGGATTCAGAGTGCAGATTAAAGCATTTTTCCCCTTTTTCTTTTTTTTCTTCTTTTTAAAAACATGACTAATGTGGAAATGATTCTCCACATTTGTAATGGGTTTTATTTTTCTCATCTTCTTAATGGGTGGGAGGGGGAGAGAATTTGGAATTTAAAGAAAAAATTAAAAGTCTGTGTTAATAAAATGAATAAAGAAAAGTATGAAAAGATCCACATGAACTAATGCACAGTGAAATAAGCATAGCTTAAGAAAACAAATTACACAGTAACTATAACAATGTAAATAGAAAGAACAACCACACACACACATGCACACACTCACACTCAAATCAAAAGTGATTGTAGGGGAAGCTAGGTGGCACAGTGGATAGAGCACTAGCCCTGAAGTCAGGAGGACCTGAGTTCAAATCTGGCCTCAGACCAAATACTTGACACTTACTAGATGTGTGACCCTGGGCAAGTCACTTAACCCCAATTGCCAAAAAAAAAAAAAAAAGAAAAAAGAAAGGAAAGAAAAAGAAAAAAGTGATTGTAGAAAATTATAAAGCTCAAGCTATAAAAAAAAAAAAAGTAGCAGGCAAAATTTGGCCTCAGGCTGTTATTTGCTGAACCTTGGTCTATACTACATTCCTCCATATTTCCCATAAGAGTATAAGATACTTTATTAAAAGCTTTGCTAAACTAGATATACTGTATTGAAAACATTCCCTCCTTCATATACTAGTTTAGCAATTGTGGTAAAAATGGAAATAAATATGGTTATTCAGGTGTGATCCATTTTTCATGAAGCCATGTTAGTTCTTTGTAATCACAACTTTCCATTTTAGATCTTCACCAGCCATCTCCTTAATGATCCATTCTAGAATTTTTCCCAGGAATTAAATCAATCTCATTGACCTCTTCTCTTTAAAAAAAAAAATGACAATAATATTTCTCCTTCTCCAATCTTGTGGTACTTATTCTGTTTTCCATGATTTTTAAATATTTTAACAATGGTTCCATTATCACATTTGTCTGTTCTTTCTGCATTAAATTATATAGTTCATTTGAACCAGGTGACATGAATTCATAATATACAATTATGTGTACTTTTACTGTTGCTTTACTTATTCTTGTTATCAATACCCAATTAGTCATTTTTATTTTGTCATTTTCAGTGTAAATGCCATTCTCTACAAAGAAAATAAAAGCAGAAGAAGATATATGAAGTTTGCCTTCTTGCTGTTGAAAGATATCATTATCCCATAATCCCATGGAGGATTCTATCCTTTATTCATCTTCTTTTCATCCCATATAGCTAAAATAACAAACAAGCAAAACAAAAAATCCACAATTCTTTTTGTTGTTATCTTCCTTCACTAGTCCCTGCTCTTTCTGAACCTTAGCATTGCTGACATTATAAAGGTTGGTGATATTATTATTCACCTTTTGTTACTTGTCCTTGTTTCCTTGTTCCTTGTATGTTTCCTTAAAACCTAAATTGGTTCATGAATTCCCTGTGAATCTATATTTTTTCTTCAAATTCCATATTTTTATGTCTTAATTGATCCATCCAGTCCCAATAGCTATTGTCCCATGTCCTATACCATTCCTAATCTCCTTAAGAAGGCCATCTAGAATTGATGTCTCCAATTCATTTCTTTTCACTTTCTTCTAAACTTTGTTGTCTGGCTGCCCACCTCATCCTTCAACCAAGACTACTCTCTCTCCAAATCATCTCTCTCTTTTTTGTTTCAGCCAAAGATAAGGTTTATTAGAACATCTGTCATATTGGGCAGACTCTTAAGGAGTCTGAATGTTAGTGAACTATTGGCTAGATTTTAAGAATCTAAGCATCTTAACGGAGACAAGATGAATCTGATATACAGAAAGGCTGTGGGATGGATCTAGGAGTGCAAATAATCTCTTAATTGCCAATTCCAGTGTTCATTTTTCAGCCCTCATCCTTCTTGACCTCTCTATAGCCTTTGACATTATGGATCTCCTTCTTCTTGAAATTCTCTCCTTTCTAGGTGTTTGTGACATTGTTCTTTCCTTGTTGTTTGCTTCTACCTGTCTGACTGCTGCATCTGTCTTAGTTAGGATCTTCATAAAGGTTGTGTACACTAATGTGTCCTCCCAGACTCTGCCCTGAGCCTTCTTCTCTTCTCCCTTCATATTGTTTTACTTAATGATCCCATAAGTTCTCTTGAATTTAAATGTCATGTCTATGCTAATGATTCTTAGATTCATTAATTCAGTATATCTAAAAATAAACTCATTACCTTTCCCCTCCAAATCCTCTCCTCTTCCAAACTTCCCTATTATTGTCATGGACACTACCATATTCCCAGTTACCCAAGGTCACAACATGTATCGTCCAGTCATGTGGGACAACTAGAAAAATGCAAGGAGTTAGGGAATGGAGTGTCTTGTGTAAGGAAAAAAGAATCTAATATCATTGGATTTCAGTCAAATTCCTAAAGTGTAGATCTGACCATGTCACCTTCTTTTTTCCTCACACAAGACACTCCATTCCCTAACTCCTTGCATTTTTCTAGTTGTCCCACATGACTGGAATTCTCCCTCCCTTTCTTTTCCTCTTGGATTCCCTGGATTACTTCAGTTTCTGCTTAAATCCCTTTTTCTGCAAGAAGGCTTTTCCATTCCTCCTCAATGCTTATGACTTCTTTCTGAGATTTCATCCAATTTATAGGTATAGTCGGGCATAACTATCCAAAGTCATATAAACTTGTTTACATGTTTTCTCTTTTTTCAAATTGTGAGGTCTTTGAGAGCAGAGAAAGTCCTTTGCCTTTCTTAGTATCTCCAGGATTTAACATAGAGCCTAGCTTATAATTGACACTTAACTTCTTGTCAGTTGGCCTAGACGTTCCTTTTGAATTGGAATTGTCTGTGTCATCAGAATTTTATTCTTGAGTGTTTCCTAAATTCCTGGGCTGAATTTCCCTGTAGAATTTTAGTCTACATGGGATTTTAAGAACTCTTTGAAATATGTGTTTCCAGAATTTAGGATGCACTTCGTACCTGAATCTCCACTGCTCTGTCACAAACTCTCCATAACAAAGGTCCCTTCCATCCAGGGTTCTTACCATTCCTGTCTAGCAAGCATTTCATCCTGATAGTGAAGATTCAGAACAAGAATATCATTTTTCCATTTTCTTTCCTCCATCTTTTGTATGATGAAATTCTCTTTAAAGCAAATGAAGAAACTATCAGCTATTCTGCTTTTCGCTGAAAAAGAACTCAGCAAATGCCTGTCTGAATGGAGTCCATCACTACTTTACCCCAGGTAAGTCACTTATCCTCTCTGAGTTCAAGATTTCTCAACCGTAATATGAGAAGTTCATACTAGTTGATGTCCTCTAAGGTTTTTTCCAGCACTCAATCTATGATGCTAAGATCCTTTATTACATGCCTTGATGCTATTCATGATGCTTTCCAAACTTATCCTCTATTCTTCCTATTTTGATAGTAGGATATTCTAAGGACAAAGTGTCTTTTGCTTCTCCTCCCATTGATTTTTACTGAAATGTTCATAATTCTTCAATGTTCTGCTTCCTTGTTATTCTCACATCAATAGAACTTTATTTTAAAAAAACTATCTTCACTCAACCCCTTTTTACCTATTCTGTTGTGTTTTTTTGTTTGTTTGTTTATTTGTTTGTTTTTAATATGGAAACCACCCAAAGCCATATTTCAGTCAAGGGTCTCATCCCAAAAATTTTCACTAATGCTCACATGGTAAAATTTCCCTCTTTGTGCTACAACTTATAATTCTTCTTTTTTCTTTAGATTTTAGCATATGAGGCCAGGAATTCCTTTTTAAAGTCTTTAATAGGATTTTATTTACTGTGAAATTCTGGGTATTATAACTGCTATTTTTACTTCATTGTGGCTACCTCATATGGTTTCTAGTTGTGAGTTGCACATAGGAATCCTGACCTGCCTCCTTAACCCGTTTTATTTTAAATTCTTTTAAATTAGATTTTCAAGGCACCTGACAAAAATCACCTTCTTTTTCTAATCATACTACATCTCTGGCCAGTTGATTGTCATCTTTAAATTTTAAGTTATGGTCCGCAAGTCTCCTATTCTCAGACTCCACTTTCTTAACAAGTTTACTTCTCAAAGAATTTTTTTTCCCTTTTGTATCCCTTATGTTTAATGGATAAGAGTAAAGAAAATCAAACCTGTAACCTGTGGCTTTCAGGGGTTTTTTTGTTTTTGTTTTTGGTTTTTGTTTGTTTTCCCCCCAAGGGTTTATAATCATTGGTAATACTTTTCAGGTTCTTTCTGGAAGTGTAACTTGTGCCCACATGAATCATCAAAGTACTAGCTACCCATTTTGACAAAACTTAAGAGGTTTTCTACTATGTGCTGGATGCATCCAGCATGTGTTCTGACTGTTGCCCTAAAAAGACAACATTCTTCTCTATCGTTTTAAATCAATTTGACAAATAACTCTTTCAGTATCCTTGAGTAGATAATTCCCATCTATTATTACAAATGTCTAACTCCCTACTTTTTATTGGATGTTCTTTTACCTTATGGGCTCTATATCTCTACTATATCATTCTTTGAAGGACAAGCAGTTGCTTCCTCTTCAGAACATTCAAATTATTCTTCTTCAGCAAAGGCCTCAAGTCTATTTTTGAATTCTGCTTGTATAACTATCTTTTTTTTCCTTTCCTTTGTCCTCCATCTAACACTCTTGCACTCTCTAATCTCCTAACAAGGGTCAAGCCTCCCCTTCTGTACTTCAGATACATTTTCATCAATGTAACGCCTTGGTTCATTTTCTTTAAGAACACTTCATTGTCCCTGACCATTTGATATGTGGAAAAACATTTCTCAAGTATGTTCATTTTTTTCCTCCAGGAAGGAGATCACCTTATACACTGAAAACTAATGTATTAGATAAAGACTCCCTATTAAAAAACAAAACAAAACAAAAAAACTAATTCATGTAAGAATGTGGTTTGTTTTGTTGAAGTGCCAAAGAGAGTGACTTCAATTAAAGTGCTCCCAAGATTCCTCAGTATCACGTCATGTGAGCTTAACATTTATAGGCTTACATTTGTCTCAGATATTTAACAATATTAGGTCAACATCTTTAATTATAGCTTATGGTGGATGAGGAGCCAAGATGGCAGAGTAAAAGCAGGGAATCTCATGAGTTCTCCCCCAAACCCTTCCCAATACCTGTAAAAATAACTCTAAACAAATTCTAGAGCAGCAGAACCCACACAAAAAAAAAAGTGAAACAAATTTCCAGCCCAAGACAACCTGGATGGTCAATGGGAAAGTTCTGTTCTACTGCTCTGAAAGAGGAGCAGAGTTTAGCATGGGCAATGCTGGTGAAGACCAGGCCCCAGCAAAGCTAGAGCAGGCCTCAGGGGATGAATCATGGGGATTCATGGAGGTTTCCAGGCTTCTCAACCCACAAATACCAAAGACAACTTAAAAGGTCAGTGGTAATGGTCTGTTGGACTTGAGTGAGAGAGGATGCAGTCTAGCCTTGGGACAGCAGCGGCTGCTTCCAGAGCTCTCAGCCCACAGACAGTAAGGGGATCAAACAACTGATCAGAAGGAGATTACAGGGATCTCTTTGCTGGCACTGAGGCAGGATTCTGTCACATGGCTCATATTTGGATTTGGGTCACAGTCCTAGGTGGCAGTCCTGGAGTGAGGAGAAACACTGGTATATCAGAGCTTGTGGCAGCAATGGAGAAGGAACCCTCCTCGCAGTTCCAGGACAGAAAAGAGTGCTTGTGGTCACTTGCAGATGAGAACACAGGCCAGGAGAGGAGTAAATCATACCTTAAATCATACCACCTTCAAAGGACTGAAAACTTACAGGTCCCAAAAAGTATCTCTGAAGACAGCTGCATAAAAACCCTGAAGCTTGGGACAATACACCGTCCACACCGGAAGCAGAGCCCTACCTTAACAAAGAGTTAAAAAGTCAAGTAAATGGCTGAGAAGATGAGCAAAAATCAGAAAAAAAAAAAACTCAGACTATAGAATATTACTTTGGTGACAAGGAAAATCAAAACATACAATCAGAAGAAGACAACAAAGTGAAAGCTCCTACATCCAAAGCCTCCAAGGAAAATGTAAATTGGTCTCAGGCCATGGAAGAGCTCAAAAAGGATTTTGAAAATCAAGTAAGAGAAGTAGAGGAAAAATTGGGAAGAGAAATTAGAGTGATACAAGAAAATCATTAAAAATGAATCAACAGCTTGCTAAAGGAGACCCCAAAAATACTGAAGAAAATAGCACCTTAAAAGTAGACTAACCCAAATGACAAAAGAAATTATAAAACAAAACCAAAAGAATGAAAAAAAAAATTGAAGACAATGTGAAATATCTCATTCAAAAAACAACTCACCTGGAAAATAGAGCCAGGAAAGATAATTTAAAAGTTATTGGACTACCTGAAAACAATGATAAAAAAAAAAGCCTAGACATCCTCTTTCAAGAAATTATCAAGGAAAACTGCCCTGATATTCTAGAACCAGAGGGTAAAATAGAAATTGAAAGAATCCACTGATCACCTCCTGAAAGATATCCCAAAAGAAAAACTCCCAGGAATAATTCTAGAGTTTCCAGGTGAAGGAGAAAATATTGCAAGCAGCCAGAAAAAGAAGCAATTCAAGTGTTGTGGAAACACAATCAGGATAACACAAGATTTAGCAGCTTTTACATTAAAGGATCAGAGGGCTTGGGATATGATATTCAGAAGGTCAAAGGAGCTAGGATTAAAACCAAGAATCACTTACCCAGCAAAACTGAGTATAATCTATGAGGGGGAAAATGTCCTTCACTGAGATAGAGGAATTAAATTGATTTTTGAGAAGCCAGAGCCAAATAAAAAAAAAATTAACTTTCAAATACAAGACTAAGGAGAAGCATGAAAAGGTAACCAGGAAAGAGAAATCACAAGGGACTTATTAAAGTTGAAATTTTTACATTCCTACATGGAAAGATGATATTTATAACCCATTAAACCTTTCTCAGTATTAGGGTAGTTTGACAGAATATATACATATATATATATAGAGAGAGAGAGAGAGAGAGAGAGAGAGAGAGAGAGAGCACAGAATGAGTCGAATATGAAAGGATATCTAAAAAATAAAATTAAGGGGTGAGAGAGGACTATACTGGGAGAAGGAGAAAGAGGGAGGTAGAATGGGGAAAATTATCTCACATGAGAGGCAAGGAAAAACTTTTATAGTAGAGGAGAGAAGAGGAGGATGGAGGGAAGGAGGGGGGAGGTGAGAGGGCATTAGTGAACTTTACTCTCATTGGATTTGGCTAAAGGAATAACATACACAGTCAATTGGTTATGGAAATCTATCTTACCCTACAGGAAAATAGGGAGGAAGGGGATAAGAAAGGGAGGGGTGATAGAAGTGAGGGCAGATTAGGGGAGGGGGCAATCAGAAGCAAACACTTTTGATGAGGGACAGGGTCAAAGGAAGGAATAGAATGTATAAGAGGTGGGATAGGATGGAGGGAAATGTAGTTAGTCTTTCACAACATAACCATTGTAAAAGTGTTTTGCATGACTGCACATATATAACCTATATCAAATTGCTTGCCTTCTCAGTGATGGTGAGTGGGTGGGAAGAGAGGAAGGGAGAGAATCTAGAACTTAAAATTTTGAAAATGATGTTAAAAATTGTTTTTACATGCAACTGGGAAATAAGATACACAGGCAATGGGGTATAGAAATCGATCTTCCCGGGGAAGGGCATAAGAGAAGGGAGGGGTGATGGAATGGAGGGCAGATTGGGGGAAGGAGTAATCGTAATGTATGCTGTCATGGGGTGGATGTAGGGGAGAGATGGGGAAACAATTTGGAACTGAAAATCTTGTGGAAGTAAATGTTGAAAACTAAAAATAAATAAATTTTAGAAAAAGAAAAAAAGAAGGAAAAAGTATAGCTTATGGTTATATGCTCTCCCATTTATTAGAAATCTCAGTGCAATGATTCCATGCCCCTCCCCTAGCCCTTCAGTTCACACATTAAGAAAAAGAGGGGGAGGAGAGAAAATGTCTCCCATTCCTTTTAAATAGCCAAAGACTTCTCAAATTTCTGTCCAAGATGAGATAAACCACATAACTAGAATTTAAGTGGCCACTAAAATCTGTGATGCCAAGGGTTACGTCAGGAAGTAAATAATGTAGGTAAACCCTGAATGATTGCCTGTGCAAAGCAGACAGGAAAATTCAACCTCTGTCACTCTTATATCTTCGCTGAACTGAACAGGAAGAAAAATGGAATGAGTTATAAACACTCCATAGTTCAACTAGCAATAAAGGGGCTTTGGGATATATTCCTTAGTAGGCACCAACATGCCAGTCAGCTCTTCTCCATCTGTCTTTATCATCAGTTCCTATTCACCACCCTACAGCAGCTGCCAATCAGAGCTATAGAGTAAGCAGGCCAGAAGATCAGTCATCCAGAGACCAGAAGCACACTCTCAACTTAATCCACAGCCCTTCCTCCTCATGGAGTGTAAGATGGAATTTTTTTCCAGCCTATTATTCTCACGACTTTCACTGCCAGGTTAAAAAAAACCTCACCAAACTGATGAATTCTGGGACAGATTCTGTCTAGCCATTTCCAGGCTGACATCTCTATGGCAACGCTCACCAGACAATGGATCAGGATCAGAAGGATCACACAGAAACAGACATTAGGCAGTGGCAAAGAAATAAACATCACACACTAAATGCAAGCTGCTGCACAATTACCCCTGTTCTCTATACTAGATTTTTTTTTGTTTCGTTGTTTCTTTTTTATCAATTCTTGAATTTTCTACAGATTTTTTTTTTCAAAAATGTATTATCAGAACAAATAGCAGGATTTGTTTCTATGTACTGCAGTGGCTCCCTAGAGTCAAACTATGTATTTCTCAAAAACTACTATATTATTATTTTATAATATATAAATTCCAAAATCCAGAAAATGTGGTCATAGTTTAAAAATACTCTCTCATCAGACTATCTAGAAAAATAAGGTATAGACAGATTGTTATGAGGTTTAAACTGTTATGGGCTAATAATCAACAAGGATTTCACAATTTTATAGTTGTTTCAACTGTTTCTATATTCAAAATGGGATCTTACACTAGAGCATTATGACAATGAACTAAGGAAGATAATTTTAAATTTGGAAGTAGAAGACAATATTTGGCATGTCTATCCCTTCCCCACAATTAGTCAAATTTACACAAACCTATTTCATAGCATTACATAAAATAGTATGTAATAAATATTGTCTCCATACTTATGGATAAACATAAAATATATACCATATGTTAGAATAATATATACACATACAGACACAGTAATTGACATTTAATTTGGGAATAATTCATGCAATTCTGCCAAGTCAATAAGTGATTATACATCTACATAGTCAATATTACAGTGCTCCTACTTCTTAATAAAATGGTGAGGGCTAGATTCTCTCAAGAAGAAAGAATGAATACTATCCTTTGGTAGTAGGAGAGATGGATCATGGTCCTTACTTTCACCAGGTACTTTAGTTTTTAATAAAACAAACAAACAAAAATCTCTTACATTCATATTTCGGTCTCCAGTCAACCGTTGATTTGGAAACTGCAGAAGCAAAATTCAGGTCACAGTGGGACAAATCAAACTGTATTAGTAGTTGGAGTCCAATCAAGTGGGCCATAATTAGAACTCTTAACTTGTAGAAGCTCTTGTTAAAGTTTAATGTACTGGCAAGGTCAAGAGCTTTCATGGTAGAAAAAAAAAAATCACTGCCCAGGAGTTTAATGAGCTTGATGACATTTCTGCATGCCTGAAAAAAGTGTTTAGAGCATCTGGAGCATATCGTTACAATAATTTTGTCTTTTGTGGGAAGGGTGTAGTAGGAAGAATGCAGTGGGGGGACTTCTTTATGTTGTTAATTCTATCAACCTTGCTCTCAAGACAAAACCTGAAAACAAATACCATCTACCTACCACACATCCCCAGAGGTGAGGGTGACTTAACAGTTTACATAATTACCGGAAGTGTGGAGTGAAAATTGCAAGTATGGCCCTGTGGAAAAAGAAAGTTTATTACCACAGACTTAGCTCAAAGCTTGAATGAATATTCATCCTTTAATTATTTGGTAAACATATGCAGGGGTTTTTTTCCTATGCACTAATGAGGTCCTATTTAAGAAACTTTCCAATAAATCTAGGTGAATTGTTTTTAATCAGTATAATACAACAAAAAGAAAAATGTTGGACTTGGGAGTCTGAAGACCTGCATTTGACACTGGCTCATAAAAGTTGGAAAAGTAATCAACCTTTCTGAGATTCAGTTTCTTCATCTGTAAAATGGGGATTATTATACAGGGTGGTTGTTAACTTCAAGTCAGATAATTTATATGAAACAATTTTTAAAGCATTGTATAATGTGGTACAGCATTATGATAAAATACAATTAAGTGCATTTATGATAAAGCAAGTTTAGGATTTCTCGTCCTCTTGGACAAACAAAAATAATTTGATTTATCTATTTATTAAACAAAATATCATAATTAATATTGATAAAAAGGTCAAATATGGAAATAAATATATTTCATTGTTATGTTTCCTATGCCTATGAGGGTAGAAATGTTCATTTCTGGGCACAGGTAGAAAGGAATATGAGGGACATTATTTGGGCTTCACAGTTAATTGAAGAAGTGTGCACAGTTGTGGGAAAGAACAAAGAGGAATCCTCTTGCCATAAATTCTATCATTTTTGTTTCACTGAGATGGTTGCTGGCTTTATATCTCATTAACCAATTCATTCAGAATCATTAGGGCTAGAGGGCTAAGGAATACTTCTCTTTGTCTTACAATACCTATTAAAGCAGTAGACAAATCTTTAATGTGGTGTAACTTCCTATCATTTTTTTAGGGTCAGATTGTCACATTGTACTCAGCAATGATATTGTCAAATACATGAGCTTGAGGTACAACACTGAAAAGCATATATATTTTAACCATCTCATTTAACATCCTGATGAGTGAATTAGTTTTTCAGTGGCATTATTATAGTTAAACACATCACACTTGGTTTTTCCAGTTGTCTCAATAAATTATATATATATATATATATATGCAAATATACACATACATACAGATATTTTATGCCTATTAATCTCTCTAGTAATCTCAATTATATTTAAGCATGGCATCTTGGATAATGCCATGAGCTACCCTTGAAATAAGGAAGATATACATTCAAATTTCATCTCTAACACACACTAAATGGACTCTGGACTACTCTCTATAGCTCTAATTTGTAAAGAAGGTACCAATCTGAATTGGTAAAGGGAGTTTCATCATCCAAGACTTCCCTAAACCAATGAAATCATAGTTCAATTCCTATACTTTTATTCTGCATACATATATAACGGAGGGACTGGTTAATGGGGACCTAGGTCTCAGAACATGCACAAGATGTGTGACCTACAGCCAATACATGAGGGTAGCTGGATAAGCCTAATTTCGGATGTGTATGAACAACCAGACCCCAGAATTTCAAACTTATCTTGGGCTTTGTTGAGATCAACAGCAAGGGAGCCCCATTCAAACAGCACAGAAATTCTCTGAAGAAATGAAAGGACAAAACTTATATATGTTTGACCACTAAGGAGAAGGAAGGCTTCAGGCAAAAGAAGATTGGGAGAGAATATTTCCAGAGCTGGCTGATTAGATAAAACACCTTGACCTAAATGACCAAGCAGATTCTTGAAATTAGGGAACTTTGAAGTCTCCCTGAACAGATGTCATCACACTGGATGTTCTTCTGGAGGGGTCATTTGGGTGGGGAACATGGCAAGGGGGTCCTTTTACTGATGAGCTAAAGTTTAATACAAGATAGAGGGAGTTGTGCACAGTTCACTAAGATGGAGGCAGTTGTGCTCATTTGTGATCCAAACATGTAATGAAGAGGGTCTGCCCTCTATTCAGAGCATGTCCAAGTATTCTGTATTCTCTCTGGCCATTATATGACTGCTGAGCAGGAAATGAAAGTACACAACAAAAGGCTCCAGCAGAGAAATTCAGCCTCTCTTTTCTGGTGGCAATCAAGGGAGGAAATTTTACGAACCTCATATTGGGGTAAGAAGACCTGGGCCCCTACTCTTCTAACCTGGTCCAACACATGATCGTGGACAAAAAATGCCTCCATTTTTTTTTTTTTGGATCCTTCTGTCTGTTCTTTCTAGCTCTTGGGTAAATGAATATTGAGACAGAATGGATCAGGCTGCAACCTTTGCACTTCAAAAGGTTAGAAGAGCCATTAGAGTTCCAGTGGCTAATTCTGGGAAAGAATAAGTCCTAAGAAGTGATCTGCTGGGCCAGACCAACAGTGGTTTAATTTGAAATTTGGGATGATATTTCCTCTAAACAAAGGAGAAACGCATCCACTTACATCTCCACATGCCACCTAGAAGTGAATTCAATGATGGGAAGGATATTTGTACCACTTCAAGTTCAGGCCCGTCCTCTCTAGGAACCAAAGTGTAAATGGAAGAATGCAGCCAAATATTGGGGGTATTTTTGTACAATAGTTCTTTTTTGCCATAGCAATATACACATAAACACATATGTGCACATAAATCTGTATAGAGATAGGTATATGTGTGTATATTTATACACATGGACGTAAACACACATATGTATATATTATATAAACATGTATGTGTGTATATATAAGTATGTATATATGTATAATACTATATGGTAAAAACTGATTGAACTATCAATATTGAGAAGAAAAAAAAACCTGATTAAATGGGGCACTAATCACTGGAATCAATAATATTTAAAGGCTATTTACTGACATTACACACCTGATTTAGGAGAGATGGAACACACACCAGATGAGAACTTGAGCCAACAGTATTCATACAACCCCACTTTCCCATGCGATAGCTTAAGAACTCTGATAGAGAAATGCAGTCAACCACAGTCTTTGGGGACCCAAACTGCTAGTGTGCCTTTGGTTTGGGAGAGTCTTAAATCAGCGTGCACTTATTAAGCACCTATTAAATGCCAGGCACTATGATAAGCAGAGAAGATACAAAGACCAAAGATAAATGTTGCTCTCAAGGGGCTCATAGTCTAATGAGGGAGACAACACATAAACAAAAGTGTATAAGCAAGATACACTGTATAGAGGATAAATTGGAAATAATCTCAGAGAGAAGTCATTAGCATTAAGAAAAATGGGGAAAGGCTTCTTGTAGAAGGGGAAATGTTGTCTGAGAATTGAAGGAAATCAGGGAAACCAGAAAACATGAGTGAAGAGGTAGAGAACTGACATTACACACATTACTAAGTCAGGGCAAGGAGGATGAGCAGGACCCAAGGCCTCTCTCTCCATATACTTGCTTACCAGTCAAGTCTAGTTAACAATAAACATCTATTAAGTGCCTACTATGTGCCAGTCAACTTCTTTTTCTCTGGCTCTAGGCTAATATCTAGTCTTAATTTCTCTATAGGTCATGTACCTTCATGGCAACATCTTTTTTTAAAAATTTTTTTTAATTTGATATTTTATTTTCCCCCAGTTATATGTTTAAAAAAACAATTTTAACATTCACTTTTAAAACTTTGAGTTCCAAATTCTCTCCTTTCCTCACTAACCATCCCCCACTTTGAGAAGGCAAGCAATTCAATATGGATTATATATGTGTAGTCGTGCAAAACACTTCCATGATAGTCATGTTGTGAAATACTATATTTCCCTCCATGCTATCCCAACACTGTTTATTCTATTCTCTTTCCATCCTGTCCTTCCTCAAAAAAATTTACTTCTGATCTGCCCTCCCTTCTATCATCCCCCCTCTTTTATGCCCTGCCCCCCTACTTTCCTGTAGGGTAAGAATGATTTCTATATCCAATTGAGTGTGTATGTTATTCCCTCTTTAATCCAAGTATGATGAGAGTAAGGTCCATTCATTCCATCTCATCTCCCTGCTCCGCCCCTCCACTGTAAAAGTTTTTTCTTTCCTCTTTTATGTGAGATAGTTTACCCCATTCTACCTCTCTCTTTCTTTTTCTCCCAGTACATGCCTCTCATGCCTTAATTTTATTTTTTAGTTATCATTCTTCCATAATCAACTCACACCTGTGCCTTCTGTCTATATATACTCCTTCTAGTTACCCTAATAAGAAAGGTTTTATGAGTTACAAATATCATCTTTCCATGTAGGAATATAAACAGTTTAATGAGCCCCTTATGAGTTCTCTTTCCTCTTTACCTTTTCATGCTTCTCTTGAGTCTTGTATCTGAAAGTAAAATTTTCTATTTAGCTCTAGTCTTGTCTCAAAAATGCATTAAATTCCTCTATCTCATTGAACATCAATTTTTTCTCCTCATGGATTAAACTCAGTTTTGCTAGGTTTGTGATTCTTGGCTTTAATCCTAGCTCCTTTGACCTCCAGAATATCATATTTCAAGCCCTCCAATCCTTTAATGTAAAAGCTGTTGAATCTTGTGTTATCCTGATTGTGTTTCCACAATACTTGAAATGCTTCTTTCTGGCTGCTTGCAATATTTTCTCCTTGACTTGGAAACTTTGGGATTTGGCTACAATATTCCTGGGAGTTTTCCTTTTGAGACATCTTTCAGGAGATGATCAGTGAATTCTTTCAATTTCTATTTTACCCTCTGGTTCTAGAATATCAGGGCAGTTTCCCTTGATAATTTCTAAAAGATGATGTATAGGCTCTTTTTTGTTTATGGATTTCAAGTAGTCCAATAATTTTTAAATTATCTCTCCTGGATCTATTTTCCAGGTCAATTGCTTTTCCAATGAGATATTTCACGTTGTCTTCTATTTTTTTCATTCTTTTTGGTTTTGTTTTATAATTTCTTGATTTTCCATACAGTCATTCACTTCCATTTCCTCCATTCTAATTTTTAAGGAATTATTTTCTTCAGTGAGCTTTTGGACCTCCTTTTCCATTTGATCAGTTGTGCTTTTTAAGGCTTTCTTCTCCTCATTGGCTTTTTGGACCTCTTTTGCCATTTTGGTCTAGTTCATTTTTTTTTTGCCTATACCCTTTTTTACTTCTTTTTAGGCAATTTAAGTGTCTTGCCCAGTGTCACACAGCTAGTAAGTGTCAAGTGTTTGGTCTGAGGCTGGACTTGAACTCAGTGTCGGTGCTCTATCCACTGCACCACCTAGCTGCCCCTAGTCTATTTTTTAAGGCATTACTTTCTTCAGTATTTTTGGGGGTCTCCTTTAGCAAGCTATTGACTCATTTTTCATGGTTTTCTTCCATCACTCTCATTTCTCTTCCCAATTTTTCCTCTTCTTCTCTTACTTGATTTTCAAAATCTTTTTTGAGCTCTTCCACGGTCTGACACTAATTCGTATTTTTCTTGAAAACTTTGGATGTAGGAGCTTTTACTTTGTTGTCTTCTTCTGAGTGTGTGTTTTGATCTTCCTTGTCAGCAAAGTAAGTTTCTATAGGCTGAGTTTTTTTTTTCCCATTGTTTTCTCATTTTCCCAGCCTATTACTTGACTTTTTAACTCTTTGTTAAGCTAGGGCTCTGTTTCCAAGATGGAGAGCAAACTGTCCTAAGCTTCAAGGGTTTTGTGCAGTTATTTTTTTCCTATGAGTGACCACAAGCACTCTTTCCTGCTCTGGAACTGTGAGGAGGGTCCCCTCTCCACTTCTGCCACAGGCTCTGCTATGCAAGTGCTCTTCCTCAACTCAGGCCTGCCACCCAGGACTGTGACCCAGATCCAATTACGGGCAAAGCAATAGAGTCCTGCCGCAATGTTAGAAAAAAAAAAACCCTGTAATCTCCTTCTGACCAGTTGTTTGATCCATCATCTGCGAGCTGAGAGCTCCAGAAGTAGCTGCTGATGCTGCCACTGCCACTTTCGCTGCTGATTCCATCACTCCCAAGGCTTGTTCCTGGTTTGCTGGGGCTAGGGCTGGACTATGCTCCTCTCTCACCTAGGTCAGATAGATCTTTCCTACTGACCTTCTAAGTTGTCTTTGGTATCTGTGGACTGAGAAGTATGGAAAACTGCCATTGCTGCGAGTGATTCAGTCCTCTGAGTCCTGCTCCTAGGTTTCTTGGGTCCCCGTCTGTGATGGCACAACCCGTGCTGGACTGTACTTCTCTCTCAGCTTGGTGCAACAGACCTTTCCTGTTACCTTCCAGGCTGTCTTGGGCTGGAAATTTGTTTCACTCTGTCTTGTTGGGAGTTCTGCTGTTCTGGAATTTGTTTAGAGTCACTTTTAAAGGTGTTTGGAGGGGTTTGGGGGAAAGCTCAGGCAAGTTCCTGCCTTTACTCCACCACATTGGCTGTGCTCTTCATGGCAATCTCTTTTTGGGGAGCAATCTGGCTCCTGCATGGCCACTTTCCATAAGCATGATTCTCAGACTTTTTCTGCCCCAAACATCACCCATGTTATTGAACTTTCAGCTATGTTCTCTATTACAATCAGAAGGACAATCTTAATTCTAGCCTTTACCTCATCAACAGAACAGAGAATGAACTGGTCTTATATTCAATTAACATTGAAGGCTTTCCTGGATTCATAGCATTAACTGTTACCACTTTCCTCAGGTCCACAAGTGACTCTTCCTACCCCAGTTATATGTGTTCTTTCAGAAACCTACTATTTCAATTATATGAAATTGAAATTATTTTAAACATTCCCACTACTAACAAGAGAAGAATAATTTCCCTAACATTATTGGGTTATTGACAATCCACATATATTTATTTTTTAAGAAAAACTTGCTTTTAATTTTGGATATTATAAGAAGATTGACTGGATACCTGAAAATATTAATGATAGAGTAGGAATTTTGAAGAAGTTATTAATAAGTTTGAAAAGGTGTATGTCTACTTTTTTCTTTAAACTTAGAATCCCAAAAAGCAAAATAATTGCCACTTCATTTTTACATGTCTCCAATTTTTCAAGGTGACTGACATGAAAGATGAACTCCTTAATAGTATACAGAATGTCATAGTGACCCATGAAAATACATTATCAAACTAACTCAATTCAATCTCCTCTTTGAATTAAATACTTCAGAAGTGAATTAGATTATTGAGAAACCATGCTTAGAAAAATATGGTTGAGATGAAAAGTACTAAAATGATCAGAAATGTACTTTTAAAGTTTCCATAGTAAGATGCTTTCAGAAAATGCATGCATATTTTTTTACCTTTTGTGTATACTCTAGCAGATTAAATTTATTAATGCAATTCTGCAAAGTAATTAAAACATTTCAATGAATGAGATTTTTCTACAATGACTAAAATAGTTAAAATAGCTGTACAATGATTGCAATTATGACCATAATTTTAAGACTGCATATTGCTTTATTTAATAAATATTCATTTGGCTATTTTGGAACATGCTAACTCAAGGTGATTAAATAAAATTATTAATAAATCTTCATAATAAATATAAAGTATGCAATCTTATTTTCTCAGGAGAAGCTGAGAATTTTTATTTGGACTCAATTTTTCTAGACTCTGGAATGATATCTAAGTCAAGTTTACTTGTTGATTCATGTACTTGGTCTTCCATTTCCAGTCCTATGCCTTTGCACAGGTGATATATCATGCATACCTAAAATTCTCTCTCTCTCTCTCTCTCTCTCTCTCTCTCTCTCTCTCTCTCTCTCTCTCTCTTTCTCTGTCTCTTGTCATCCATACCTCTTAGAATCCCTAGTTTCCTTCAATGCTCACTTGATATTTTGTGTCATATAGAAAGTCTTTTCTCATTCCCCAAGTTTTTTGTGTCCCTTCTTTCCTGGACAGACACTACAAATGGACAAGTAATTAAATAGGAAGAGAAGAGTGGGAAGGATTAGCTAGGTCCTAGGACAATTGCATTTTTTTTCATGACTCCCCTGCTTCTCCCTAAAGCCAAGCTCTATCCCATCTTTTTACTACTGTTATTCTCTGGTGATAATGTGTGGCAGTGAGTCATGGAAAACTCAGGTCTCTGAAAAATTTAAGCTGATCACTCAAAGTAATGAAGAAGCACATAATGAGCACAATAGGGCACCAACCAATTAAAAAATAGAAATTATGAAAGAGAAGCAATATAAAGGATACTCTCAAAAGATTGAAAGAGATTGACTAGTCAAATAAGAGGGCAAGGGGAAAATGATTAGAAAGTCTCTATAGTCCCATGGTATCCATGCAATGTCTGGAGAACTTTTTTAATTAATTAATTTATTTTTAGTTTTCAACATTCACTTCCATAACATCTTGAGTTCAAAATTTTCTCCCCTTTTCTCCCTTCCCCCTACCCCAAAATGGTGTGCAATCTGATATATGCTCTACATATACATTCATTTTGAACCTATTTTCACATTAGTCATGTTGTAAAGAAGAATTAGAACCAATGAAAGAAACCAAAAAGAAAAAGAAAAAGAAAAGAGATCAAATAATGTGCTTCCATCTGCATCAGGTGTCTGGAGAATTTAATGAAGGTTCCTAGCATGTTGGGTAGACTGTGGTGAACTTAAGGACATAAACAGGAGTCATATAATATGGGTATTAGAGAAGTTTTGGATTTAATATCCACATAGATGAGATCACAGATACATTTGAACATTTCAGAAAGTATCCTTACTTATTTACATGTTACAATAGAATAGAAGTTTCTTGAGGACAGAAACTTTCATTTTTTTCTTTGTATTGGAAATCCTTACACAGCACTTTGCACATAGCAGGCAATGAATGCAGGCGTATTGAATTATAAGACACAGGGATCTTGCTTATAATTGACCTTTGGCTCTGAGTAAGCTGTGAATAATATTTAATATATTTCCAGTTGTATTAAATAGAACTATCCTGGGCAAAATACTTAATGTTTTATAGAAAAAAAATTTTTAATGTAAATCTATGTAAAGCAAAAGTACATTACAATAAAGATTATTCTGTGTTCAGTTAATAACCATTCTTTGCATTTTTTTCATTATTAAGGTAAGATAAGCTCTTTCTCCAAGGGTTACAAGAAATAAATGTAAAGTCATTGTTCCCTCCAAGGACTATGTGGAATATATTAAGTCCTTTCACTTCTCCGGGACTCAATTTCTTTTGCACCAAAAAGGGAGATGTGTGACTACATTATCTCAATAGTGGCTAATGATCTCCTCCTAGATTTTAATATAGGTTAAAAATAATTCTGTTTAGCAGGCAAAGTGAATTAGAGAGAGGAAACAAATTTTTTACTATGTTCTTTGGTAGACTAAAATGTCCTTATTGAGATATTTAATCAATACAGAGAAGAACAAATCTACTTCAGGAGAAAGAAAAGCATCTATAAACTTCAAAGACATAGTGTAATTTATTATGTGAAAATAGGTGTGTTTATAATAAACTTGAATCTCAACAAAGAAACATCTATTCAGCACTTAGAATGTACAAAGAAAATGTCAAAGAAAAAATAAGTAGATTGACTATATATTTGCAAAAGAGGAAAACAGATGGAAAACCTAAGTGGTAAATGGGTAGTCAGTGAAATGGTGAAAGGCATAGGAGGTTTAGCCTTCAGTATGAGGAGTGAATCTTCTATGAAATAGTTATGGGAACTTATATAAGAGAACAATAATCACACAGGATGACAACATAAAAATTATGATACATTGGAGGAAGTATTCAAATAGTTGAGACACAAATCAATTGGGGTGTATTATATGCAGGATCATTCCCTGGGCTTATAAAAGAAATATTTCTCCTCTGTCTTTTATGTACATGACTGCTAGGCATCATTACCATCACCATTTGAATCAAATCCAATTGTCTTTATCACTTACAGTGATTAATATATGAGTGTGTTATATAGTCTTTCTCTTGAGCAAGATATCAAACTCCAACTTAAAGAAAAAGCCAAAAAAAATGTAATTTCCATTTACAGTTCATTATGGAGTAGGAACTCTGGTTTTTTTTCCACCTTGATCCCTGTATGTTCTGCTCTATTGACTACTGTGTAGGTTTTTATCACTTCCAGTAAAAGAGTAAAGGCTTTTTTTGCATATTTGTATTTTACATATTCAATGACCATTGTATGAGTTTCATATTAACAGAACTCCTTTTAATAATGATAACAAGGATTAGGCAATGAATTTTTTTTAAAAGTTCTTTTTAAGGAATATAATGAGTATTGGATTATAATACATCCCACAGAACATGACCCAAACTCTTCTGGCAAATTCTATAGACATGTGTGCCGTCACGTATCCTATAATTCTGGGATAGAAATTGGTTAAATGTGAGTGAGTTTGGTGCATACTACAATGGAGGTACTCCAATCCAACCCATCCCATACAAAGAAAGGGTTATTTGTTTTTTATCATGGGAAATATATCACTTGATTTGTGATTCCTACCAATATGTTAATTTAATTTATAATAATTTAAACTAGTCATTGCAGTTTACTTGGATTTTTCTCTTTCAGTGAGAGACAGACAGAGACAGAGATAAGCAAAAACAGAGACAGAGAGACAGAGATACATAGGTAAACAGACACAGACAGAGAGATTGCAGAATGCAATCTTTAGGGAAGTTAAAATGAATATACAGGAAAATAGATTGACTTGGAAAGCCAATATGTAACAATGAGAAAAATACAGAATGTTGCAATAGAGTGTAAGCAACCTAAAGATAAGCAATATATTACTTAGAATATAGTTTTATGAAATAATTTATATTCAAATAATTTCCATTCTAATTTAAAGTGTTGATTAACCAATATGTTACAGATTTTTTTGTCTTAGGCAGACATTTTTAAGCGACCCCTTGTATGTTTCTGATATGTCATCAATATCCATGAATAGTCAAGATTAACAATGACAAATATACAGTTGGTATACAACAGAAAATAAAGTTATAAAGGAAAAGATGTTACTCATAATAGTTTTTCATACATTGTCATAAGAAAACAATTTCATTTATTTAATTTTTCTCTCAACCCAAAAATTTTAAATGAAAGTAAACATGAAAGTTACCCATCAATGGATAAATATTTCTCTAGCATTTATCCTTCCTGGATTTTTTTTCTGGCTTTTGGCTACAATGTTCCTGGAAGTTCTCATTTTGGGGTTTCTTTCAGGAGGTGACCACCGAATTCTTGATTTCTACTTTGCGCTCTGGTTCTAAAGTATTTGGGCAGTTTTCCTTTATAATTTCCTATAATATCATGTCTAGGTTCTATTTTGTTCTTGGTTTTCAGGTAGTCCAATGACAGTTGTTTTACCAGTGAGATATATCACATTTTCTGCTGTTATTTTAATCTTTTGATTTGGTTTTACTATTTCTTGATGTCTAATGTAGTCATTAGCTTCCATTTCATTTTTGAAGAGTTATTTTCTTCAGTAAGATTTTGTACTTTTTCATCAAGCTATTAGTTTATTTTTCATAACTTTCTTGCACAGCTCTTATTTTTATATTTTTCCTCTACTATTCTTATGTGGATTTTTTTTAATTTTTTTATCTTTCTTTTAGCTCTTCTAAATTGTTTTGCACTTGTGTCCAGTCTGCATTTTTTAAAGGCTTTCCTTCAAGTTATTGTCTATTTCTGGATTTGTGTCTTGAACTTCCCTCTCATCATAGTAGCTTTTTACGCTCAGATTTGTTTTTTTTTTTTTAATTTATTTGCTCTTTCTTCAGTCTACTTCCTAACTGAATTTTGTGATAGTGTTAAGCTCTGCTTACTTCTGGGTGGGGCAGGGATGGGAGTTGTTGAAGGGGCGAGTCTGGCCACAGCTTCTGTCTTTTTATAACCTTTTGCTGTTTTCACAGTTCATTCTGGGATCCTGCAAGTTTTCAAAGCTTCCAAGCTGCTGTGATCCAGGGATAATGATCCCTGCCCTCTTGATGAGGGCTCTATGAGTTCTTGACACAGGTTTGATTTTGTTGGATTGTGTGTGTTTGAGTTTTAGCAGACTGCTGCTGGACTCAGAGCTACTGAACTGCTTAATTGCTTTTTGGCATTGGTTTCCTACACTGGTTATTCCACTATAGGCATATGTGCAGGGCTAATGGTTATTTATATCACCTAGTATGTACCAGGCACTGTGCTAATCACAAATATCTCAGTTGATATTCACAACAACCCTGGTGGGCATGTGCTGTTCTTATTATTTTATAACTGAGGAAATTAAGACAAAGAGAAGTTAAGTGACTTGCCCAGGATCACACAGCTAGTAAGTGGCTGAGGTCAGGTTTGAACTCAGGTCTTCTGACTCCAGATCCAGAACTCTATCCACTCTGTCACCCAGTTACCAAACAACATATGGATCAATAAATGGTCAATAAGTAATAATGATAACTAAAAGACACGTATAAGATGTTTTGGTTTGCGAATTATGTTATTTACATTCTATCATTTGTCCTCACAGCACAAATGTGAGGTAAGTGCTGAAGGTATTATCCCCAATCTACTGATGAGAAAACTGTAGCTTAGCAAGTTTAAGTGATTTGTTTATTCATGGTCACATGGCTAGTAAGTAGGAGAAGTGGGATTTGAACCCATATCTCTACTAACTTCAAGTCCAGTACTCTTTTTACTGCAGAATGTCACTTCCCTATTATCGAACAAATGTTATTTAATGATAACCCTTCTTAATAAAGATGAGAAATCCATCTGCCTTTTGTCCATATCTACCTGCTCATTTACTAAACAATTTGATAGAATATTGAAGGTATTGCACACAAACATAAAGAGATAAATAACTCTGTGTGTGTGTGTGTGTGTGTGTGTGTGTGTGTGTGTGTGTGTGTGTGTGTATCCCCTTCCCTCAGGAGAAGAGCAATGGTAATGTGGCCTCAGGTTGGGCGCATTCTCTATACTTGCCTATGATTGACATCTTTAGAGGTGTAAGTGCTATTTTGTTTTTCACAACTGAGAGTTCAACCAGGATTAGTTTTTATGACATATTAATTCTGAAATGTTTTCAGTACTACTTATCTTTCAGATTATCTGACTAATGGATTATCAATAGAACATGTCATATCTACTTATTTTTTCCCATGCTCCTAAATGATATGGATGAATATAGTATATCAGCAAAAGTAAAGGGTAAAGTAAAAGATCTTTAAATAAATAAAATAACATTTTCTAACCAATTTCTTTCAAAATACTTTGATTAGTAAATAAAAGAAGATAAAAAGACAAGATTGAAGCTATATTTTTGATATGTAAAGAATCATTCCTCCTGCAACATTTGAAGAAAGGCCTAAACCTAGACTTACCCACCATGCTTCAGCTTTCTTTTCCCTCCACTATTCCCCCCTTCTCTCATTGGTGGGGTTTCTTCCAGAACTTCCATTTTGAGGAAGGGCCAAAATACTTTTCACCCCTTTATCAATTCTACCGCCATGTATCTGAGTGAGTACCATTTTCCTACCCTTTTCAACTCTTTTTTTAATTTGTTTTATATTCTCTTGTTAGAATGTAAGTTTCTTAAAGGAAGGAACTATCTTTCTTTTTGTTTGTATTTGTATCACCAGCACTTAGCACAGTGCCTGGCACATGGTAAGTATTTTAATACTTATTGAATCATTTGTTTTGCAATTATCAGATATGGAGGATATTTTCAAAGGATGTGCAAGCTATAGTTCAATGATTCCCTAGAGCTATTTGGGGGAGTCATAAAGTCACCTTAGGGCTGGTATTGATTCTTAGAAATTATCCCATTTGTGCTGAATGAAGAAACCTAAATTGAGCATCAGTATTGTGACACAGTTGCTAAGGATTTGGGGGGACTAAAAAAGCTTTTAGAGGGGAGTGCTCAGGAGTTAAAAGGGTCTGTGTATAGGAGACAATATTTGTAAAAATATGAATAAGTTACCCATGAGGAGAAAAGATTCAGCAGTTGGTATACGAGAGGAGTACTTGATCTGAGGACTAAAAGTGGGAGTCTTAGTCTGTACCCAAAATACCACAACCAGAAATTTCCTTAATCAGATTAGGAGAAAAAAAAGTTTGAGGCCTCAGGAAATATGTATGGATGGGTGGGATAATTTCATGACATTTTCATGAAAAAACTCACTATTTCATTATTATTAGGTTCTATGTCAGCAAAAAAAAAAACCAAAATATAGTTAGGAAAGTTGACCTTCAAAATGACAGATTCATTGATGAAAAATTAAGCTATATTACCTCCATTTTTTACTAGAGAAGAAAATGGCAAAACACTACAGTACCTTTGTCAAGAAAACCCCATGGACAGTATGGTCCACTGAGTCATGAAAATCAGACACTAATGAATGACTGAACAACAACATCCATTTTTAATTTTTATAGTATGTAAATTGTAGTACTTACAAAAACCTAATAAATGTTTGTTGAATTAAATTTAATTTTGCATCACAGAATTTCCTAAAACTCTTCATGCTGACTCCTAATCTCTTACCATCATTGTTCATACAATACTTTGTTTGCCAAGAAGGGAATATCCTTTTACAATGATGTATCTATATTAAATTGATAGATGCAGAAGTGACAGGTACCTCCATTTCAGCAATTGAAGTAACCAGAAAGAAAGAAGTGCATGATTTCTTTCAATTATGGTCCTGATCATTCCTTAGAGAATTTATCACCAAAATTGATATCTAGAGGTGTTAGGCAGGAAATTTCCAATCATTCTGCTTTTACCAACTCACCTTCGGAGCAATATTTCAAATTTGATCAACATGGTAATGGTACACCAAACTATTTGCATTCTGAAACTTGCATAAGTTAACATCTATGAGTTCAAATATGCTGGCAGGAATCTGCCTTGGTTCAGCTTCTGAGTTTCTATCTGTGATAATATCAAAATCTACCCAGATCACCCACATCCTGCCATGTAAGTTAGGTGAATTCTTCCCCTAAAAGGCCTAGCTTTAGAAAAAAGGACTGGACTTGTTTTGTGCAATCCTAGATGATAGACTGAGGAACAATGGAGTAAAGATGAAATAACAGAGATTTATGTTTAAAACAAGAAAAAAATTCCAAATAAAGTTATCAAAATGTGCAAAGGGTATACTAGTGGTCTTCAAATACTCAAAGAGAGCAACCATACCTGCCCTAAGTCTTCTCTTTTGGGGGATAAATTGTCTCCAATTGAATGAACTAGTCCTTAAGTATCAAGGGACTTTAACCTTCAGATCCAGTTCGTCTATATGTTGTATCATTCATCATTATCCTTTGGAAACCTGCTTCCCAGAACTGAACACAATATTCTAGTACGTTCCAACCTAGACTCAGTAAGATGGGACTATAGGCAACAGCTGTTGTCTTCCTGCCTCCACATGTCAACTGCTTTGCCCTCATGATTATGGTAGTTTGCAAATTCAAGCTTCCGTAAATAAGACCCTGGAGAAAGCATTATGAGCTCAACAATTTTGGTAATGGGCCTTGTCACTAAATGTAGAAGTCTTAAGTGGAGGTTATTAATACATCACAAATAAATCCACTTCTATTCACAGGCATTTATGAAAGAACTATGAAAGAATTCTGGCTGAACATTATTCCATAGAGAACACCGAAATACCAAGATCCAATCAACTTGTGAAGACCACAAACTTCATTTTGAACTAAAAAACTCTACTGCCAGTGACATATGTAACAGTGCTACTATGTTACTACTGGACAGTTGTTGTTGTTGTTGTTGTTTTCATTGGTTGGACAGAATTAAAATTTATGTGTAACCATCAAAATAATAAACACAGGCATTTGTTGCTTTTATGCTAATGAATTGGGGGGGAAATTGCCAATTTTATTTTTATCTAAGAAAGAAATGATTTATTTACCATCTAAAATTTCAAGATTATGCCTTTAAATTTCCACTAATGATGAAAGTTCAATAAACTGTGAAAACTTCTGAAGGAAAACTCACAAAATAATTAATGTTTACAAATTAAGTACAAAGTACCTGTTAGGAAATTTTCTTTACATATATTTTCTCCCCCAGTTACATTGTATAATCATGGAGTTTTCATTAAATAAATAACAATTCTTTCATTCTATCATTTGAATTTCTCTTTAAAAAAAATGCAATTAAATCCTGACATAAAACATTATATTAAAAAGTGTGTAAGGACACAGTTTTTTTTTAAAAACCATGTGCATATGTTAATAAAATATTTCTTACACATTTGCCATATTCCTAAACTGTTTTCACCTACAAAGCTCCAAAACATCTCAAAGGATTTCTATGACAGGAGGAAATCCTGGGGAATGCAAAGAATTGAAACTATAGCCCATGTTTTTTGGGTAGATTACAAACACAGTCATATAGCAAAGAGAGAGTTAATTTTGCTATTCTTATCCTTCCTTTATGATTGTGGATCCCTAACATTAATTTTGTGTTAGGAATTATTTTGCATTTTGTTAAATAAGAATATTTTAAATATGACTATACATCAAACTCATATCAATAAGATCACATGAGATAAATGAATTTTTTTGAAATAGAAAATAAAAAAGTTATTCAAATGAAATAGCATACTAGATAGAATCTGTATAATACACATACTTTCAAGTCAGAGGAGGAAAACACAGTAATTAATTAGCATTAAAACATGCCAATATAATTTCCTGAACCTTGCATTTAAAAAACTCCACAACTTATCTCTAACTTTTCCATTCCTGATTTATTTCAATTTGAATTCATTACATATTACTCCACTTAAAACACTCTACATTTTCCCAAAAATGGCTACTACCTGTTCCCTGAAATCTTCATTTGGACAAGCTATTCCTCAAGCCCATTTATGTGATTTCCATCCTTAAATTGCCTTATATTAACTTATCTGTTCTCCATTTCATTGTCAGAATGCAAGTTCCTTGAGGTCAGGGGCTTGAACACAGAAGTACTTCAAAAATAAATACTGAATTGAATTATTGTTTTATACTCATATCCCCAAGATGATCATCTTTCCATCACTGGTTCATGTATATGGCCACCATCCTCAATCTGTCCCTCATTTAATTTAATTTAGCTCCTTTAATGGATGCTTTAAATAGTCTCCTAATGGATCTCCTTGCCTTCAATTTTTCCCTCCATAATTTATCCTCCACCTAGCTGCCAAAATATTTTCCTAAATCCCGGTCTAACACTGTCATTTCCCTGCTCTCAAAGTTCCAGGGTTTCATGCTACATCTAGGATAAATTCTTCTGTATAGCACTTAATACCCTTCACAAACTGTCTCCAAACCATCTTCCCAGGCATTTCACATTACTTCCTTCCATTCTGGTCAAACTATTCTTCTTGCTATTCATACAATATTCCACCCCTTGCTTCCATGACTTTGTACAAGGTGCCCTCCAAGCCTCCACCTCCACCACACGACCTTTTGTTTGCATTTCCCCATCTCTAAATCTATTCTCTATTTTCTTTGTATATATGTTATATTTATTTGTGTGTATGTACATACAGTATTTGCCCCCAATGGAACCTAAATGCCTTTGAGGGTAGAAATTGTTTTTATTTTGTGTTTATAAATCCTAGGGCCCAGTGTAGCATACTCCACATAGTAGGTGTTTAATAAATGCTTGTTCAATTGAATTGAAATAAATGACTAAAAAATATGTTGGGTAGCATAAAAAGTGTGGGTAATTTTTGTGGTTCCTCCCATTGGTTCTAATTCTTTACAACATTATTAATGTGAAAATAGATTCAATATGAATGTATATGTAGAACCTATATCTAATTGCATGCTATATTTGGGGTGGGGGGAGGTGAGGAATGTGGAGAAAATTTGGAACTTAAAATCTTATGGAAGTGAATGTTGAAAACTAAAAATAAATAAATATTTTTTAAATGTGTGGGTAAGCCTCTTCTTCTTCAGGGAAACAATGTTCTCTGACTGAGAGGATGAGCAAGGTTGTAGAAGGTCAAAAACATTTAATGTTTTGATATTCAGTTTCTCTCTCTCTATCTGTGTGTGTGTGGATATGTTAACTAGTTGAAGTTTACTTATGATCAATTTTCTCAAATACACATCTTTGACTGGCAGCAAGTTTATTCAGTATTTTCCAGAGAGTGGCATTGATTTCTTCAGATATTTTTCTCTTGTCTGGCTTCTGTTGAGAAGATAAGAATCTCTGGATGGTGATTCTGAGAGAAGTGCTATCTATGCATACTGAGACATACAGTCATTGAAATGCATGACAAATGTTGAATAAATAATATCTGAGGACACAATGCCTGCATTTGCTCAAACATGCATTACTATGGAGCTCCTAAAGCTGTTACCACACTTGAGCACACTATATACAAATGAAAGAGTCAGTCAATTCCTGAAACTGTTTATTTAACCTTAAGAGCTGTATAGTAGCCAATAAAAGCAATATAATTCAGAGTAAATAGTGAATCTCTGGTGTGACACTTCTATTCATTTTAAGGTATTAGACTTTCCTCTTTCACTTTATCTTTAAAGTAGAGTTATAAAAGCTGTTATGCATTCTCAAATTCCTTGGAACAGTGAGTGGTGAGGAATTTAAACATAGCGTCCTATAGCTCAGATAAGTCATCAAGTACAATTGTACTTAATGAGACAGAAAGATAGGTATACTCTTTATTATGCTTCAGAGCAACTGCAGTTTTAATCATTGCAGCTTCTCTGCATGTTGTATCTCTTAGGAGGACTTCAGAGCAAGCATCTCAGAGAAATCATAGTATTCCAATAGGAAATAGCTAAGCATGGAGCACTATGGCAATGTTTTCCACAGCTGTAAATTGGGCTTCAATTTAGACTTAGGAATGATATGTGTTCTCACTAAGGCAGAGATCAGCCCTTACTATTGAAATTTTAATTTCCCACAGGTTCCATTTTCTCCTTGGTCTGTGCTACTTATTGGTAGTTATTAGGGGATTAACAGGGAAAGTTTTTATTTGTTTGTTCATTTGTTTCTACTGGATGGATGACCTGGGCTGAGGGCAACTGGATATTGAGAGTAATACCACCTTTGGAAGTGAGTTTGGAGAGACCAATGTTATTTAGTGATTGAGCCAGGGTTTGAGCCTAACCCTCCATCCCTTCCCTAGAGATTGAGGTGGGATAGGGTTATTATGCTTTCTCAGAGGTGTTGGGGAAAATGTTTGTATGTTTGTTCTTGCTGTATCATTGAAGTTAATATCCCTTTGTAAGAGGCAACAAACATTAAGTAGTTAAATGGACCAGGGTCCTAGTCACTAGCCACTTATTACATGGAGTAATATAGTTGGGGACTCAAATTAAGAACAAAGAAAAAAAGATGCCCATACAGATCCTTCAGGATACCTGAGAAGCCTGAGAAGAGACATAGCTTGCCTGACCCTGAGAGAGTGGGACCAGAGTGTCATGTTCCATATGCACGGGCACATGTTTGAAGCATATTGAATTCATAAGTCATGGCAATTAAGGTTGAGGAATTGAGATGCCAGGGTGTTTAAAAATGGCGGGAAGTAGGGAAGTGGAAATGACCATGAGACAAGTATTGAATGTACACAAGTTGATAGGGAATGACCCAGAGGTTTGTAGATGATAGCAAAAAAATCTAGATAGAATGGTATAGAGGCAGTGGCTGAGTGATGGTAGCAAAAAGAGTTTAAGCATCAGGAGCTTTGGGAGAAAGAGCAGTCAGAATTGGAGAAGGTACTAAGAGATATGTTGTCTAACTGAAAACTTCCATTTATGGAAGCATAAGAAAATGAGAGGCAATGTTGTGTATAATACTTGGAACCAGGAATACCTGAGTTCAAATCCTGTTTTATAGACATACTTGATGTATGATACTGGGCAAGTCATTTAACTTTTCTCAGCTTTGGTTTCCTTATTAGTAAAATGACATCTTTAGTACCTACCTCACAAAATTATCGTGAGAATCTAATTTTAATTGCTTCATAGATTCTAAAGATCTACATAGATGTTAATCATTAGTGTTATAAGCCTGAAAAATTATTAAAAGAAGCAACCTTGGGTGAAGGGGAAATTGTTAACAGAAAAGGAGGGTGGCATTGATAGTAAAGGTGATTTTGGCTGTGATCTTTCTGTGTTTGATTCCCCCCACTAATCTATACTGATCTGGATCATCCTTGTGGGAAAGTGCCTGAAAAATGGGGTTTGAGAGTTTGGGGCCAGGCAAGAGACTGGTCTAGTCAGCCAGAGGAACAGTTCCTCTTCTCAATGTCAGCATCTGAAGTAAAATCCTAGTAACTTTAGAATAGTTCCAGTTCTAGACAGAGAAGGCCTTAGAGTATACCTAGTTCGGCTCTCATTTTACAGATAAAAAAATTGCAGTTTCAAAAGGGAGAAATGATGCTCAACATCATAGCATGAACTGATGGAAGTATCATCACTTAGGTAATATTTTAGCTTCTGTTCCTTTCACAGAAGAGATGAATATATTTCTATACATTAAGCTTTGAAGAAAAACTTAGGTCTGAGTGACAGAAGCAGGGTGATGTCATTGAAAAAGTGCTGGATTAGAATATCTTGGTTTGAATTCCACCTAGACAATTACTAACTTTGTGACAATAGACAAGTCACTTAATGTCTGAGAGACTCAGATTCCTCTCTGTAAAATGGATATAATGGTAATTATACTATCTACCTCACAGAATATTCTATTAGGAAGGCACTCTGAAAAACTTTAAATAACTGTGTAAATGTAGGTTGGGATTCCTTCTGAGGTATAAAAAATTGAAAAGAAATTAGCAATAAAAGATGTAATAGAAGTTCAGAAAATATTTGCTTTCAAAATCTTCATCTTCATTATAAAGGGCTTACTGTCCAAAAGTAGGGAAGAGATCTCTCTACAAGCTGCTTCTACCTAGCAGGCCTACCTAGACTATAGTCTTTAGTCCTAGATGCCATGTTTTAGGAAGCCCAAGTTAAAAAGCATGCAGAGGAAGATAACCTTTGTGAAGCCTTCAGAATCAATGCTTTATGAAGACTGAATGAGATTACTGGGCATTATTAACCAAGAGGACACTAGGGGTACACATGTATTTGAAATGTTGTCATGTAAAGGAGCAAAAAATATTTTTTTTTTTCTGATTTGTCCAGGCAGTAGAATTAAGAACAACAGTTTCAAGTTACAGGGAGATATACCTCAAATTTATGGCTAGGGGAAAATTGCTGGAGACATCATACATGTTTTTTTTAAAAAAAAGAATTAAGTAGAATTTTCACAACTCACTCCTTATTATCTAATAACCCTAGCTAAGTATAAAACATGATCTATTAAAAGCTAATGGTAATGTTTACCTGAAGGTATGCCAGCACATTCAGCTATCAGCTCTTTATACAACTAAGGTAAAGGCAATTGATGTTGCCCATGTTATTCATGTACTCAGGCCTCTCAGAATTCATGTGGGCCTTTAGAAACTTACTCCAGGTTCTAGGAACTCTTTGGTTCTATAGCTATTTAAGACCATGGTGAATGAACCTCCACCAAAGGTTTTGTTTTGTCAGAAATGCAAATGGTATTTAATGAAACAGCAAAGCAAGATAAATATCAAGGAAAATCCTCACATGCATGTAGGAGAATACTCCACAAATTCCCATACTTCCAATGGAGAGGGACACCCTCAACCAGGGCACTCATGGAAGAGTGGACTCAGAAACATGTATGAGGTAAGCAATGATCTTTCCCAGGACTTCATCCTGGGTGGAACCCCTAGATTCCAAAAGTGTGTCTTATTGATTTCTCTGCCAACCTGATATCTTCTAGTGTCGTCTGCTAGGATATTTCTTCTGCTATCCTGACATCTGCTGGTCTTTGATGCCGCTTCCATCCATCAGTTTTATGCTAAATTATAACTGTTAAGTGTTCTATTCCAGGCACAGGAGGGATCTCAGCTCTTTTACATATAACATGAGAGTCTATTTAAGCTCATTCATAGATCAGAAGCACAGTCATAACCAGCCAACCCTCATATGTATATATACATATGTGTGTATGTATGTATATGTATATGTGTGTATGTATGCATGTATATTGAATGTTTATTTCTGCTTTAAATACTGCCCTCAAAGTGAAGCTACAATTGGAATTGAGGTGAACATTTCAACTCCCATCATGACCATGGTTGCTAGTCTGGGACCATGAAAATTACCCAAGTGTTTACTTAGTAAGATAGGAGAAAAGACATGGAATAGGTAGATGACTTTTGTCCTGCCTTCTTGCAAGCACTAAAATCACACCTCTCCTTACAAAGATATAAAAATTGAGCTACAGTATATCGCTGACAAGTGTCTATATGACAAAAGTGACAAAATATTTGGTTTCTTCATATGAACCTGTAATACAATCATCTCAGTAGGAAAGGAAGACTTTGTTAATATTCATATATTAATGCAACAAAATAGTTCCAGTTCCATAGCCTCCAATTGCATAAAGAAGATTATTACCATAAAAAGAATTTGTAATTTTCCTAGGTTGGAAAAGAAAGATTTAATATATGTGTACTGTTGTTTAACAAAAAGTATACCATCTGGTACTTACTTTTTATTTAGTAATGATCTATAATGACATTATTGTGACAGATTTTATCTGTTAATTACTAAGTAGTAAAATGATTCCACATTCAGGCTAAACAGAGCAAATTTTTTTAAGCTCCAGTAACAGGGAAAGTGTTTGTTAAGAATTGAAAAATTACCCAAGAGCATAAAATTACTAATATCTCCCTCTTTAGTAAGAATTGCTGGGAAACCTGGAAAACAGTTTGGCAAAAGAAGTCTAGAACAAATATTACACAAGAGACCACAATAAACAGAAAATGGATATTTGAACTGAATATAAAAAGTAATATGTTTTTAAATAGATGAAAATAAAAAGTTCTGATCTGGGGTCTCTCCTTTCTTTTCTTTCTACAGTATGCTTTTATTTGGTGACTTCATCAGCTTCCATGAGTTCAATTAATCATCCCTATTCAGATGACTCAGATATACAACTATTAGTATATACAAGTGTGTATATTGATAAATATAAATAAATATTCACCCTTAGTCTCTTTCTTCAGCTTCAGTGATCACCAAAAGCCTATTGAACATTTCAATCTCATGTCCCACAGATATCTCAAACTGAGAAACAAGATTCATTATTTTTTCTGCAAAATCCACTACTCTTCTGAACTTCTTTGTTTCTGTTCAGGATGCCACTATCCATCATCACCCAAATTGAGAACTTGACTTCCTCATCTCCCTAATTCTACATGTATAACCACACATCATTCCCATCTGTTTCTTTCTTTCCAAACACACAGCTGCTATCTTAGTTTGAGCCTTTCTCACCTCTGGCCTAAATAATTGAAACGTTATCCTTATTGGCATCTGCCTCATCAGAGTTCTACAAACTATCTTCCACAAAAGTGCCAATATAATATTCACAATAGATAGATCTGACCATGTTACTCTATTATTCTAATTAAGTATATAATTAGCTCCACTGGCTTCCTATTGCCTCTAGGATCTAATACAAACTCTTATGCGGCACTTAAAACTTCAAAACTTGACCCCAAGCTTTTTCAGATATATTATGCACTACTCTTCTTCATGAACTATAAAGTTCACTCAAACTGGTCTTCTTGCTGTTGCTTACATGTGACATTCTTTTCATCCCTGTGTCTTTGAACTGACTAGCGATAATACCTGGAAAGTACTTCCTGCTTACATCTACCTCTTAAAATCTTTAGTTTTCCCCCAAACTCAGCACAAGTACCACTTTCTATATGAAACTTTTCTCATGCTCCCCTAAATTTTGTTGGGTCCTTTCCCAAAAAAAAACCCTTTGTATTCAATTTATATGTTTTACACATAAGATATTATCCCTTTTATACATAGAAGATTACTGCCAAAAGGGACAGAAAGGGTAATTTTGCATAAAAGAAAAAGTTTTAAATCAACTGGATTGGAGGTACTGTCTCTTCAGAGATGTAGAGTTCAATACCACAAAGAAATAGGAAAATAATTTTTATTTAATAAAACATGCTGAAATATCAGTGTAAAGAAATAGGAGGAGGTTGGGATTTGAAAAGTTTGAGACTGAAAACAAACTGTGACACAAAAAATTGTTTTTTTTATTTTTTTCTGTAAAGCGTGTAACATGTTGGAATGAACAGTGTGATTATCTAAAGGGTGCAGAGAAATAAATTCCATTTACTAAAACTAATGTGTGATTATGAAGCAACATGATTTTAAGGGCATAGATTGAGACTGAAAACTTACTGTAAAAGAGATGAAGTCAGAAAGGGGTCAAATCCCACATTTGTAAGAGCTGTCTGAAAAAACCGGTATCAGTTAGTGTAGAAGAAAATTTGACTCTTAATTTCTGATTGGCTGAATAAAGACTTGGATTTCAGCTTTGACCTTTATTTAGCACCATCGAGAAACTAAGAAATGTAAAGTCTTTCAGAATCACCTTTTGGGACCACTCTTGCTTTATGTGGAAAAGCAGAATGGGGAAAGAGGTTGAAGAAGTTTTGTTTTGTTTTCCAGAAATGACTGTTATAGTTAAGGGGGAAAGCCATCAATAAAGTTTTTTTTTTTTAGTAACTGAAAAATTAGTTCTGAATATAGAAGACTATGCATTATAAGGTACTGCTATTGCTCACTTGCATAATGCTTAGTAACAGCCTTGAGTTTAGAAAGTGACATTGCCTGAATTTCTTTAGTGAATTAATGAATGTTGTCCTGATTTAGGCGATACTACTGCATATTCGAAATAAAGGGTCAACCTAAGTTTTAAAAATGCACTTTTAATTCATTAGATCGAAGAGCCAATGATCTTTCAATCAACAAAAAGCCAAAAGTTTACATTGAAGTGAGAAATCTCTCCCACAGGACCTAAATCAACATTTTAAAGTAGGAAAATCCAAGACCTAAAATGAGAAACCCTAATCACCCCCCAACAGATATGTCATCTTACATGTAAGAAGACTTTTAATGTAATTTTAAACAAATATATTGTGCATACCTATCCCAGAGTTTTGTTCTCTTGTCAGAAGTAATTATAATATAGATATATCTTTGTTTTATTTTATACACACACACACATACATATATCTTTATATGTATATATGTATACACACATATGTGTGTATATATACATATATGAGAGAGACAGTGAGAGACAGAGAGAGGGACAGAGAGAGACAGAGAAAGAGAGAATCACATAAAAATGTATAGCTAGAACAACATTCACAGGGACACAGGTCAGGATTTTCACCATTTTAAATGAGGTGGATGACACAAGTTTAAGTCTAGCTAGAAGTTGTCAATGACATGAAATGAAAGGTTAACAGAAAAACAACTATGCCCTGTCCCCTTTGACCTCTAAGGTTTAAGGACTAAAATAGACATCACTATACTATCTAGGACAAATAGAAGGTGTTGTTTGACAAATCAGCTATTCAATCAACTTAATTTAACATTGGATCTCTATCGTATTAAAGTGGGAGACTTTAAGCAGCATTGAGGGAACTTTCAATTCTTTCCTAAAGTCCCTCCCAGGTCTTAATGATCTTCTGATACTAAGAAGTACCCCTTTAGGCTGTGAGCATTTACCTGAATTGATTCATTGAGTCATATAACCAGGTTGACTGATTGTCTGCCAGAATTTATTGGTTGTTTTGGCTTTATGTAGACACAGTCTTAGTTATAAATGAGATTTGTGTACTAGCACCATGCACCCCTTTTATTTATTCAGGAAAATGTATCCTAGTTTGAATATGAGTTTGCAAAAACATGTCATAATACATCTGAGGCTTGTTTACATGCAAAGCATTACATTCTAATACTATATCCTTTTTGGCAATTCATAAAAGTCAAACTTTTTAAATATTTGAATATTCATTATATATTTCCATGTTATCAAAGATACTAATCCTTTAAAATAAAGATATAAAAAAAGCCCTAGAATTTCTATGAGTCCTACCAAAATAGGCAAAAAGAAATATATTATTTCTTGGTAGTACCCAATATTATAGCTCTATGTTTAGTAATACTATTTTGGTTCACTTTGATTTACAGCAAACATGAATAACTGAATATTCCATTCATAAAGGTTTTTATTTTATAATAAATGTGGACATTTTTGATAGCTTTGATTTAAAACATATGTCTCTTAAAGGCCTAACTCTCTAATTTTCCTACCTAAATGCACTTCATAATCCTAGCAATATACATTCTTTATCAACTTATTTATCCTATGTGGGTTATCAGGTTAATCTCTGTTGAACAATAGTGGAACTCGCTGAGAAGTCTCTATGTTAATTTGAAACTTGATAAAATTTCCATGATGCCACATACAAACAGAAACAAAGACTTTTTTATTTTTGAAAGTAAATTCTTCAATTTGAAATCTACATTAAGACATTATTTACAACAAATGCTTTGTTGATAATATATTTCTTCACTTATTCCCATTTCAATATTTCAATATTGACTACTTTGCTTGATACAGATAAATGACAGAGAATGGTTGAAGCTTTTTTTTCTTCCCATAATTGAATTTTTCAAGGAATTGTTTAATTCTAACTTATATATAAGAGTTAGTGATTGGTCAGGAGAGATGACATGAAGACAGCCAAAGTGCTCTGCTTGCACCCTTGCAATATCAGTAGAAAGTGAGGAACTCCAAGACATTCTATGGACTACCAGGGGTAAACTTATAGCTAGACAAGGACAAGAGTTGCATAGATATGTGATCTATAATGTTGAAGAAAACTCCCAAATTGATAAGGTCACAGATATATTAGAATATTAAAGTGTTCAGGGAACAGACAAGGCAGCTTGTAGGAAGATAATCACATCTGGATTTTTATCGTCCAAACTTTTTCAATTATATGGCTATGAAGATGTAGGATGATGTACAAAAGTCACCTGCAGAAGACTGCCTGTTCTTATCTTGTATTTTAATCAAGGATATCCTTGATATGTGTTTAGACAATTCTCAAAAAGCTTTTAAAGATACCAATGTTTATTAGTGGAGGGAGTTCTCATTATAAAAGAAATCACAAGTCTATGAGAAGATAAAAAGAGGGGATATCTACAACATTTCTTTCTTTCTTTTTTTTTTGGTGTGTCACCACAGACACATCATGGCAATGTGCTAATTCTGAGCCTCTATGTACTTAACCATACTGGTCGTTGGGCATTACTTATATTCTGCTACTGTGATCATATTTTTATATCTAAATATGTATTGATAGGTAGACAGACAGATAGATGATAGACAAATGTATAGATAGGGAAATAGATCAATATATACATACATTTATTAAGTGCTTAACATGTCAGGCACTACGGTAAGCACTAGAGCTTCAAATACAAACACATAAGACAATCCCTACCTTCAAAGAACTTATATTCTAATAGGAGGAAAAAAACAAATAACAGGAAGAGTGAAGTGAGCATGGTTGGTACCTCTTGTGAAATGGTGGTTGGAGCTAGGAACTCACCAATTAGCTAAGCAGGCCTCAGGGCAGAGGAAGGAAGACTGCACTTCCAGGGCAAAAAGACTGTGGCTAAGAGATGGAGAAGATGTATAGTATAAAACCATATGCTTGAAATATATTAATATTTTGATCCCACCTTCAAAATAATTATAGAAATGTTCTAATGTAAAGAAAAAACAGAAATTATACTATATAAAATTCAGATAAGTTTATACATAGCTTCAAATTATGCTTGTTTTCCTGGGAAATTTTAAATCAAATATATGTTAAACAGTGGACCTTAACTAGGATTCTTTCATTAACTTATTGAATACAAGGCACTGTATGAAAAAGAGCAGACAAATGTGAGAACATGACCTCCAATGAAGATCAAGTCTTTCAGAAATGGGGTCAGTTAAGTTGCTGTTATTAACTTTGATATATACATATGTGTGTATAAACAGAGAACTATATCTATCTATATATGTATCTATCTATACACATACCCTAGATTAGTGGTCATTAATTATTTTTTCATTCTGTTAGCTATCTTTCAATGCAATTGATTTCCTTGCAATCCAATGTATTTTATTTTATTCATTTAAGAACTTTATTCTAAGAAAGATTATATAAGGTATACCAGATTGTCAAAGGGATCCGTGACTCATAAAGAAAAAAAAAAGTACCCTTACTCTAGATTTTTGATATTCAATATAAAATATCCTTCCCAACATAAAATTTAAACTACTCCCAAAAAAAACTTAGTCCCTTTAGGATCAAAGCACCAAGTGTAAATTTCTAGGAGTGCTAGATCCAAGCACACAGACCTGCAGCTCGAGGCCTTGTTGGATCAGGGCCAGACTACCTATTCTTTTATCTGGTAAGGAAACAGTCATATCTAGGTGCCAAGAAACTAGAGGCAAAGAATTTTGGGCAAAAGAATTTTTTCTCATTTTGGGGTCACTACCAATGTAAGCTTTTCTTGCTGTATTTTGCTTAGAGACTTATTTAAATAAACCAGTGTTAGAAAAAGAAATTGAGCAATTCATAAGTGAATACCTAAATTTTAAAAAATCATTCCAGGAGCAGATGGATATACAATCAATGATTTAAAACTTGAAATAAAACATTTAAAAAAACCAATCATTTCCAATATGACATAATTCCAATATTACATAAACTGTTTGAAAAAATAGAATAAGTTATCCTACCAAAATGCTTCTGTGATACAAATATTAAATCACAGAGAATCAAATTTTTTTAAATCTATAGATAAATATCCTTAATAAATATTGATTAAATTTTTTTTTAAGTAGAGGAATAGGTTGGACTTCTGATTCATGTGATCAACAAAATGGAGGCCATTTTCTTCAACAACTTCTTAAACCTCTTCAAAAGAACTGTCAAATATAAAATAACTTGAGCTAACTTCATGGTGTCAAACTCAAGTAGAAACAGCACCCTGTGGGTCATATATTGGCTTAGAAAACCACAAATTATTATCATTTTTGTTAAATATTTTCCAATTCTGTTTTAATCTGGTTCCAGCTACATGAAAGAATTTTGTGGGCAGTTGAGGGTTTGACACCTCTGGTCTAGGAAATCTAGAACACAAAAGATTAAAAAACAAAACAAAATATGAACTGATGCCTAACTTGAACTCCTGCAGCACTCCCTCCCCCATTACCCACTAAGCTACTGGAAGTGAGGCTGCACTAGTGGACTGAATCCACAGGCCGACAGCAAAATGCAATACACTCCAGTCTCCTCTCCTTCTTTCCAGTGCTATGGAGACCATTTGCTGGGGTCTCAGTGGCCAGCACTGTGACAGCAGTTTATGTCATAAAATATTTCTTCAGGAGAGTGAAGGAACAGAAAGAAGGATCAACTCCACCTTGATCCCCAATCCTCCCAAATGCTTGGGATTCCAAACTCCATTATCCTGGGCTGCACTGATACCAATGTGGCAGCATTCTCAACTGCAGGACCAGAGAACTGTGGAATAGGGAGACTGGGATAGGACATCATATGTGAAGGGCTGTGGGGCACTCCACAAAGCCTGAGAGAAAGAGCCCATCATCCAGGTGTAACCAGTTCTATTCCCCACAGAAGTCACTTGGAGCTGAGATTTCGGCTAGGGTACCATGAAATTATCCAGCATTCAAGTACAGAAGAACCTACTTGGGGAACAGTCAAATACAAAGGTGGAAAGATTAAAAAGTGTCTTTTTGGAGGTAGAAGAGCCTTGTTTTGGTGATAGATGGAACTTAGCCTGGTGAATGTCATTATGGGTGAAGTGAAGTGCTCTTTGAAAGAAGATGAGGACCTTGTGTGGGGAATTTTTTTCAGGAATTTGGTGCTTAAAAAGATACCACTCTTCCTAAATCAGGAAGGAGAGAATTGAAACTACTGGGAGCAAATGGCACCTAATTTTCCTCCTTATTCTTCTTCTCCTTCTCCTTCCTGCAGGTGACAGAGAAGACACTTCCCCTTAGTAGGACACTCCCCAATACATCCCACCACTAATCTACCCCCTCTGTTTTTCCCTATTTTTTTCTCAAAATCTCTGCTTCCTCTTCCTTACTCCTCCTTTTCTCATTTAATTGAGGTAGAAGAAGAGGAAGAAAATAATTGATTCATTTAAAAAAAGAATATTTAATCCCATGAAAAATAGATATGTTTATTCTGACCCCCAGCAATAGCATTTGGTCAAGATCAACATATGCTCATCACAATCATCTGGTTATCTGATCTATGCAATGAAGTTGTTTACAATTATTTAAGGGCTGAGACTGAATATGTTGATTACAAATTCAAGGTTGAGTCATTCAAATAAAGTGTTCATATGAAAGATCCAACGAGGTATAATAAGCTAGACCTAGAACTGGGTGGAGCAGGAGTTAACTGAATTTTATTTGATTCACAACACAATAGCCTCACCATTCTCAAGCATCATCTTGGAACAAAAATCCATTTTTTTAAATCCTATCATAATATTGAAATCATTCTGCCAGTTAGCAAGCTTTCTGGGGGTAAAAGTTGCAGTGACTCTGTGATGATTAGCTTTATATTTCTCCTTGCATCAATGAAATGATTGACATTTCCTTTTTTTTTTAAAGGAAAGGGATTTGGAACTGTGATTTCATCAGCGCAAGGAGCTCCAGGTAATGAACCCTTCCCCTTTATCAGTGCAGATCAGCAATTGTTTCCCCATCGAACAGTATTAGACATATGTCTATATTATTGACCAGCAAACACTTCTACTGATTCTTTTCCACCACCATCACATGTTCTTACACATATTTAAAGGAAGAAAAATCCAATACCTTTGTGCATTGCCTGAAAGCAGTTAGTCCTATGTGTTTATCATTAATTTTATTTGTCTACAAAAGAATATTTTGCCCAAAGCGAGGCCTCATATACAAAATGTTTACAATTTTTTTTAATTTGTAGTTTACATCTATTTGTATCTGTAAATTATTTCTATAAATATTGCCATAATTTTGAGTTACATAAACTTATGCTAGAAAGCATCAGTGTTTTATTCTTAAATTCTTGGGGAAATTTCCAATGTTTGTCCATTCAGATAGCCGTAACTCTTTTTGTTGGAGGAAGGAGTGATGGGAGTTGCACAGGTTGTTCAGGGAGGACTAGGAGTCTTGATATGAAGATCTGTTAAGCTTTTTTTAAAAGGGCTACTTGCCCATCTTTCCTGGCACTCAACTCTCACTTGTGGCTCCAAAAAACTGTAGCATGAGCAGCACCCACATCCTGGTAAAACAGTTTCAGCAAACTGACTAAACCAAGTTGAGGGTAACCAAAAGGTTACCCAAGCATGTGAATGGGTGGATGAAAACAATTTCTTTCAATCACCATGAGGGCAACTGAAGTAGGCACTGTGGAGTGCTTAGCATTTGGTCAGACATCAAAGATGCCAAGGTCAGTCAGTGAATACTGGCCATTAGCAGTCATTCTGACTTTTGTCACTGGATTTCCATGGCTCTTGAAGAGAATGGCGCTGAGAACTTTATGCAAATCTGCCTCACTTAAATCCAATTCACAAGCAAGTCAAGACATCTCCCTTGATAACATTAGTCCTCTTCTAATGAAGGAACAACAACAACTTTTGGTTTTACATACATGATAATTTTAAAGAAAGGCAATTCAATTTCTATGATTTTTAGTGTTTTAAGCATAAGTGAATACTGTAACTTGCCAAAAGAACTTTTAATACCTATTATAATTATGATATTTTTACTGTTTTGTTAATATTTGTATGGTTAATTATGTGAATAATATTCTAAATATTGAGTCATTCTTAGGTATTGGTATAAATCCAATGTGATCATAATGAACTTTTTTTTCAGAATTATTGTAGTTGACTTATTAGAAACTTGTATAAAAATTTTACATCAATATCCATTAGTGATCTTGGCCTACTTCACTTTTCCCTAGTTTGGATGTCAGGATCATATTTTCTTATAAAAGGTAGTATTTTATTTCTCTATTATTGAAGAGATTTTATATTTCATAGGGATTATTTTTCTTCAAAAGTTTGATAAGATCCATTTGCAAATTAATCTGAACTACAATTTTTGCTCCCTCCAACAATAATCCATAAGTAGTTAATTTAAATTTTACTTTATTTATCTTTCTGACTTTGAGTTGATTAAGAAATGTGTTTCTTGCCTTTTTAATATAAGTATATATATTATTATAACTATCAATTTCTTCTTTTATAATTATATTGGTGGACATGTAGGCATATTGCTCATTTTTTCTAAGTTTTATATATTTTTAAAATTCAAATTATCTATAGGCTTTCAGTTATAATCTAAATAAAAGACATTTTGTTAATCAACTCCTTTAGTTTTATGTTTCTTCTTCAGTTATCATTTTTGAACTTGTTAATGATTGTTATCCATGCTTTAAAAAAATAATCCCAGAACACAGTAAATACAGCCCCAAACCCTGATTTGTAAATATTTATGTTTCATATTGTTGGATTCTAATTTTTAATTTATTCAAGTGTCCTCTTCTATTTTCTAGGTGAGCTCATATAGCTCATCTTCATGATTATGATTATTAAGTGTATTTGCCCCCTCCATCTCAAGTTCTTGTATGATTTGCTTTTTGTCTCCTGCTCTTCTTTTCATATAGGAACAGAGAGTAGTAAACAAAGTGTATAATTGATAATTATTATCTATAATTAGAGCTATCTGCTTCAACTCCATTGACTAGTATTCTCTTTTCCCCTTTGCCAAATTCTGGTTCTTATTCTTTACTTCATTCCTTTTAATATTCCCTTCGTGAACCAACCTCCAATTTTAAGTTTATTTGCTTGTTTGCTTATGATTCTTACCTCTTTGATACCTTTATTCTTAAACCTCTCTTTCTCTTTTCCATATCCATGTTTCCCTGTTAAGTTTAATGTATTTAATGTATTTCTTATGTTTGTGTTTTCAAATCTTCTTTTCCAGTTCAGATAAGATTGAAATTCATGTCATGTCGACTCTCCCAGTCCTTTTTGTTTTATACCCTTCTTTCAGAGATTCTAATTATGAGAAATATTAATTTCTACTTCCTCCTTCATATCTCCCTGGTATATTCCTTTTTCTTTCATTTTTTTTGTCTTATTTTGATGTCATTAAACAAACAAACAAACCAAAAAACAACTTCCCAGAGCTCCTCTGTTTTCCTTATTTACTTCTCTCTGTGGCACTTGAAACCATTAGGGCGCTTTTCTCATCTCCCAATGTTCAAATGTAATCAAGTCATCATCATTTAGTCCTTTCTAATTGTTTAAAAGATTTAGATTTATGATTTAATTAGATTTCCATTGATTCCTATATTTGCATTTCAAAGTTTCTATTTAGCTCTGGTCTAGTCTTCAGGAATTCTATGAAGTCATCTACTCCACTATCCCTGTACCCACTACTTTCTCTCTCTCTCTCTCTCTCTCTCTCTCTCTATCTCTCTCTCTCTCTCTCTCTCTCTCTCATCTATCTCTCTGATACATACATATATACATATATATACATACATATATATGATAAGTCTTAAAGTTGTTATTCTTTTATATGTAATCTTATATCTTTTTCTTTGGGGAATATTATATTCCAAGATTTTCACTTCTTTAAAGTAGTTACTACCTAGTCTTCTGACTGCTTGCAAATTTTTTTTCTTTGACCTTGAAGCTCTGGACTTGGACTATGATATTCCTGGTTAATTTTATTTTGAGATTTCTTTCCGGAGATGCTTGAATATTTTCTAGTTTCATTTTTCTTATATTTTAATAAATGTGGGCAGTTTTAAAAAGTGATTTCTTGAAATACCATATCCAACTACATACAATCTTATACATGCATGTATGTATAAATATATGTGTGTGTGTGTATGTACACACACACACACGAATATACATAAGAAGTAACAAAAAGGGAGATAAATGCATCCCACAGTGAATAGAGTGCTAGGCCTGGAGTCAGGAAGACTCTTCATGAGTTCAAATTTGGCCTCAGACACTAAACTGTTCAAGTCACTTAATCCTGGACAAGACACTTAACCCTGTTTGTCTCAGTTTTCTTATCTACAAAATGAGCTAAATAAGGAAATGGCAAACCACTCCAGTATCTTTATCAAGAAAATCCTAAACAGGGTCACAAAGTATTGGAGACAATTGAAAAACTATTCAATAACAATGGAATGTAATAGTTGAACACAAGGTAGTTTGGAAGATGCGACTACTGGCAACTGGAAAAGATCAATAAAGGCTTCATATAGAAGCTAGCACTTGAAGTACATGTTGAAGGAAGAGAGAGATTCTATGATAGAGGTGAGGACGAAAGACATTCTTAGCATGGGGAACAGCAACTGAAAAAGTGTAGAATCAAGAGTGTGGTGTGTCATGTGTAAGGAATAGAAAAAAACCAAATTGATTTGATCATACGGTGTAGAAGGGGAAATAATATATAATAATGTACAAAAGTAGATTGGTTCCAGGTTGTGAAGGGATCACAAAACAAAACAAGTCACCTAAGTTTTACCTCAGAGGCATTAGGGAGACACTGAGGTAGACCGAGTAGAGGAGTTACATGGTCAGATATCACCTTAAAGAAAATCACTTTGACATTAGTGTATAGGATGAACTGGAGTAGTGACAGACTTTGGGTCACATCAACTAATCAGAAGTCTCTTGCAATAATACATGTGAGAGGAGATGAGAGCCTTGGCTAAGGAGTTATTTGTGTGCATAGAGAGAAGGGGTCATATTTAAAATATTTAGTTGCAGAATAAATGATAAAAATTGTCAACTAAATGGATGATATACATTTATTATGTTGTATTACATCATGTTATATCATATATATATACACATATACTATTGTATTATAGTTATTATATATTAAGTTAGGGCATCTAGGTGACACAGTGGATAGTGTGTTAGGCCTGGAGTCAGGAAGACATCTTCCTGAGTTCAAATCTGGCTTCAGACACTCTCTAGCTGTGTGACCCAGGGGAAATCCCTTAACCCTATTTACCTCAGTTTCTTTATCTGTGAAGTGAGAGGTAGAGGAAACGGCAAACCACTCCAGTATCTTTGCCAAGAAAACTTCAAATAGGGTCCCAAAGAGTTGAACATTACTGAAAAATGACTGAACAATATTATGCTATATTGTATCATGGTGAAAGATTTGGAACAGGTGTATTAATCAGAAGGCTGTTACAATCATGTAAGTGAAAGGTAATGAGAGTCTTGGCTTAGGGGTTAGCTATGTGAATAGAGAGAGGGGGTCATGTTTAAAACATTTCATGCTTTAACTTTTGTGTGTATATATAACATGGATGTATATACATATATATATTTATATTTGTTGCTTATATATTTATATACTTATTTCACTTTCTTATCTACTTGTGTTCTCTTTGTTTCTTCTATAATGTATATATATATGAATATATATTCTTTATGTATCTATATATATGTATATATACACATAACACAGAAGAAACGCTAAGAATAATTTTAAGTGGATATTAAATAGTGAAATAAGTATACAAATAATAAGTATATCTGTATATTTATATGAAGCAATATATATATATGCTTGTATACATAACATATTCATAAATATATAGCTTCATATGTATGTACATACATATGTTTGTTGTTTGTATACTTATCTCACTGTTTCATATCCACTTCTATTTATTCTCTTTATAGTTGTTCTGTTATATGTGTATTATATAATGTTTATATCTACCTGTTTTTGTCTTTACTTCTTGTCTTCTCCATGAAATTATTAACTCCATGTAAATAGGGATCTTTCCATGCCTCACTTTGCACAGTGCCTATAATAGTAGGGGCTTAATAGATACCTAGTGATGGATTGATTATTCTTTTACAGTAAGTATTCCATATGGGATATGAACATAGATCTTCCTGATTGAGTCCAATGTCCTATTTACTATACCATACCTCTCCCCCAGGCTCAGTTCCTGATTTTCAATTTTGTACTGTGGCTAATTACTCTCTTCTTCTATCATTCTTGGATGTTGACATAAGGCCCTGTGTATTCCAAAACTAGTTTTCTGGGCTCCTGTCAATGCCTTACACTTTCTCTGTTGAGTTTGCACTCAGAACACTAGCAGCTTTGCTCCCTTCCTGAATTTTCTGGGCTCAGAATATTTGTTTTAAAGAACTTTTGAAGCATCCTAGGTGGAAGTTCTATAGACTGTGCCCCGGGGGCATCTCAATTATAGCATCAGTGTAATCAACTCCATGCCCAGAGTGAGAGTGCCATGTATTTCCAACATCCATAGAGCATTTTGATCTGTGAACTCTAAGCTATATACCCTGTTATAGCCCTACCAAAGAATAAAGTAATTAAGTAATGAAAAGTAGAGAAAGTGCACAAAAAGAAGCTTTAGAAAATATTGTTCTGTGTCCCAATTTTACCCAGTTGTAAGATTTGCCCCAATACATTCCACTTACAGATAGTGAAAAAGTACCTATAAGTTGTTTCAGTTAGTGTTGTCTGCTTTGTTTATAGATGTGTTGTTATAGTGCCTTCAATCTAAATCAAGTTTGATTAATGCCCTTCAAATATTTCCAAGTACATTTTAGATGTAAAAGCTGAAGAAATCAATAAAAAATTATAAAGTAGAAACAAGAAATACTATTTTTCTGGTAGCAAATCTATTTGAATTGCATCATTTTGTGTAATTGTTACATTATATGAAACAATTGATAAAAGAATCATATGAGGATAATAATCACAGCTGCCTCTCTATTTAAGGGGTCCTCCAAATGTATAATATTCAAAGGCTTTAGGATGTTCTCAGGTTTTCAGTGAAGTACTTCACTGATGTAGATTTATATACATTTTAAAGGCTTTTTGAAAATATAAATTTCAAGGAATGTATTTTACCTTTTTTTTCATAGTTCATTGTGAGCTTTAATTATCATTATTAGGTGGATGTAGATACATCTTGACAAAATTAAAGTTTTTCTTCAATCTTTGCTGTTTATGTATGCAGTTATAATTTAGTGTCATTTTGCACAGGATTTAGTAAAATGAAGAAAAAAGGGTTGAGAAAATATATTTCCTCTGAAACAAGAATCTAAAGCAGATCCTTGCTTAATCAATACCAAAACCAGGGATTAGGAAGTGGTGTGTGTATAGTGTGTATTTGTATGTGTGTGTCTGTGTGTCTGTGTGTATTGTGGTATGCTAGATTCTGCAAAGACCTAAGAACTAATTAATCAACCCTCAAACATTCTTTGAGATCTTTGAGGCTCCAAAAAGTTTGACTTTAGTTTCCAGGGAGCCTGAAAAATATAGTTTTACAAAGTAAGACCCCTCTGACTGTTCTTAAGAGTCAATGAAATAGACAGAACAGCCTAGTTGCAGGCTGTCTCTTTTAAAAACCATTATGATTAGTAGCTTGACATAGAGGATAATAAAGTTAGTTGCATTCCTTTTGTGTTTTGATACCAGAAGAAGGCAAGCTATATATGACTAAATCAGAAATGTCAATACTACATGCACTGGAAATTCTTCAGGGTAGATGGAGCTTATGACTGAAGCAAGTAAATCATAAGTGTACCTGAAACAGTTTGAAAACATGAATGCTTTCAGCATGCTCAAATATAACATTGTGTAATTACAAAATATTTTATGTTATAAGCAAGGACTTTACAAAGCATTTTGTCAATGATACCATCAGCTTAAAGTATAACAAAGTATTGGCAACTAGAGTAGGGTAATAACTTTATCCCTAAGCATAGTTGTACATGAATGAAAGTAAGCTTATTGATTGCTTTTTATGTACCAGGCAGTATGCTAAGTGTTGAGTACACAAAAACAAGAAATCCAGACATACCCTGACTTTAATAAATAAATTTACATTCCAATAGGAAAGACAATAAATAATGGGGAATTAAATTTGGAAGGGTGATGGAAAAAGGTGATGGTTTGGAAATGGCCAAGAAGTTAGATGACTATCATCGGCTAATGAAAATGTGCAGCAGAAAGATTGAATGCCATAGTGCCATATTATAACCTAGGTAAAGACAAGAAATTATGAAAAAAATCCCAACTAGAGGCATATTTTCCCCTTGAATTGCATAAGGTCACTAGGGAGAGTGGGCTCAAGGTTAAATTAAATTGGCACAAAATATTCCTCCAAAACCAAGGGTAACACACACACACACACACACACCAAAATGTCTGTGGGAAGAGAGGGCTCAACATTAAAATACAAATGTGGTATGGCAAGATTATTCATCAGACACTGTGATAAGGGCTGTGCCCTACATGTTGGACCAATGGGGTACCTTACAAGTCTTAACCTTTGAAATTTGCACCAATTTCATTTCTGACAAATGGAGATTGCAATGAAGTTCCTTTGCTCAGCTGCTCTGGTTCATTGGAAGGTAACTCAACTGACAGCTGTTGAGCTGAGTCAAACCTTGCTTGGCTGCTTCACTGGTTCCTCACTGGACTCTGCTAATGCTGCTAATGACTCTATTTGACAGTGGGATCTCTCTGTTGGCTCTGATAGATCTCCCCAACCTTACACTCACCTGGGCACTTCCTATTTGTTGTTAAGTCATTTTTCAGTCATGTCTGACTCTTTGTGACCCCTTTTGGTGTCTTCTTGATGAAGATAATGGAGTGGTTTGCCATTTCCTTCTCCAGCTCATTTTACAGATGAGGAGCTGAGGCAAAGAGGGTTATGTGACTTGCCCAGGCTCCGACAGCTAGTATGTGTCTAAAGCTGGATTTGAATTCAGGAAAGGTGTCCCTGACTGTAGGCCCTGCACTCTATCCACTGCTCCACCTCACTGCACTTGGGTACTTCCTACAAGAGCATTTATCCATTTAAGATCAGGACAGAATAAACACAAAAGAAACAGATGGCAATTGTGAGGGAGACCAGGAATTGCCTTCCACCTACCCATCAGCTCAAAGAAATATTTGTGGAGCAGCTAGGTGGCACAGTGGATCGAGCTCCAGCCTTGGAGTCAGGAGGACCTGAGTTCAAATCCAGCCTCAGACACATAACACTTACTAACTGTGTGACCCTGGGCAAGTCACTTAGCCCCATTGCCTAGCCAAAAAAAAAAAAGAAAATGTTTGCACTTGAAAACTACCAGTGAAGAGATCAAGATAATTTGATAGATCAAGATAATTTCTTGGGTTCTGGCTCACTATCTAGTGCAAAGTTTTTGTTTTTATTTTTGTCACCACATATTAAGAACCCCTGGATCATCCTAGCCAACAGGAAGTCAGAGAATCTCTGTATATGCTCTGAAGTGTGGGAAGAGGGCATTTCCATCAGTATACATGATCAGAATCAGCTTTCCACCCCTCCACACCCACCCCAACAATAAACCCTCCAAAATTTCCATGTAATTGCCTACAATGCATACTGAGAATGTCCTCAATACCCCATATGCATAATGGGGGTAGGAGGAGTGGAGGTAGGGAAGAAAGTGGGGAGGTCAGAAATCCTAGATTCCTTCAATCAGCAAATGAAAATAAATTGGAAAAGGTCAAAGCAATATATGGAGTGAAAACAGTAGAAGAAAAAAAATAAGATATTCAACATTGATTGAAAAAATTCTACTACAAATACAAAGACTTCAAAACAAAAGAAATCAGAGGCAAGAAAGGGCTTACAAAGAAAGATATGAAATTATCTGTTTATCTAGATAAACAGATTCCAGTACAATGAAAATCAAGTCAACAGCTCTTTATTAAGTGCCTACTATATTCTAGGTACTATGTTAAGTTCTGAAGTTAGATGAAATGAGAAACATAAAACTGGTGTGTCATTAATTTAATGAACAAAAGGGCAAATGACTGAAACTCTAATTTCTCTGCTAAACTGCAAAGTGGTGGGACTGTAAGAGTTTCATGATTGTGGGGTCAAATGTTTCATAGTAGCACTTTAATGACTAAAAAAAAGTCCTCTAAATAGCCTTTAAAAGATGCAAATCTGGTCTCATTTTTTTTAACAGAACATGAAAAGACTGTTAACTCCAAATATTGGCCAATTTCATGTTTATATTTCTTATGCAAAGCATTCATAGTTTGCATCACTCAGAAAATCTCATAAAACCTTAAAAGAAAATGACATATTGGTCATATAAAAATAAAACTAAACAATTTTGTTGTTTATCTCAAAGCTTTTGACTCAAATTCCACACTTACAGCTTATCCATTATATAATAAATATATAAAATAAACCCAAGTGTAGTGATGATGTCCACATGGAAAACTTTTCTCTGTGTGAAACATGCCACCAAAGTAATTATATAAAGAACAACTTATGCATTATTTTTATATGAAGACGTTTAACATGCAAGAAAGCCCATTATCATCTATCCTAAATAGAACAAAGTAATACTACCAAATTAAAGAGGGAGTTATATCAAAACATCTTATTAATCACTTGTACATGGAGGACATCAAGTTATATTGCTGCACTTGGTGTCACTGGACCTTAGTTCCAATCCCAGTTCTCCCACTTAACTACCTGTTTGATATTATACAAGTTACTTTACCTCTCTAGCTTTCCATATTCTTCATTTACAAAATGAGAGGGTTTAAGAGAAGACCTCAAAGCTCTCTTCCAGCTCTTGATCTATGATCTTATAATTCTGTATGGCTTCACCAACAAAAAGCTTATTAAACAGCTGCTCTATCTGGTGGAACCTTTCTCCCAAGACATCAAAATATTATTTAGACTTTATAAGTGTAAAATTCTTAATGTACACCAAGGAAAGACAGAAACTGAAGACTTCAGTCTTGCATCTGGAGGTCACATTTAACCAGTGGATGAAGGTGATGCCTATAAATGCCTTTGTCTTCTTAAGTCAGTTATCAAGAATGTAGATATTAAGTTGAAGGCTGTGGATGAGACTGGAATACTGCAATGTTGAGAAACTGGTATCCTAAAATCAAAGATGAATAGGAAGGACATTAAAGAATGTAATACCTATTAGATACCAGTCTTAATATGAACATTTAGAATTGCTAGGTATATTGGGGGAAAGAGGATAATAAAAGCAAAGAAAATGCAGGTTGATGTGGGTAGAATGAGCATAACTTACAAGAAAAGGTATATTTGTTCAATTTTTATTTTGCTCATATAATAGGGACTTTTGCTGATTATGTTCAAATCACCTAACATGGAGGCACCCTGATTCAGCAAGAAGATATCCTATATTCCCCTACATGAGGTAGATTCTTTCAATTTGCTTAGTAGCCATAATGGACTATGTTTCAATAGTCTAGGACACTGTTTCTTGAAGAGTACAGAAAAAGGTAAATTCACACAGCACAAATTCTGTGAGCTGAACTGGTGAGGAAGGAAACTCTACCTTTTATCCTATGGCCTCAAGAAATGAACTTGGGGTTTCTGGTCTGGTCTATTTCATTTGTCCCTCTTCAAGATTAGATTCAGGAGGATGGAATCCCCATTGATCCTGAAATCAAGCCATAGCAACCTTGGAGTCTGAATTCTAGGTTAGCTGTTGCAGCCAATCAATCCAGACGGAAAGCTCTGAAAAGGCAGGGTACTTGGGACTCAAACCCAAAATGAAGTTTGTACTTGGAACTTTGGAGTGTGCTGTAAAGTGACTGAGTTAAGCTGTGAACTTAATCCCCTCTCTAGAGTATGGGGGGGGGGCGTAAAAGTGAAGAGGTAGAATTATGACCACAGATGTTGGGAGGATGTTTGTATGTTTGATCTTATATGCCTTTGAAGTAAATATCATTTTATAAAAGCTAATCCAATTATTAAGTGGTTAAATGGAACTAGGATGCAGGGGACCTCTTATAATTGGAAGAACACCATTGGTGGAGACTGGAGCCAATGGCAGACAGCCTAAAGAAGGGGTGGAATGTAACACACTTGGCACCAAAGTAATCACAATATACTTGTATTGTATATTCATATTTTAACAGTAATGTTCAAATTACTGAACCACTGCATTCATTTCACATGCCAGCAAAGTTATGCTTAAGATTCTGCAAGCTAGGCTTCAGCAATGTATGAACCAAGAATTATCAGAAAAGCAGAGCAGTTTTTGAAAAGGCAGGGGAACTAGATACCAAATCAGCAACATTTACTGGATTATGAAGAAAGCAAGGGAGTTCCTGAAAAAAAAATCTATTTCTTCACTGACTACATTAAAGCTTTTGACTATGGATCACAATAAAATATGGGAAGTCCTTAAAGAGATGGGATTGCCAAATCATCTCACTTGCTTCCTGAGGAACTTGTAGGCAGGCCAAGAAGCAACAGTTAGAACTGAACATGGAACTCATTGGTTTAAAATTGGAAAAGGAGTATGGCAAAACTGTATATCATCACCTTATTAATTTAACTTGTTTGCAGAGTACATCATGTGAAATGCCAGACTGGATAAATCAAAAGCTAGAATTAAAGTTGCTGGGAGAAATATTAAAAAAAAATTAGCTATACAGATGATATCACTCTAATGACAGAAAGTGAAGAGGAATTAAGGAGCCTCTTGATAAGGGTGAAAGAAGAGAGTGTAAAAGCTGGCTTGAAGCTTAACATTAAAAAAAAAAAACTAAGATCTTGATAAATGGTCCCATCACTTCCTTGCAAATAGAGAGAGAAGAAATGGAAGCAATTTCAAATTTTATATTCTTGGGCTCAAAGACCAATGCAGATTGTAACTACAGCTATGAAAATAAAAGATACTAGCTGCTTAGAAGGAAAGATAAATCAAAGCAGCATACTAAAAAGCAAAGATATCACCTTCCCAACAAAGGTTTGTTTAGTCAAAACTGTGGCTTTTCCAGTAGTAATAGATGGCTGTGAGAGTTGGACTATAAGAAAGCTGAGCATTGCAGAATTGATGCTTTTGAATTGTGGTGCTAGAGAAAACTTTTGAGAGTCCGTTGGGCAGGAAGGAGATCAAATCAGTCAATACTTAAAGAAATGGATTCAGGCTGTTAACTGGAAGGTCAAATACTGAAGCTGAAGATTAAATACTTTGTCCACACAATGAGAAGACAGAAATTAATGGAAAAGACCCTGATGTTGGGAAAGATTGAAGGCAAAAAAAAAGGGGGACAGCAGAAGATGAAATGGACAGATAGTATCATGGAAATTTGTACAGCCTTAAAGAGATAATGGAAGATAGAAGGGTCTGGCGTGCTATGGTCCATGGAGTCACAAAGTGTTGAATACAACAACAACAAAAAATAACAAATGTAAGTTATGCTTATATGTAATCAGAGTAACTTATATACTTATATACTTACGTTTTAAGTTATATAAGTTAAATGTAAATTTTGTTAAGTTTATAAGTTATATTTATATTTTCTCTACCAAGGAGACTGGCATTTAGACTGGAAAGAAGAGACAAAATATAATTATGAATGAGTTGATAGCCTGTATCAACATTACTATGGACTCAGGAATGAATTGTGATAGTGGTACTAAGATTTATAGTACATGTAAATTCCTCCTGACAAATTCAAAGAAATTTGCTTTGAAAGAAGTAGAGGAATATTGTTGAAACAATGTCCTCTTATTGTGTCATTACTGTACCTAAAATCTATAGGCAGATCTATCATACTTATGATGATATACAACTCTTTTAATTTTTCTATTTAATATAAGGTAAAGATCATAATAGCAATGACCAATTTATTGACCAGAACTCTACATATTCAAGAGGAATCACAGCTAAATCCATGGTTTAATAGTTATTTAATTTTCCTATTCAAAGAGAAAACACAAAATGTAGAAAGTGATTTAAGAGAATTATGAGATTATTTTGAAAAAGACCCACTATCCATATTCTCAGCAATCTACATCAACCCTAAGCTGACACTAAGCTAGAGATGTCAGAGGTGGGATTTCAGCCCAGTTCTTGACAAGTCAAGACCTCTACCCACTCACTCTTCTACTGTGCTGCTCATTTTTTAAAAGGACTTGTATAAAAATAATTTGAACATAATATTTGATTGAGTGGTCCTGTTTCACAAAACTTGTGAAAAGAAATAAAGCAAACTAATATTGTATTTATTTCAACTTTATTCATTAAAGGAAAATTGCCTCCCTAGTTAAGCTGGCCTCTGGTTTATTCAGATTTTGAGGGCCTATTCGCTCTTAAAGTTTGTTTACAAATTATTCATAGAATTTATCATCTGTAATTTTTGAGATCTTCAAGATGCTATAAAATTATAGTTAAAAGAGGTTGCACACATCTAGCTTTTTGTATTGAACAGTCTAAACAGCAAATATTTGTGTATAATATCTAAAATTTAATTTTAATATTTTGAGAGGAGGAAAGACTACACTGTTGCTCTTGAACAGTATATGGCTGAACAGCTATAGTGGTTTTAAAATGTTACATGACAAATAGCTTGAGAGAACTACTTGTCAGCAATCAAGAAAAAAGATTTTGGGCATACATTGTTCTGATGGGAATGTAAGACTTGGCTTCCTTGGTGACTGTACTGAAATCTGAATCTGCTTTTAATAATCCTTTACCATTGGAAGTATTTGGCCCACAGTCATTAAAGAATTGCCAAATCAGATTTGCCTTTCATTGTCCTCTACTTTTCCATGCTGACAGTACTATATAAAGGAAGCTACTCATTAGCAGTTGTAAAACAATGCATCAACTAATTTATCTGGTCATTACATAATATTATTGCTAGTTTGTTCCAATCATTTTGCTGTGCAAGCTCACTGGTTTAAAGGAACATTTTCTTCCTCTGCAGGAGGGCAAAGTACTTAATACTTTAGACTCTTATTATGTTAAGGAAATCCCATTAATTCAGTTTATACAAAAGAATGTGTATCTAACTACTCTGTTTAGCATCTTCAGCCTCTCTATGTTGCAAAGAAAATTATACTACTATACAAACTTTCCCAAGTCCAGATCATGCTTAATTCCCATCAATCCGACTATGTGAGGTCAAATATATTATACCTTCCTTACTTAGATTTTGAAAGCCTATCATACTATAGTAACATATGATTGAACCTGAAATGCATAAAACCAGAATAAACAAAGAAATTTGATCATGTTAGCTATTTTAGTAACTGATATCAATACACAATTCTGCCAAAGAAATACTGATCCATGTGTAAAACAACCAAAACAACAGAGATGGATTCTAGTGTGAAGTGGTCCCCAGAAACAAACAAAAACAATTTTAGTCTGAATCAAACACTTTGGTCAAGAGTTTCCTAGGTATTTTAACCTTTGAAACAATAATTCTTTAATAGTATCAATGGTTTATAATACAGGACGAGTCAAAGTCTTCTCCCTAAACAATTAAACATCATAAAGATATACATAAAATCATCAATTTATAAAGTGGACTTCCATCTTTTTAAAAAGAGTAATCTACTTTGTCTTTGGGCAATGAGGACTTCTGAGTACATCCTGCTTATAGATTTATATTAAAATCCAAGGTGGGAAAATATCTTTATGGGTAACTCTTCTTAATTACATGAACAAGATAGAAGACAAATCACTTTTTCCAAGTCATGCAAACATTATAACATTAAAAAAGAAGCAAAAGAAGAAACTTGCACAAGTTATGCACCACATGTAGAATAATTAAAGGCAGATCCATAGGAAAAAGAAGAAATTCTAACAAGTCAAAATCTTTCAGAATTAACACCAGAGAACGTTAATCCTCAATTAAAGCACTCACTCAGCACCTGCCTTCAAGACCAGGAAAAGTTACTCATAGATTTTTGGAGAGGCCTATCTTGGGATCTCTCCCTGCTGCAGAAACTATTCTGCACTAGTCCTAGCACCTCATAACATACCTCACAAATAGTGGCAGACATTGATTCTGTAGCAATGTGAAGCAAGAAAAGAGGAAGTCATGGGCTTTAAAATTGCATTTTGTGACAGTAACTAGATTAGGTCACTTTCTGTCCTGAGGCTGCATAAACTCTATCCAACCCTACCTCCAACCTTCTTGCCCCAGAAGAAGCAACAGATATTCATTCTGTCCAGCTACCTAAATTAGGCAAGGAGAGGAGAAGGAATGAGGTGGACTGGGAAGTTATATTGGATGTAAAAGAAAAGCAACTAAAACCCAACTGTTTCTACTTCTCTTCCCCCATGGGAAATGACCCAGGTAGGCAATCCCTATATCTCCCAAGAAGAAGTTGAGGCTGACTTTTAGGCCAGCCAGAGGAACCAATCAGCTGATAATGGAGGATGGGAATGATATAGGTATGCATGACAGTTTGAAAAATCAAATATTTCTCATAGAGTTCTAAACAGCCTCTTACTCATAATGCCACCCTACTTTTTTACTTCTCCTTCTAACACTGACTGCTCTCTGACATTAGTTGTGTAAGTCTCCAAATAATAACCCATGGTCTAAGTCCTAGACTTAGTTGGTCATTCCTTCCATGGGATGGAATGGGGAAAAAAAACATTTATTAAATGATTACTATTTGCCAAACACTGTGTTGAGTATTGGGATTACAAATAGAAAGACTCTTAAATAGTTAGCACTCAAAGAGCCCATATTCTCATTAGTGGAAACAATCATAAAGAAAAGCTCATAGGACTCAAGGCTTCATAGAAAATGGAAAATCAACTTCTGCTTCTGGGAGCCAAGATGGCAGAGTAAAAAGGTAGTTGCTCTCACCCTCCCCTATCAACCTCCGAAAACCCAGAAAATTTCACCCCAGAAAAAACCCTGGAATCGCTGAACCAGAAGAAAGAGGGGGTGCAGCAGTGCAGTAGCCCAGGTAGCAAGAAGGATTAACAGGAAAGGCCCCTCTTACCCTGGGGGAAGGGGAGCAGTACAGAACTGGGAGTCGCCCAGCCAGCTAGTGGAAAGACCCACTTTAGCACACCAGGAGGAGATTCTAGTGCCTCAGCATTCTACAGCAAACAGGTTCCCAGTGCCTCAGCAAAAATAAGGGAAGCAGCACTACAAAGGGCACCAGGAGGATAAGCTCCCTGCAGTATTTGTCTGAAAGGAGCTGAAGAAAGCAACCTAGAGTTGCCCAAAAGTTCCAGCCTTGTTGATTCCAGCCCAACACCAGGTAAGCTGTCAGAACCCTACAACTTCCAACTGCCAACCAGGAAGAGATCCCGGAGCCCAGGTGGTCAAGCAGGCAAACACCAACAGCTGGACCTCCGAGTGCCTCAGTGAGGGTGGGGGAACCAGTGGAAATCAGCTCAGAAAACCACCAGGTGCCTCAGCATTCTACAACAGTGCCTCAACAGAACTAAGGGAGGCAGCACTGCAAGGGGCCCCAGGCAGATAAACACCTGGCAGCATCCATCTAAAACGAGTTGAACAAAGCTAAAGGAAAGGAAAAGCAGGCAACCTAGATTGGCTGGAAGTCCCAGCCTTGCTGACTCCAGCCCAACACCAGGTAAGCTGCCAGAACCCTACAACCCCCAATTGTCAACATAAGAGGCCCCAGCATACAAAATCAGTGACCAAGACCTAGGCTCCCAACACAAGAAGCTTGGGTCAGTGCCCTCAGCTACCCAGCAGGAGAGTATAATCTCTTTAAAGGCCAGGGAATAAAGAAACACCATGAGTAAAAAGAAACATACGATAGATTCGTATTATGAGAAGAGTGAAGATCAAGACAGAAATTCTGAAGAAGACAACACTGTCATCAAACCCACATCTGCAACATCAAAAGGGAATATGAACTGATCTGAAGCCCAAAAAGCCTTCTTAGAAGAGCTCAAGAAGGATTTTAAAAGTCAAATGAGAGAGGCAGAGAAGTCCTTAAAAAGTACAATTGGCCAACTGGAAAAAAAAGTACACTGAAGAAAACAAGTCCCTAACAAACACAATTGGCCAACTGGAAAAAAAGTATGCTGAAGAAAACAAATCCCTTAAAAATACAATTGACCAATTGGACAAGAAAGTACAAAATCTAACAGAAGAAAACAATATGTTAAAAATTAGAATTGAAGAAATGGAAACTAATGTCTCTATGAGGGAGCAAGAATCAGTCAAACAGAAACAAAAAAAAAATTAAAAAATAGATGAAAACGTAAAATACCTCATGGGTAAAACAACTGACCTGGAAAATCTATCCAGGAGAGACAATTTAAAAAGCATAGGCCTACCTGAAAATCATGATGATAAAAAGAGCCTGGACAATATCCTTCAGGAAATCATAAAGGAAAACTGCCCTGAAGTCCTAGAACCTAGAGGTAAAATAACTATAGAAAGAATACACTGCTCCCCACCTGAAAGAGATCCCAAATTGAAAACACCAAGGAGTATAATGGCTAAATTCCAAAATTACCAGATTAAAGAGAAATTACTGCAAGCAGCCAGAAAGAAACAATTTAAATATCATGGAACCACAGTCAGGATTACACAGGACCTTGCAGCCTCTACATTAAAAGACCGTAGGACATGGAACATGATATTCCATAAGGCAAAGGAGCTTGGAATGCAGCCAAGGATCAACTACCCAGCAAAACTGAGTGTGATTTTTCAGGGAAGGAGATGGATATTCAATGAAATAGGAGACTTCAAAACCTTCCTGATAAAAAGACCAGAGCTCAACAAAAAATTTTATCTTCAAGTACAAGATTCAAGAGAGACATAAAAAGGTAAATGGGACAGAAAGATACAATATGTTGTTAATAAGGGCAAAATGTTTACATCCCTACAAGGGAAGATGACACTTGCAACTCTTGAGAACTGTATTATTATACCATGTTAAAGGAGTATACATAAAGGGGGTGGATATAAGTTGACTTTGATGTAATGAAAAAAAATTAATTAAGTGGGTTAAATGGATCCAAGTAAGTGGATTAATCTGAGCTAAGAAAATGTGCTGAGAAAGGAGGAAGCAGACAAGGGTAAATTACATTATAAGAAAAGACACAAAAACCTATTAGAGCAGAGGTAAAAAAGGGAGGGGGATGAGCATTGTTTGAACCTTACTCTCATCAGATTTGGCTCAAGAAGGGAATAACATAATCAGTTAGGTATAGACATCTAACTTGCACTATAGGCAGTAGGAGGGAAAAGGGGAAAGAAAAAGGAGTGGGGATAGAAGGGAGGGAAGAAGCAGTAAGGGTAAAGGGGAAGAAAAGGGAAAGAGATAATAGAAGGGAGGTGGGACTGAAGGAGGCAGTGGTCAAAAGCAAAACACTAGTGAGGGGGGGAAAGGAGAAAGAAAAGCTTAAACAGGGGGGGAAAGGATGGAGAAAAAGACACAGATAGTAATCATAACTGTGAATGTGAATGGGATGAATTCTCCCATAAAACAGAAACATATAGCAAATTGGATTAAAAACCGTAATCCTACAATATGTTGTTTAGAGGAAACACATTTGAAAAAGAGTGACATACACAGGGTAAAGGTAAAAGACTGGAGCAAAATATATTATGCTTCAGCTGAAGTAAAAAAAGCAGGGGTAGCAATCCTGATCTCAGACAAAGCAAAAGCAAAAATAGATCTTATCAAAAGAGATAAGGTGCTAAAAGGCACCATAGACAATGAAGTAATATCATTACTAAACATATATGCACCAAATGGTATAGCATCCAAATTCTTAGAGGAGAAGTTCAGGGAGTTACAGGAAGAAATAGACAGCAAAACTATACTAGTGGGGGACTTCAACCTCCCCCTCTCTGAACTAGATAAATCTAACCACAAAATAAACAAGAAAGAAGTTAAGGAATTGAATAAAACATTAGAAAAGTTAGGTATGATAGACCTCTGGAGAAAACTGAATGGGGATAGGAAGAAATATACTTTTTTCTCAGTGGTACATGACACATACACAAAAATTGACCATGTATTAGGGCATAAAAACCTCAGAATCCAATGCAGAAAGGCAGAAATATTAAATGCATCCTTTTCAGATCATGATGCAATAAAAATTATATGTAGTAAAGGGCCATGGAAAGATAGACTAAAAAACAATTGGAAACTAAATAATCTAATCCTAGAAAATGATTGGGTCAAACAACAAATCATAGAAACAATCAATAATTTCATTCAAGAGAATGACAATAATGAGACAACATACCAAAACTTATGGGATGCAGCAAAAGTAGTTCTTAGGGGAAGTTTTATATCTCTAAATGCTTACCTACATAAAATAGAAAAAGAGGAGATCAATGAATTGGGCATACAACTAAAAAAACTAGAAAAAGAACAAATTAAAAATCCTCAATTAAACACCAAATTAGAAATATTGAAAAGCAAAGGAAAAATTAAGAAAATTGAAAGTAAGAAAACTATTGAACTAATAAATAAAACTAAGAGCTGGTTTTATGAAAAAAAATAAAATAGATAAACCTTTGGTTAATCTAATTAAAAAAAAGAAAGAAGAAAACCAAATTACTAGTATCAAGAATGAAAAGGGTGAAACTACCACCAAGGAAGAGGAAATTAAAACAATTAGGAATTATTTTGCCCAACTATATGCCAACAAATTTGACAATCTTAGTGAAATGAATACATATTTACAAAAATATAAATTGCCCAGATTAACAGAAGAAGAAGTAAAATACTTAACCCCATCGCAGAAAAAGAAATTGAACAAGCCATTGATGAACTCCCTAGGAAAAAATCTCCAGGGCCAGATGGATTTATAAGCAAATTTTATCAACCATTTAAAGAACAATTAATTCCAATACTATATAGATTGTTTGGAAAAATAGGTGAAGAAGAAGTCTTACTAAATTCTTTTTATGACACAAATATGGTGCTGATACCTAAATCAGGAAGAGTCAAAACAAAGAAATAAAATTATAGATCAATTTCTCTAATGAATATAGATGCCAAATTTTTAAACAAAATATTAGCAAATAAATTAAAGCAACTTATCACAAGAATAATACACTATGACCAGGTAGGAGTTATACTAGGAATGCAGGGCTGGTTCAATATAAGGAAAACTATCAGCATAATCCATCATATCAACACCAAAACTAACAGAAACCACATGATCATCTCAAAAGATGCAGAAAAAGTTTTTGACAAAATACAACACTCATTCCTATTAAAAACACTAGAGAGCATAAGAATAAATGGATTCTTCCTTAAAATAATAAATAGCATCCATCTAAAACCTTCAGCAAGCATAATATGTAATGGAGACAAGCTAGAAGCATTTCCAATAAGATCAAGGGTGAAACAAGGGTGTCCATTTTCATCACTGTTGTTCAATATTGTACTGGAAATGTTAGCTTTAGTAATAAGAGAAGGAAAAGACATTGAAGGCATTAGAATAGGCAAAGAAGAAACGAAGCTATCACTATTTGCAGATGACATGATGTTATACTTAGAGAATCCCAGAGAATCAAGTAAAAAACTACTTGAAATAATAGACAACTTGTTGCAGGCTATAAAATAAACCCACATAAATCATTGGCATTTATACATTACCAACAAAGCCCAACAGCAAGAGATAGAAAGAGAAATTCCATTTAAACTTACTGTAGACATTATAAAATATTTAGGAGTCTACCTACCGAAACAAACCCAGGAACTCTATGAACACAATTACAAAACACTTTTCACGCAAATAAAATCAGATCTAAATAATTGGAAAAACATCAGTTACTCATGGGTAGGCCAAGCTAATATAATAAAAATGACAATTCTACTGAAGCTAATTTACTTATTCAGTGCCATACCAATCAAACTACCAAAAAACTATTTTATAGAGTTAGAAAAAATAACAACAAGATTCATTTGGGAGAACAAAAGATCCAGAATATCAAAAGAACTAATGAAAAGAAATGCAGGGGAAGGTGGCCTAGCCATTCCAGATCTTAAATTGTATTATAAAGAACCAATCATCAAAACTGCTTGGTAGTGGCTAAGAAATAGAGTGGTGGATCAATGGAATAGGGTAAATATGCAAGACACAGTAGTCAATGACTACAGTAGTCTATTACTTGATAAACCCAAAGACCCCAGCTTCTGGGATAAGAACCCACTCTTTGAAAAAAACTGCTGGGAAAACTGGAAAAGAGTATGGCAGAAACTAGGCATAGACTAAAATCTCACACCATATGCCAAAATAAAGTCAAAATGGGTTCATGATTTAGATATAAAGGTTGATAATATAAGCAAACTGGGAGAGCAAGGAATAGTTTACCTGTCAGATCTATGGAGAACAGAAGAATTCATGACCAAACAGGAGATAGAGAACATTATGAAAAGCAAAATAGATAATTTTGATTACACTAAATTGAAAAGTTTTTGCACAAACAAAGCTAATGCAACTAAGATTAGAAGGAAGGTAGAAAACTGAGAAAGAATTTTTACAACTAGTCTCTCTGATAAGGGCCTCATTTCTAAAATATATAGAGAATTAAGTCAAATTTATAAGAATACAAGCCATTCCCCAATTGATAAATGGTCAAAGGATATGAACAGACAGTTCTCAGAAGAAGAAATTAAAGCCATCTATAGTCATATGAAAAAATGCTCTATGGGGCAGCTAGGTGGCGCAGTGGAGAGAGAACTGGCCCTGAAGTCAGGAGGACCTGAGTTCAAATCTGGCCTCAGACCAAACACTTGACACTTACTAGCTGTGTGACCCTGGGCAAGTCACTTAACCCCAATTGCCTAAAGAAAAGAAAAGATGCTCTAAATCACTATCGATTAGAAATACAAATCAAAACAATTCTGAAGTACCACATCACACCTATCAGAATGGCCAACATGACAAAACAGGAAAATGATAAATGTTGGAGAAGATGTGTGGAAATTGGAACACTAATGCATTGTTGGTGGAGTTGTGATATGATCCAACCATTTTGGAGAGCAATTTGGAACTATGCCCAAAGGGCTATAAAAATGTGCATGCTCTTAGACCCAACAATAGCACTTTTAGGGCTATATCCCAAAGAGATCACACAAACGGGAAAAGGACATACATGTACAAAAATATTCATAGCAGCTCTTTTTGTGGTGGCAAAGAATTGGAAATTGAGAGGATGCCCATCAATTGGGGAATAGCTGAGCAAGTTGTGGTATATGAATGTGATGGACTATTATGCTATCAGAAATGATGAACAGGCTGACTTCAGAAAAACCTGGAAAGACCTGTATGGTCTGATGCTCAGTGAAGTGAGCAGAACCAAGAGAACAGCCATGTTGCATGATGACTAATATTGATAAACTTAACCCTTCCTGGCAATACAAGGATCTAAGACATCTCCAGAGGCCTTGTGATGGAAAATGCTATCAACACCCAAAGAAAGAACTATGGAAGCCAAATTGCTAATTTCTTTCTCTTCTGTTGAGTTTTGTTTCTTCTTTCTGATGGTTCCTCTTATTGGTTTTAATTTCTACCTACAACATCACTAATGTGAAAGTATGTTTAATATGAATGTAGATGTATAGCCTACATCAGATTATGCGCCATCTTGGGGAGGTTGGTGGGTAGGAAGGGGGAGAAAAATTTTAAACTCAAAAGCATATGGAAGTGATTATTGATAGATCAAAATAAATTAATAAAATAAATAAATGCCCTTTAAAAAAAAAACAATGCCAGGATCTAGGACATCTCCAAAAGTCTCATAATGGAAAATGCTATCCACATCCAGAAAAAGAACTATGGAGTTTGAATGCAGATCAAATCATACTATTTAATCTTTTTTTCCCTGTTTTGTTTCTTTCTTGTGGTTACTCTTATTGGTTCTAATTCTTCTTTAATAACATGCTTAATATGAAAATATGTTTAATAGGAATGTATATGTAGAGCTTATATCAGATTGCACTTTGTCTTGGGGAAGGAGGAGGAGAAAATTTAAAACTCAAAAGCTTATGGAAGTGATTGTTGAAAACTAAAACTAAATAAATTAATCAAAAATTTTTAAAAAAGAAAAAAAAGAAAATGGACAATCAAGGTGATATTTAGACTCATAAGAAAAGTGGCATGGCAGATTTAGACAGGTAGGAATAGAAGTATGGCAGGTCAAAATAGGGGAGCAGAAAGTCCACATCTAATGACTCTCAGGAAAGGAATAGTAGGTGCAGGGATCAGAGTGGAATGAGACTCTGTTACCTCTATTAGAGGTAAAGAAGGTCTGGTAGGGTGGTTCATCCAGGAGTGGGTGTTCAACAACTGGTGTGCATCAGGGTATGAACATTCAAGTTGGAGAAGAGAAAGTTCCCTATGACTATTTTTGTGTTTGACTGGAAAGGGAAAAAATAAGTTCTCTGGCTTTCATTTGAGCAGATGTTGGTACCAATCTATCTTTATAATTGTAGTGGGCATCTGGATAGTTTACCACAGGGATTCAATAAAACCCCCAGATTTTTAAAATCTATTTTCTCTCTAAAACCAAGCATTATATGGAAGTGAGGCTGGCAGTCTTCTTGCTTACTTCTGATGCTCCCAAAATCAAAGCAGCATGAGTGTTCATGCCATTCATATAGATAAAACCTATCAGAGTCAACATTAACATTTCAGATACAAAGGAAATGGTAGAATCAGGTGAACAAATATAGAATAAGGATAACAAGGACTGGTAGAAAAAGAAGCAGTGGAAAATTAAGGGATCTCACACAAGCTTATGAATTACTTTTCTTTACATTCTTGCTTCAAATTGATATCTCATTTTCTATAAATTTTGAAGAAGATTGTTAATGATATCTGTTGATTTTTTTAATAGGGTTCATTTCAACTAGAAAAAAGTCATTCTATACTTCTAAGCAGTAACTAATGAGACATTTACATGCAAAGTCTGTTAAAAAAAAAAAGGTAACCAATGTCATCATGCCAGACTAACAGATTTTTCCACCTGCTTCTCACATGTGCAAAGTGGCATTAGTTACTTGCTATATACCCACTTTTCAAATATTCAGACTTCTATCAAAATGAAGAGTTAAAGTACATACTTCCAAGCTACATTTGTTATCCAGGTGCCTTAAAATGCTCCATATCTAATCCAGAATGTTCAAGTTATCAAACTTAGTGACCAAGACAAATAGACAAGGAAAAAATACTCAATTCCAAATTTTGATTTATGATAGAATTATAACCACAATGCAAATTGAACCAAGAAGTGAGAATGTTTTGGTATGATTTACCAGCAGCCTTTATAGTTTTAAATACTACTCTTGCATAGGTCTAAGCTCCTATAGGAACTTAGAACTTTGGTTCTGGTTTTATTTCTGTCTTCAAATTTGATATTATATCTAGATCTATTCTAATTTATGGACCAAAAAAAGAGATGATTTACAATAGTATGGTAGAAAAAGTAATAGGAGTTAGTAAACTTGTGTTCATACATATCCTACCTTCTCCAATTATTAATTACATGGCCTTGGATCTCAATTTGTTCACCTGTCAAATGAAATTGTTAAATTTAGATTGTTTCTAAAGTTCATTAAAATGATGACTTTGTGCATTTCATTGCTTTTCTATGTCACATTCTTCTCCAGTATCATGTAAAGTCCTTGAGGACAGAGATTGTCATTTAAAAAAATTTGTATTCCCCAGTAGCTAGAAGAATGTCTTACACACAGTATCAAGTAATAAATGTTTGTTGAATTTTGAATGAACTACTTTCATGAAATACCTAGGCATTTTATCTCACAGTATTCAAAATTAGGATAAGCAAATAGAACACTATAACAATAATTGCAGCTTATGTGTTAACATCCATTGCAAAGAAGAAAGAAGTAGAAAAATCCTGTGAAGAACTTGGCATGATCTTGAGAAGAAAGTTAACATATAATTTGTTTCCTGGCAACTTCAGTGGAGAAGTGATCATAGAGTTGTTGACTGCTCAGAAGCCTCATATTTATACATCTTGAATACTTTCATCATGAAGACATTTGCAATTTATAGGGAGTAGATAGCAATATTTATGGTCAATGATATGACTAAACCCAAAAAGCTAATCCATCTGTTATCCTTTAGTACAAATATATGCAAAATCACCTCCACTTCCAATCAATCAAACAGAAAGCATTTATAAATTGCTTAGTGTGTGTCAGGCACTGTTGGGTGCTATGGCTCAAAATGGGAGTGAAACAATTACTATTCAAAAGTACCCTACATTCTAATAGGGGAGAAGAAGTACATATATAAATATATATAGGATTCATGTAAAATGAGTAAGTCCAAGTTAATAAAAAAGTAGCTAAAATCAAAGTAGTTTGAAATCACATGTGCCAAAGATGATGACTTTTTATAATTCCTCATACAAAAGTCATCCATGGTGTTATGACGTAACCTACTTATACCCACCATTTGCCTCTCCATTGCAATTTGGATGATCCACAATGTTTATTCTTCTGAGTTCAATGCTTCACAGTCACATAGCATTACAAGGACACTATTGGCACTAAAAAGATGGATTTTTGTCGCAAGAAAGATAGCTTCATTTAACCAAAGGCCAAAGTAGATAGCAAATTAAAACAAAGGATTAAAATGGGAAGAAGTATTTTGCAACTAAAAATAGCTATAAGGTAACCTTCTATCCCCATGAAATATCAAAAAAAAATGAATAAAAGACACTTGTTTAAAAACAGGCTTCTGAGGAAAACTTTAGGGAAGAGTAAGATGCAAGACAATGAAACATACAAAATGACCAAAAATTATTTAGAAGAAAATGTTGAGAGCTTGGTGTTAGATCAGTTTAAGGTAATCTTAGGGCTAAGGTTAAAATCCTGTCTGGGACGCAGAGTCTGCATGACTGTAGGTAAGTGAATACACCTCTTTTCACCTCAGTTATTTCATTTGAAAACTAAAGAGTTAGGCTCAGAGGTGGGGAACTGCAGCCACAAGGACACATGTGGCCTTCTAGGTCCTCCAGTATGGCCCTTTGACTGAATCCAAATAATCCAACTTGAAGTTTGGATTCAGTCAAAGGCTGCACTAAAGGACCTAGAGGGCTACATGTGGCCTCGTGGTTGCAGGTTCCCCACCCCTGGACTAGATAGCCTCCAAGCTCCTTTCTAGATTTATGATTCCATGAGCATTTGCAGATGATACAAGAAGGAAGACAACATACTCAACATGGAAGAAATTGGGTGGCATTTTTTATAATAATCTGTTATTAAATACAATAGTGAGAGTAAAACTGACATATCTACACCTTTTTACCTTAGTATAACAATGACACTTGACAGGTTGAAACAAGAAAGAGTGATTATTTGACCAGATGCACACCAGAGCAATTTCTGTCATAGGTTATACAATATTATCTGAAAGTTGTATTGATACCATTTGTTTTTACGATGAATTCATTTACTAATGTGTACCTGCCACCTTTCTCTGTCTTTCAAGCTTTCCCTTGCACCAAAGTCTAACAAAGAAAAAAATAAAACGGTTCACCAATACCAAATGATATATGGACCCCATCTGGTGACATATGCAGTATTTCACACATACAGCCTCTTGCTCATCTCACTTCTCAAATGCAAGGAGAACAAAAGAGTTTCTAATTTCTTCTGTCAAATTGAGCTTGTTCATAATAATAATAATACAACATTCAGTTTTATCATTCTTTGCATTTATATTATAGAATAGTCATATGTATTTTTTTCCTGATTCTATGTATTTCACTCTGTAATTGTCTAAGTTTTCCCATATTTCTGAGTTTTTCATTTGTCATTTCTTACTATACAATAACAATACTAGATTACATTCATTTACCACAATTTTTCAGTCACTCTCCAGTAAATGGATACCCACTTTCTTTTCCATCAAGTCACTTTCTTTGCTAATCAAGTCAATAAATATTTATTAAATGTTATGTGCCAGCCACTGTGCTTAGCACTGGAAATAAAAATACAGGTAAACTCCCCTGCCGTCAAGGACCTTAGATTCTAATGAGAGAAGATAGTACGTTAAAGGAAGTTGAAAAAAGGTGAGGGAAAAGATGAAGGCACTGGGGTGGGGATATAACATAGAAAGTCCACAGTTAGGAGTGTAGTGTGAAGAAGAATGAAGATGTGATTGGCCTATACATCCTCCTTGAAATGGAGGTTCTTTAAGAACCAGCCAATCTCTCTCTGTATCTCTGTCTCTCTCTGTCTGAAACACACACACACACACACACACACACACACACACACACATGCGCACGCATACACACTCTCTCCTCCTACATTCCTCCTGAACTGCTTAGTTTCTAACTATTATCCTCAAGAGCCCAGGGAGAGAGAGGAGGCTTTAGCATACCTAGGACAAAGCCTAGTTGACTCATTGCATGGCACAGCACACATGATGTATTCTTGTCTTCTTTTTCTCTCCCAGCATTATCATGGCATGTTCAAGACATCACTATTACTGTGCCCTCTAGGTAACAAGTACTTCTGACATGCTAAATCTCCCCAGCAACACCTGCAACCTGAATGCCTAGGAGGTGAAGGATGTTATTAACAATTGCTACATCAATGTAAATTAAAAGATCACTGAAATCAACTCAAACTTTTAATGACTGGAAAACTAATAATGGTCCCAGAAAACACATAATACAAACCCTTGTAGAGAGGCAGGGGACTACTAGGTAAAATATTGCATACATTTCTAGCACAGAGGCCAATGACAACTGCTGTTGGGACTCACAGGGGCTCAGGGTAGTCCTCCCTCCCAGCTCTGTATCTGGCCATGTGGCTGCACACCAGATCCATTGTTAAGCAAGCCTGACTTCTCATTGTAAGAAAATGATATCTCAATTTTCACATTAATTGGCTTGTCATGCCTTTACTGCAGGGAAAATTCTGGTTTTGGTTATAGTCTAGAGTTTCTAACAAAAAAATAGGGGAAGAAAAAGTACATTGTACACAATGTATAAACATGAATTGTATAATCAATATATCCTTATATCCACACAAAAAAGCAATGTTAAGCAAAAATGAAATTATCACACATAATATAGAACTTATCACTGCTAGCACAATTATTTGAAAGACTGGTTAGTATTCAAGGCTTATTAAGGTATGAAACACTTTTTTGCAAGGCTACTAATTAGCTTTCTCTCTAGTGGTCTCTTGATCTCTGATGCCAACTCTTGGCACTATCCCACTAAAGTTTTTGCTTAAGCAATCTCTTTGATGTTTTTTTTTTTCTTGCCATAAGTCACTACCACTCCAGGGGAAGCCATTGCTGCTACCTTGCTGATTAGGGATGCTGACATTGCTACTGATGAAATCCAGACCTTCCAAGTTCTTACTCTTGTAAGAGTAAGTAATGCCGAAGGAAATAAGACACAAAAAGGAGACAGCCCTATCCTAGTCACTAACTTGTCTAGGCAGGGCATGTGCTTAGGGCTTGAAGCTTGGTAGGCTGAAGAACACCACCTACTTGGTTCCTCTTGACAGCTCAGAGAACTCCTTTGAAGCTCAAAAGAAGAGAGAGATTTGAGGGAGATTTCTATGTCTATATCTATATATGTTTGCATATATGTCTATATAACTATGTATATATAGATAAAGAAACAGGTATCAGAATATTGTCATAATGATGCTGGCATACACATCAGAAGAAAATTAGGGGATTCAACATGAATAGGCAAAGTCTGTCTTTCCCCTCTCCCCTCAGATTCCACATGCTCACAATGAATGGTAACTGAACATGTTTTAAATGCTGAGGGGGAGTGTATTCATTCCACACTGTTAGATATGGCTATTGTATTGTGTGCTCTTGCTTAAATGGTTTTCTTTGTAACAAAAAAGGGTTCAGTTTTGAGGATGGTTAAAAAGAGGTTGGTACTTGCAGGAATTAGAGTGAAGTATAAGCAGAATGAATTAATAAAACATATTTTAAAGTCTTTGGCAAATAGAACAAAATGCATTGCCTCTTTTGTGCTGCTGAAAAGAGCCAAGTCTGTTAGAGCTGCTCATGGCACAATGTTGCTGTTACTGTGTACCACATTCTCCTGGTTCTACTCACTTTGTTCAGAATCAGTTCATGTAAGTCTTTCCAGGTTTTTCTGAAATCTGCCTCAGTCAATGATTCTAAATTTTTGGATACCGCAAAATTCTATCTTTTTCACACAAATATTCTCCTGATGTTACTCTAAGGCTATGAATTAAACAATACCATGATTTCAAAAGAATTAAAATGACAAATAATTGAATGGAAATTTAAAAGACTCAGGATGAGAATAAGTATGAATTGGGTTTGGACTTGTGATTTCAGTGACATAGTAAACTCTTGAATGAGGAAATTCCCTCTTCCAATGTAATTCACCATCTCTGCAATTTATTTTTTTTATGAATTTCTTAGGACATAGAGTTTACATTACTAGCTCAAGATAATACAGCTAGGATGTATGTTAAAAGTCTCAGGACTTTTAACTAAGTCTTTCAGATTCTGAGACTCAAACTTCATCTATTATGCCATACTACTTCTCACTTACAAATTCTGACTTGTGAGCATGAAGACAAAAAAGATAACTCCAAGGACAATATAAACAGAAAGTAAGGTGACCCGGTCACAGAGGGAGAGTGGTAGAGAACATATGGACAGTTATCTTAAGATTAAGTGAGACTGAGAAAGGTCACTAACATCTTGGTGAAATGCTTTGTGGAGGACTTATGGAGATATATGGGGGGAAAAAGTCATGTAGAACAGTGTAGAGGTGTTTCAATCTGCACTGGTGGAGAGATCCCAAAAAGCACTATTCCTCCAAATTATTTGGACAAGAATTTCAATGACAACATTGATAGTTGGACCCTCCAACTCTTGGGTTCTGTGATTCTGTAAGATATTTATGGAAACATTGTCTTAAAAGGGTGGAAAGGAAGATTAATAGAAAAGGAGTGCCATGAGTGTGGAGAGAGAGAAAAATTTCAAAAAGAAAAAAATAGAAAAAGGGATTTGGTAATCTCTTTTCTCAAAAGTAAACTGAATCAAATGGGACAATAATCCTTAGATGTCTCTCTAAAATCCATGCTGTCTATAGTATCCTACAATTCCAACTGTTGTTGGTGGTAGTAGAATGAGTTTTCAACTGAAGGCTGAGATTTGAATTTGAAGGTTAAGGGAATAAATATCAGCCATATTTCCCCAAGCTTAACTATGGTGATCTATCTAAATAAATGCAGTGAACCATACCCAGTATAGAAATAATTGAGGTGATAAATATTTTCAGAAAGATTTAGAACATCCAATCCAAAAAAAGGATTGAAAAACAGAAGCAGAATATTAACTCATTACCAAATTCTTCTTGAGTTCTTTATAGCAGCTCAGAACACTCAACAACATAAACTTTACCATTAGTGTAATAGCCCACAGCAACACTTATATTTCTAGGGCCCCTGAGTAACACTTGATCTTAGTTTTAACTGGCTATTATTGTACCAAAAAAAAAAAATTTAGCTATGCTTGGGGAGAATTATCATGTAATCTCCCATTCTATTTATGATGTCTATTGAAAGATGAATGACTCAAAGACACTGAAGGACATATATGAACTAGCCAATGATCATATTAGAATCATTAACTACTATTATAAAAAGAATCAGACCCAGAGTTGGCAATAAAAAAGGATCTCCCTTTAAAAATATTTATTTTATGTTTGATAGGTATGTATATGTAGAGCCTATATCAGATTGCACACATCTTGGAGAGGGAGGTGAAGAGGGAGAGGAAGAAAAATTGAAAATTCAAAGTTTATGGAAGTGATTGTTGAAAACTAAATATAAATTAATTAATTTTAAAAAATTTAAAAAACTTGTTTTAAACACTTTGCTTTTAATTAAGTATATTTTAATGGAATTAATTAATTATATTTCATCACCCATATTTTGCCATATAGCTGTTTGAAACTGTTAACTCCTCATCATGTAGTATAGACTAAATTTAGTAGACAGATTTCTCTAAATTTAAAGAAAAATATCAAATACAGTAAATTATTCTATCCTGGTGACTATTATATATGTTGAGATGGGTTTAAATACTGAGATAAAAGTGCTGACTTTTTTTAGATGTTTACATATTTTAGCAACTACACAAGGATTGTGAAGAGGAATGTACATACCATTCTCAATTTCTATGTCTTTGTAAACTGGCTCTTTTTTTTTTCTTTTTAACAACAGGTTAAAAAAAACAGAGATGACTGGATATCTATTGTATCACAGTGTATTAAGATGAATAGGGAATGGGGCATGAATCCTGTTCATCAAAGGAACAACAACAAAAAGAAAACAGCTGGATTTCAAAATACACCCTCCACATCCCAACCTCCAATCATTTTCCAGGTAGGCTTCTTTGAAATTTCACTCTACTGTGCAGTAATAAAAGGCAAGTTGGAACAGATGGTTCCTGATGCCATGTACTGACATGAAATCATCATATAAGTTTCCTGTTGGTAATGTTGCTATGCTATCTATATTATAGATTAGCATTTGTCATATGGATGGCACAGTCATTGTTTTCTTATTAAAATACCGAAGGCATCTGGCTACATAGCATTAGGAATGCATTAGATGTACTGCAAAAGTCAACACCAGATTTTTTTGCTCACAGACTAATACAGTTGTAAACAAAAGTTAAATAGGATCCCAGATAGGACAATAAACTAGAATCCAATCTTGGCCTAGAGGCACCTCCCACTGTGAGCATAGTTTATTCCAGAAAAGAAGGCAAGCTAAATTTTCCCTAAGTAACCTCTTTTCTATTGTATTATAGCTGTTCCTAAGGTACATTTCAATTATCTTTTATCCCTAGTAGGTCTCTACTCTTTTCACTGAGCCAGAACAAGAGCTATAGAAGAAGCATAACTCAGTGGTATAACCACCAAAATTATGAATCAGTTCCCCAGGTCTTTTTCTTCCCAAAACTTCTCCCTCCAGCATAAAACAAGCAAACCAACAAACAAAACAAAACAAAATTACCTTTTCCTCTCATTCCTACTGTAACAGTTAATCCAGGAACATAATCTAAGTTAGGTAACATTTGTCTTCAAGCTCCTACCACTTCCTTCCTTGGTATCACTCACCTCCCTTTCCCCTTTCTCCCAATCTCTCCCTCTCCTAACAAAATCAAATGAGTGGTCCACATGAGAGGACTTTCCTCTCAAGGGTATTAATACCCTATGCGTTAGCTCTATTCTCTCCATTATCTCCCTTTCATTTTTTTTGTGCTGTATCCCATTTCCTATGATACTGAAAAACAATCTAATAAATAACTTGTCTATTAAAGCCTAATAATGGTTTAATGTACTACCATTTCTAGAAAATTTACATTTTCATGAAAGAACATTTTATTTGAAACCTCTTAATGGAAAATGTTAGTGAGGGTTGAATATCCAATCTAGTAATAGCCAGGAAGGTAGATATTTGTCCCTCAAATTGCACCATAAAAGCAGGTAATCTACCTGTCGTGTTTTAGTCATTGATTTGCCATAGCTAGATAAGAGGTAATCTGGACTGGCCCTTTCTGCAGCTATTTCATGATTTCTTCTTTCATAACAGAAATGTCTTCCTTGTGGCAACTCAAGAGAAATCTAGAAAATCTAGTGGAAACAGGGAACCCCCTGGAAAGTATGTTGTTGGGACAAGGCACACAAAGATCTGGGCACAGTATAAAATTCAGGTGGGCTAGAAGGTAGCTTATTACAATAATCCCAGTGAGGAGGGATATGTGCTTGAACTACAGAGATAACAATGAGGTGGAATGAAGGGAATAAATGTAAAGATTTTTCAGAAATATAATTGACGTCATCCCCGTCTTAGATAATAGGGAGTGAGAGAGAAAGGAGAAGTCAGAAAATCTCCAGGGGTTCAATCATTATGTGGCCACTCATTCAAGAAAATCTAGATAAAAGCATTATAATATTGCCATTCATTCTCTAGAATTCTTTCTGTGACCCAAATTTTCTCCAGTGGCATCGTGGATAGCATGATGGACCTTGAATTAGGAAGACTGATCATCCTAAATTCAAATCTGGCTTCAGACATTAGCTGTATGACCTTGGGCAAGTAACTTAACCCTGTTTGCCTCAATTTCCTCATCTGTTAAATGAGGTGGAGAAGAAAATGGCAGATGACTCCAATATCTTTGCCAAGAAAACCCCAAATGGTGTCAGAGTCAGACAAGACTGAAAAGTAACTGAACAATAACAACTTTTCTATTGTTTCTATTTTTAAACCACAAGTAGCATTGTAAACAGCTTTGCAAATAGTAGGTGGTACATCAAATGGTCTAGCTCAGCAAATAGTAAGTCTTATTTTTTGTCTTATTCTTCTTGAATAGTGTATCAAACAAATTGTTGGAGTACATTTTCCCCTAAATTCTTAGGAGCCTGATTTGTAACAAATGTATGCCAACTAATTTTATTTCATCATTTTTCTAGCAGCTTGATTGACTAGGAAAATCATGTTATGCAGCATTATTCAGAGTATTTATTAAGCACCACCTTCTACTCCAGTTAAAATAGTCTGGTCTAAGTCTAGGGGTCCTTAAGCAAGGATCTGTGGACCTTTGAGGAGATGGAGAAAAAAAATCTCTTAATTACTCTCTGTATGTACAGTTTCAACCCATTCTTCTAAGTGCAGTAAAATCCTTAACTCCTTAATGAGACCTTTCATGAGTATTCAAATCCACCATAATGTATCTATCCTCAGAGGTCAGTATGCACACACACACACACACACACATTCACTATGCTAGGTACAAGAGGAAAAACAACACATAGTCTGTATTGTGTCCTTTAGCATTCTTTTAGTACATATCATAATGGTATCAATATTATGTTTGAAAAAGTATTCAACGCTTTTCATATATGCAATTTTTTCTCTTTTCCATGTTGCCTGGAATAGGACTCTGAACATAATAGAGACTCAATAAGTATTTATTGAATGAATGATACTGGGCAGAGTATTAGGTTCTCTGTCTCTATTTCTGTCTCTGTCTCTGTCTGCCTCTCTCTTTCTCTGTCTCTCTGTTTCTCTGTCCCTGTCTCTCTCTGTCTCTGTCTTTCTGTCTCTGTCTCTGTGTGTATCTCTCTCTCTCTCTCTCTCTCTCTCTCTCTCTCTCTTTCTCTCTCCTATGTTGCTGAATACTAAAAATGTTGGTATATTTTCTCATTTTTTGATGAATATTTCTGTTTCTATGATTTGTTCTTTAACCCATTACTTCTCTAGGATTAAATATCTGGATCAGATTTTTTAGATTCTCACCTAAACTATGACCTTCTTGAGAAAAAGGACCATTTTTTTTTGTCTTTTTCTATATTCCCAGTAATTATCACAGTGCTTGGCATATAGTAGACAGTAAATGCTCATTGTTATTTACCTTAAATGTTAAGTTTAAATCCTTATATCAAAGCTTCTTTTTAAATTTGATTATAATTTTATTGTATTGTGTTAATTGAAGGATGAGTTTAATATTTCTGCCTTTCTGTATTCATAAGTGTTATGCCCTCATACAAGTTAACTTAACAAATGCACCATGCATAGATGAAAAACATATTCCTTCATTTTTCCATTTTGTAATCACCAAAATCTATTTTGCCTAAATTAGTAAAACTTTTTATCTACATAACTCTTATTTATCTTTTTGTTATATTTGTGTAGGTCTACAAGAAATATTTGACCATAACAGTCAAGTCAACAATTATGTGCCAGGCACTATGCTAAGCAATGGGGATGCAAAGAAAAGGTAAATAACAGTCCCTCTTCTCAAAAAGACCATCATCCACTGGAGAAAGCAAACAAGTATGTACAAACAATATCTGTGCAGAATGAATTGGAGATAAACTCAGAAGGAAGGCATTAAAATTAAGGACTAGGAAAGACTTCATGTAAGATAGGCCTTTAACTGAACCTTGAATGAAGTCAGGGGATTTACTGCCTGGAAATCCAGTAAGTGGTCTTTTAAGAACTTAGAAACTGCGGCATTTGGAGTGTATGTGTGTGTGTCTAAGTGTCCATGTGTATATGTATACATACACATATATGTAGATATATAATTGCTATTATTTAATTATCCATATAAACATAATGTAGTTCCCCTCTTTATCTGACATATATTTAAATTGCCTTATCTGCAATCATAATTACTACCTCTGCTTTTTTGAGTTCACCTGAAACATAATAAATTCTGTTCCAGTCCCTTGTTTTAATTCTTTAAAAACATTTAAGTTTAAAATTATAAACCATAAATTATTGATTTCTGCTTTCAAATCTATTCTATCCACTTCCATTTTATTTCTTAGTTAATCGCATTTACTTTCATGGTTACAGTTGTCAAAAGATGTACTTCTATCTATAAAGCATGCTACGGAGTTACTATACTAACTCTAACTCCCACTGGAATTTGAAGTGGCCAGAGCTTGGCCCTTAAATGTCACCTCAGGTTTCTAGGGGAATCTGAGGAACTGGGCATTGACTTTCTAATACTATAGTTCATGAAATCTCAACCAGTGTGCTTTCTTACATTTATTATCCATTGATATCAGTCAGTCAAATTTAATCAACTTTTTAGAAACAGGTACAGAGTTATTACAAAATTCCTCCCATAAAAAGATTGTGATACATTCTCCCACAAGGACATACAGGAACCAGTGCAAGTTCTACTGATTCTTATAGACACACACACACACACACACACACACACAAAGCTCTTTAACTTTCCTGTTTACGATTAATTTTGTTAATATGAAATTTTTCTTCCTTATGATTTTTCACAACCTTGACCACACTATAAAACCTTTCATTCTCCTTTCCCTGTCTTTTTCTCTTTCTTTGTGGAGTCTAATGCACTACTACACCAAAATCTGTGTGTGTGTGTGTGTGTGTGTGTGTGTGTGGCAGACAGACAGACACACACACACACACATACACACACACATACAGAGAGAGAGAAGGAGAGACAGGGAGACTGACAGAGAGAATGATAGAGGCAGATACAGAAACGCATAGCTACAGAGAGACCAAAACAGAAACACAGAGAGAAAGAGACACAGAGAGAGTTAAACCATCTTTCATCCTGCATGTCATATAACAGTAATGCTCATGCAATGCCTGCTACCTTTATTCCTTCCTTCATACCTTCATAAGTATGTATGTATGTGTATATATATGTTTATGCTTTTTCATAAACCTCAATTGATACACAATAAGTTCCACTCCTCCCTCTTCATTTCTTCCCTCATGTATTCCTTTTTCCTTCTTTTCTTTCCTCTCTTTTCACCATAGAATAGAACTACCCAATGCCTCTCTTCATCTTATTTATTTCACTTAGTGCCTCTTGAAGACATGAAGATATTGAACGAGCACATCTCTTTTCCCTCCTTGCAATTTTAGTACTTCATAATTGTTTAGCTCCTAATTTCTTGAATATGTTTTACTTTCCTAGTTTCCTCTTGATTCTTTTGTTTATAATTTAATGGTATACTTAACTCTGTTCTCTTCATCAGGAAAGAATGTTTAAAAGTCCTCTAGTCCATCGGATATCCATCCTACCCCCAGTAGGATTAAATTGAATATTAACAGTTGTTATTCTTAGTTATTAGCCTTTATCTTGTCCAATATTGTATTACAAGATCTCTTCTTTATCATAGCTGCAGCCAACTCCTATGTTCCTGACTGTTTCTTTTGTAACTATTTTTTTTTTCTTTTCTTTATGGCTACTTACATCATTTTTTTGAATCACCTTGGAGTTGTAGATTTTGGCTATGACATTTCTGTGCATATTTCTTTCAGTAGGTGGTTGGCAGATTCTTTGTATTTTCATTTGATCCTTTGGCTCTAGTAAGTCTGATCAGTGTTCATTTCTGATTTCTTTGTTTTCAAATTCAGATTTTTGTTCATCTTGATTTTCAGGAAGTCTGATGATTCTTAAATGATATCTCCTCAACCTGATTTGCATAATATATTTTGAATTTGTGCTTATATTCATTTTTTTGTTTTACTGAGACAGTTCTTTTTGGTCTATTCTAATTTTTAGGGAGTCTGTCACATAAGTAAGGTTTTATACCTTCTGTTTTAAGAAATCAGTTGTTACATTTCTTTCTTCCAAAACTCTTCTTTTTTTAATTTTATTTTAAACTCAAACACCAGAACTCAAATACAGAATAGAGAAAAGAAAAAAGAAACATATCACAAACTTAAATACTGAAACAAATACAAAGTAAGAAAAGAACATGGCATATGCACATATGAGAGGATTCAAAATATATAGCAATAAATTTTCATTTCAAGAAAGCCTGTATGATAAATACTACATGATATGATAAATACTGTTGTGCTGAGAGCTATTCATATTTTCTTTGCTTCCTTGTAAGTTTTCTTTTGTTCTCTGATGTGGACTTTTTACTTTGTTCTTTTTTCCCTTCCTCTGCCCCCCCCAGAAGGCTACAATTAAGTGTGGAGATACATAGATAGAAATGCATATATACATATATAGATATAGATAGATATAGATGTATACACAGACATCGACATATATGCACATACATTCATATATACATACACGCATACATATATAGACATATACTTTCCCTAACAAATTCTACTAATGATCTTTGTTTTTATGTTTGTGTGTATCGCTTATTTCCCATCCCTCCTGACTCCTCTACTTTTCTTCTACTTGCTACCTTGCCCTCCTATTACTTAGCTTACCCACCTCCAAAGATCTCTCCCCTATCCTCCCATTCTAATAAATCTAAACAGCCTTCTATAACTCCCTTTAACCTATTCCCTCAACCTCCCATTTAGAGACCCCTCCTTATCTTCCCAAAGATCCCTCTCTAATCCTCCCATTCCCATTGATCTAAACACCCTCTTATACTCCCTTTAAAGTATTTCCTCACCCTCCCCTTTAGAGATTCCTCCCTTATCCTCTCCCCCCATCCCCTTACCATTTTATTTCTTCTGAATTTAGAAGACATTTATACTCTTCTAGATATTTGTTATTATATATTATATTGTGTTATTCTATATTATGTACTGTTCCCTCTTAAACTTATTCCCAATGAAAGTAGGCGACTAAAACTATGAGCCCTCCTCCCCCATCTAATTCCTTTGTGTCAGTTTTTCCTTTTGCACCTCATTTGTATAAAATAATTATTTTTTTTAGCTGTTCCTAAATTTGTTTTACTTTTTAAAGTCATATACTCAGGTCTACCTCATTCTTTCTTATGAGCTACCCAATTATTAATGACAATCTTAGACACACATTTTACATGTTACACATGTAAAGGGTAAATGTTCTGCCCTTATTGAATCCCTTATAATCAGTCTTTGGTATGTATTTTATGTTTCTCTTGGCTCTTGTATGTCAAATCTATTAAGTTCAGGTGTTTCTTTGTTTGTTTATTTTTAACAAAGTCCGAAATCTGATGGTTGATCAAATGTCCATTTTTTTTTTTATTCAGGATTATGCTTAACTTTGCTGGGTATGATATTTTTGGCCAGAAACCCAGTTCTTTTGCTCTTCAATATATAATGTTCCAAGACTTGCAGTCTTTTAGTGCCTCCACTGCTAGGTCTGGTGGGTTTCTAACTGTGACTCCATCATATTTAAATCGTTTTTTTTCCTCATTGCTTATATTTTATCCTTGAGCTGAGGCTTTTGGAATTTTACTATAATATTCCTATAACTTTTCCTCATAGGATCTCCTTCAAATGGTGATCAATGGTTTTTGTTTTGTTTTGTTTTGTTTGTTTGTTTTTTCTATTTCTACTTTCCCCCCTTGTTTTAATGCTTCAGGACAATTTTCTTTAATTATTTCTTGTATTATTGTATCAAGATCCTTTTTTTAATCATAACTTTCAATTAGTCCAATTATTTGTATGTTTCCTCTTCTTGATCTGTTCTCAAGATCAGTTGTTTTTCTTATAAGATCTTTTACTTTGTCTATTTTTTCATTCTATAAATTTTGTTTTATTATTTCTTCATCTCTTATAACGTTTCTAGCTTCCCCTTGCCCAATTCTAATTTTCAAGGTGTTATTTTCTTCATTAAGATTCTGGATCTTCTTTTCTAATTGGTTGACTTTCTTTTCATAATCTTGTTTATCTTGGATTTTGTTTTGTTTTGTTTTGTTTTTGTTGTTTTTTTTAGTTTTTCCTCAATCTCTCATTTAATTTTTTATTAATTTATTTTGATTTATCAACAATCACTTCCATATGCTTTTGAGTTTAAAATTTTGCTCCCCCTTCCTCCCCACCCACCTCCCCAAGATGGCGCACCATCTGATATAGGCTATACATATACATTGCTATGAAACATATTTTCACATTAGTGATATTGTAAGTAAGAATTAAAACCAATAGGAGGAACCACCAGAAAGAGGAAACAAAACTCAACAGAAGAAAAAAAATTAGCAAATAGTATGCTTCGATCTGCATTCAAAATCCATGGTTCTTTCTTTGGATGTGGATAGCATTTTCCATCACAAGGTCTCTGGAGATGTCTCAGATCCTTGTATTGCCAGGAAGGGTTAAGTTTATCAATATTAGTCATCATGCAACATGGCTGTTACTGTGGACAATGTTCTCTTGGTTCTGCTCACTTCACTCAGCATCAGACCATACAAGTCTTTCCAGGATTTTCTGAAGTCAGCCTGTTCATCATTTCTTATAGCATAATAGTATTCCATCACATTCATATACCACAACTTGTTCAGCCATTCCCCAATTGATGGGCATCCTCTCAATTTCAATTCTTAGCCACCACAAAAAGAGCTGCTATAAATATTTCTGTACATGTGGGTCCTTTTCCCATTTGTATGATCTCTTTGGGATATAGCCCTAGAAGTGCTATTGCTAGGTCAAAGAGTCTCTCATTTAATTTTTAAAGTTTTTTTTTTATTCTATATTTTTTTTGGACAGGTGCCCATTTGACATTACACTTTGAGGGTAGAAGAGGTTTTCTTTGCTTCAATATCCTCCTCTGAAGATAAACCCTGTTCTTCTCTATTCCCATGACTTTCTATGGTTGGATTCTTTGTCTTTTGCCTGTAAATTTTTTTTTAATAGCTTAATTTTTATAATCACCTCAGATCTTTAGTTCTCCCCTCTAGCCTAGAACCAAAGACAAACTTCCAGCCTCCTGTAAGTGCCCAGAGCCAGGTGCATCCTGCCCCACTACTTCTGTACTCACTGGGCATGTGCTGGTTCCTTCTCACCCCTGGTGCTCTCCACAGCACATCTGGGTCTGGTGGTGCTGAAGTTTCCTCAATCTTCCCCAGCTCAGATGCCTAACTCCACTCACTGTCCTGGGGGTAAAAGTTCCTGTGGTTGGGGCTAAGGCAAGCCCCTAACCCAGCTAACCCCAGGGCTTGCCAATTATTGTTTATGTGGACCCTAGCCTGGAAGTATTTACTGGTCATCCTGGGATTTTTCTTCAGATCTTGAATTGTCCCAGGAGGACCCTTGTTGTGCCCTTATTCTTATTTATTTTACCCCTGAGGTGCTATTTTATCTCTTTTGTAGGGAAAAATCTTGACAGCTTGGAATTTTCTGACCTATTCTGCCATCTTCCCCCAAAACTCTTCTTTCAATGATAATTCCTTTAAAAAAAAATCTACTTCATTTCTTACATGTACTCTTTTAGTTCTTCTTAGTAAGACATTTTTTTCTTCTTCTGAAATTCTGCTTATAGTAGTGGAGTTCACTATAGTAGGGTGTTCACTGTTTCAATCTGCTTTTTTGTATCTCTAACCTCAGTTTATGCTTTGAGTTTTTGCACCAGGTTCAGATATTGCCACCTCCTTCACTCTTATCAAGATCTCTTGGATTTCTGTCACAGGCTTCCATCTCCCCTCATGAATCTGCCTGGAAAATGCTAGTATGAGGGGGCAGCTAGGTGGCACAGTGGATAGCGTACTGGCCCTGGATTCAGGAGGACCTGAGTTCAAATCCAGCCTCAGACCCATAACACTTACTAGTGTGTGACTCTGAGCAAGTCACTTAACCCCCATTGCCCAACCAAAAAAAAAAACAACAACAACAACAACAACAACAACAAAAACAAAAATGCTAGCAGGATTGGATGCCCCAATCAAAGGTTTGCAATTAGTTTTGCCTGGTCCATTGGTTGCTGTGGACTTCTTTTATCTGTCTGTCCTTTCCCATATACCCCTCCAACCCCCACCCCACCCCCCACTCTGCTTTTAGATCTCCTGGGTCTAGGAGCTACTGTGGACTTCTACCTAATCCCTTGATGACATTTTCTGTAGGATGACTTTTCCAGGGCATATGACTTCAGTCTGTCTTTTTGTGGAGTCTTGGGCTAGATTAATGAACTTACTAATATTTCAGTTTGGATTTCAAGTCAAGTCAACAAGAATTTATTAAGTATTTCCTATGATTCAGTCATAGTGATAAACTCTGGAAAAAGAGAGCCCCTGCCCTCCAGGAGCTTATATTCTAATTGGGGAAGATAACACTTAAAAAGGATATGAAAGCTGGTAAACAGTGAAGGTATTTGGCATGAGGGGATGGTAGAGAAATTCTTGTGGAGATGAATCAGCAGAGTAGGCTGGAGAGGAATGAAGACTGTGATTGATCTAGTTATTCTACTTGAAGTGGAGATTCCAAAAGGAACCAGCCAATCAAGAGAAGATACCACAAGGTCAGAGGGTTCTTCCAATGTAAGAAGCAATGCAGGGTCAAAGTGAGAATCCAAGAGAATCCAGGTATCTACCACATGATACAGAAGTTTCTGTGGAAATAAGTCAGGAATGCATGCTGGAAAAGCATAGTTTGCCTGGACTTCCTCCTTAAATTGGAGGATTTCTTGTACATTATTCAATATTGTGCCCTTTTCTAGATCATAAAGTATATATCAAAAAGTTGGGCTAATCTATAATCTTTCATGCTGAAATCTTAATCTTTGGGTTTTACTTTTGATCCAAATCAGAATTTTAAAGTTTTCATTGGGTATCATCAATCTGAAGGATTTGGTTTTTTAAAGGCATTTTCATTTAATTTTTAGCTTCTTATATGTAATACTTTGTGGAAACTGCCATGATATAATGAATAACATTTTTGCTATAATGATTATTTGCTAACTTCGAAGTTCAATATGCCATTTATAATATACTAAATATACCACATTGTTAGTTGAAGCTAAAACACAGCTTTCACCTTCATTTGAAATCAATATTTTCTTGATTTTAAATAATAGAACCACAAATTTGCACCACAAATAAAAGTTAGCCTTTTATTATTGAACTCTCGGGTATAATTATAAATTATGAATGCCTTAAATGATGATAGAAGTTTCTATTGCCACACAATTCACTACCTAGGAACAATCAGTGAGGACAGAACTAAAGATGGTTTTTGTTTCATGAAATGATGAATTATATATTTGGAGTCAGAAGGGACCATAGTCCAATTCTTTCATTTGGCCAATAATATAGCTGAGGCTTGGTAACTTACCCAAGGTCACATAAGAAATAAATGACAGCATTGAAATTTGAACCAAGCTTCTCCAAATCTAGCACCCTTGATACAATAATTCTGTTCACATTCATGACTATAAAATTTTAACAACTAACAGTTATATAATACCTTAAGGTTTGCAAAGAACTATTTGTGTATTATCTCAATCAATTTTTATAGCAGTCCATTGAGATACATGCTATTGATATTTTCTCACTTACAAATGAGGAAACTCAGACTCAGAAAAGTGAAGGTACTTGGCTATGATCATGCAGATAGTGAATGTTGGAAGAAAGATTCAAACTTATGAATGTCCCAAAATGGAGCCCTGCATGCTTTCCACTATATGATGTTACATCTCATATATACCACACACACACACACACACACACACACACACATACATACACACACACATATATATACATATACCAAATATAAATTGATTTTATTAGGCTTTTAATTTTTTTTTTAATTTGTAACACAGTGATCATCAAACATTCATTTAGCAGAACTGAATTTGCAGATGACCCAAAAAGAAACAGAAAAACAAAGAATTATTAGTACGTTGAAACATCAGATTCACACACAAAAAGTGTCAAAAGAGATCAAAGCATCATAGTTTTAGAGCTGGAAGAATCCTTAGAGGCTATCTTGTCCAATCTACTCATATTTATGAAGAGACTAAGGCCTAGGAACATTAAATGTGTTATTTGCCCAAGGTCACTTAGCTAGTAAATGAGAGTTGAGATTTGAACTCAAGTTCTTTAACATCAAATATGTCTGACCAGAAAAGGAGCAGAACCAGCCATGTAACAAGAGCATGGGATGTTTCAACTCTAGTTCTGAAATCGTACCCACAAAATAGTAAAATAGTCACAAGGTCCCTAACATAGTAGGTACAAAAATTAATCAGCAAGCATCTATCAAGGACTTACTATATGCCAGTCATAGTGCTAAGCCCCAGAGAGCAAAAGAAAAAAAAAATTAAATGGTCCTTTCTTTCTAGAAGTCAGAGGAGACAATATGTACATATCTTAGTATGACCCATCCTTAAAAGGAGCTGAATCTTTTGCATAAAGGACAAAGCATTTAAGGACTTGTTAAGTATGTAGGGTATTTGTAACCCAAAGCAAGAGAGGATCCATAGTAGATGTTAAAGGTCGAGAGAGGAGATTTGAAAAAGTAGAGTGAGGGAGATAAAAGGAGGAAGCTTGGTAAGAGAAGATTTAATGAAAGGCAATGGGTCTTGAAAAATGACTATGATAGTAACATGTGGCTATGGGAAGGATCAGGATTATACTTGTATAAAATAGTAAGCAAAGGCAGGGAGATTTAAAAAAACAAAATATGAATTATGTTAGGAAATAGGTGTATTTTAAGTTTTGCTGGTACATAGAGTACATAATCTGAAGATAGGACCAAATATTTTAAAATAAAGAGACTTTAGAAATGATCTAATCCCTTCATATCACAGATGAAGAAACTCATATCCAGATAACTTAAATTACATAATTAATAAGAAAGGCCGCATTCAATCCAGATCCTCTAACAACAAATGCACCTGTCAGTTAAGATGTGTCACATGAAATAAGGCTGGGAGAGTAGGTTAGAATCAGATTGTGGAGAACTTTGTATACTAGATAAATGAGTATAGTAATTATTTTGTAGGGAATAGGAAGTTATTGACTGCTGTTGAGCAGTGGAATGATGTGGTCATACCCATGAATCAGAAAGATCTTTCAAGAATGTACATGATTTGGCAAAATCTCTGGCATTTGCCTGAGGCTATAATCCCATCAACTGGCCTTTCATGGTGGTCAGTCTCCCAATTCTGTTACCTTTAACCTAGCCTGGCCTTCCTTTATCTTATCTCCCTATGTATGGCCATATCCCACCCTTTATCCTAGCTAGGCTCCATAGGTCCCAGGAGTTCTGTTCACCCCAGCTTACTGGCCACTTCCATTCAGATCTTCCTTAGACCCCTCCTCCAGTCACCCTAAACTATTTGGCCACTCCTAGATCCCTCCCACAGTCTTTCTGTATATAAGATCCATCTTGCCTCCATTAAGATGCTTAGATTCTTAAAATCTAGCCATTGCTTATATTTTTAAAATCTAGCCACTGCTTAGATTCTTAAAATCTAGCCAATAGCTCACTAACATTCAGATTCCTTAAGAGTTTGCCCAATATGAAGAATATTCTAATAAACCTTGTCTCTGGCTGAAAAAAAATGTACATGATGGCTTGGTTTTAGAGGGGACTGGATGAAAGGACATATTATTTCAATAGTCCATGTAAAGGGTCATGGAAGAGGATAAGGTGAAAGGTATCTAGGAGAACTCTTAGAAGACTTGTTCATTGCCTTGATGCGACAATATGATCGTGGCCAAATACCTTAACTTTTCAGAGCCTTTTTCTGAGATAGAGGTGTGGCTATCAAAGATGAGTTGGTTTTTAAAAGACTGTGTGACTGAAAAAGATGACAGTGCCATTCCCCATATATATGTGGGAAAAGGCAGAAATTTGAGCAAATATGTATTCATGAAATAATTTCTGGAGTGGGGGAAGGAGATGGATGGAAATAGATAAATGTAACTTTTGAAAATAAGAACATCAGGGCAGCTAGGTGGTGCAGGAAATGAAGCACTGGCCCTCGAGTCAGGAGGACCTGAGTTCAAATCTGGGCTCAGACACTTGACACTTACTAGCTGTGTGATCTTGGGCAAGTCACTTAACCCCATTGCCTACAAAAAAGAAAAAGAAAAAAAAGAAAAGAAAATTGGAACATTGTGGTCAATTGTCCCCCACCCATACCATGTAGAAATTTCAAAAAAATGACAGTGGGAAATAGATAATGATAAACCATTGGGCTGTAAATAAAAGATATGATGCAACATCCAGATCAACCTGAAGAGCTTAGGGAATTACACAAAATCATATTTGATGAAGAGCTTTATCCTTGTCCTCAGATGTAATTCTAATACAAAAAATCTATTTCATTTACCATCACCAATACTTCCTTGAAGATATTTGAAGGACAAAGGGAGACATTGAGGGGGTATAAGAGTCTGATTCTGTAGAAAGAAAGAAACTTATGCCCTGGATGCCATGTTATTGACTCGCCCATGTGATCTTGAGGAAATGTCATCATTTCTATATACATTAACTATCCTGTTAGCAAAATGGAAATGAAACAATCTATATATCTCACATGTAAAATGATGAGATCTTGAGAGGAAAAAATGAAACAATACTTCCAAATTGATGTGAGCTTTTGAAACGAAAGGATCTATACAAACAGAAATACCTGACAAATGCTTTTTTCTTTAATATCTATGCTGTGATCCTACTTGAGGCATCATAGTTGCTGTGTGTTGCAGCTGCTTTTTTATTTTAAGACTTAAAATGCAATTCATTCTCCAATGACCAGGAAGCTTTAAAGTGACACTAGTTTCTTGAAAATTATCTTTAAAAAAAAAAGGCAGAAACATTAAAAACAAGGCAGAAAATATATGGGTATAACAATTTCTAAATAGATTTTTTTCAAAGGCTTTTATGAGGCATTAGTAATTATTTAAGTCAGAGTTTGCTACTTTTCTGGGCCAGATATGCTGTGCTCTATGGGATTGTCAACATTTTTCATAAGTGTTTAATAAAAACATTTTCTGTCTATAGATGGGGGCTCAAAGCAGTGGTTCAAGATCAAGGTGTTTATTCCTAATTTCTTCATTATTTCTGAATTCAATGATAGTTGATGTCTTGGGGGTTGTGCTTTCTAGGTAGAAATTAAAATGGGATAGAGTTTGTTTTAAAAATAATTAAAATATTCTAACATACCTTATTGATTCAGAAGATAGAAACAAATACAAGTTTATCACCCTACCAGTAGTAAGAAACATCCTTTTTTTAAGTAAATAACTTTGTAAAGATTTCTAACAGCTTTCAGTCAACAAATTATCACTAAAGTTATATTTAATGAGTTAAGTTCTCTTTTCCCATTAAATATATATGTGTGTATGTACATATCCATATATAAAACTAAAATTTCTAGACAGTTTAGAAATAAAGAATAAAATAAGATTAGAAAGAAGTAAAATAAGTCAAGCTTATGGCTAGATCCAATTCTTTAAATATATATGAATTTAAATATGAAAGAGAACACTCATTGGCAAATATGTGGGAGACTTTCATGACTCCCAAATGTTTGACAAACAAGCTAAAACATTCAATAAACTCAAAGTACAGCTGGGAACATCCATTCTCTGCAGTGGATACTTAGAGATAACTGTGTGTTTCTGTTTCCAAAGTGGGCCAAAATAAAATTTAAAAAACACATTTATTCTAGAAAGACACTTTGGCATTTGAAACAACCCTGCTGGCTCTGTTGTGTGTATGTGTATGTTTTGTATGAGCATCTTATAATGCTTCATCTTGGCAGAAGGCTTTGGGGGGGAAATAATATGAAATCAGAAAAAAAAAGCAAGATGAATCTAATAAAATGGTATCATAAATAAAGTGCTGTCTTGGCACTCAAAATAGGCTACATTGTGCTCAGAATGGAGGATATAGATAAAGCCATATCAGGGACAAGTTACAAATAAATGATGTTTCAAATAGTCAGCTTGGAATTATTTCAAATTGAAGTATATTTTCTTTATCTTTGTGTCCCTCCTACTCCATCAGACAGCTGTTGCCTGTACAAATATGCCATCAATGGGAAAGAACGTTAACAGCAAATGTCCTTTATTATCCAATTGGCAAAAAATTAGAAAAGGAATTTGGTGGGAAGGAAAAGAGAGTGATATAAGGCAAATGGGAAGAAGTCAGAATTCATGTACATGTTTTGGTTTAATACTTACATGGTTTAATATATTTGTAATGGAATGGGATTTTACTCATCTTGGACTTAAAAAAAAGTGATGATTATGGGAAGACCAAATTGTTCCAGTCTATTTCTTCCATGTAATACCTAACCATCATGACAAATTTACTTTAAAAATAACCACAAGAAACTCCACAAAAATTTAGAACCAGCAAAATTCTGGCTTCCCAATCACCATAAGATGATTTCACTTCTCTACGATGTGGGCCTATCCCCAAAGATGCTAAAGCAATATGAAATTTCATTCACAATAAAAGAAAATTCAGATTTTCATGAAGGAATTCAGGTTAAAGTTGTGAATTTTGAGAGAAAATATTACTAAAACATGTTTTTATATCATCTACAATCCCTGCTGTATCTATCCACTCCCTGTCTTCTGGAGAAGCAACCCATTCCTCTTATTGAGCCTGAAAAATAAACAGGAAAAGTTCTGCAAAACTAACATTAAAAAAACTGATATTATATGCAGTATTCTACACTCATGTTTTACCACTCTTTCACTGAAACAGGAGAAAGTAACTTTCATATTTTGTCATTGAGGCCAAGTTTAATCAACATAATTTTGTAGCATTCAGTTTCATAGTTTAGTGATCTGGTTCTACACATTTACATTGTTACAGGCCTAGTGTATGTTGTTTTTTGCATGTTCTTTATGTACTTTTCAGCAGTTTGTTAAATCTTTCCATGCTTCTCAGTAATCATAAGAGTCTTGGCTTCTTAGAGCATAGTAATATTCCATTACATTTGTGTACCAAAACTTATGTAGTCATTCCCCAATCAATGGACATTGATTTTGTTGCTAGTTCTTTACTACTACAAAAAATACTACTATAAATATTTTATATGTATGTCACTCTACATTTTGTCATTGACTCCCTTGGGTTAGGAAACTCTAAGTCAAAGGGTATAGATATCTTCAAGCAGCTAGGTGGAGCAGTGAATAGAGCGCCAGGCCTGAACTCAGGAAGACTCATCATCCTCAGATACTTACTAGCTATGTGACCCTGGGCAAGTCACTTAACCCTGTTTGTCTCAGCTCCTCATCTGTATGAGCTGGGGAAGGAAATGGCAAACCACTCAAGTATTTTTGCCAAGAAAAACCCAAGTGCAGTCACAAAAAGTCAGAAATGACTAACAATTAACTGAACAACAAAATAGCAACTCTCTTTGCATAATTCCAAATTGCAACCTAAATGTTGGATTAATGTTGGGACTAATTCCCAGCTCCACCAACAATGAAGTAGTGGGCTTATCTTTGACATCATTGACTATTTCTAATTTTTGTCATCTTTCCCAATTTTCTGAGTGTTAGATGAAACCTAAGGGTCGTTTGATTTACATGTCTTATTATCAGTGATTCAGAGCATTCTATTATATGGTCATTAGTACTTTGCCATAATTTTCAAGATCATTTTCTACATTGTTTGACCACTTATCTATTGGAAAATATAATTTGGTTTTATGTATTTCCATTAGTTGTTAATAGATCTCAAACACACAACCCTTATCTGAGAAATTTGATACAAAGATTTTTATTCCTGTTCTACCTCTTTCCTTCCTACCCTACCTGCATTAACCTTACTCCTGAAAAGTGTTTCAATGTCATGTGAAATCCCATCTTTGTGCATTCAATATGGGAGTTTAATACTTGTCTTTCAACCTGAGGCAATTAGTCTCATGTTCTCTTCTGATTCGCTGTCCTTTATATGGTCCACTTACTTAAAGCAAATACTTTTTCAGAATGAAATAAATTTAGCTTAATCTGTAGATAAAATCCCAGTTAAAAAAAATTAAGACAGCAAATAAACATGGATCCTGAGGATGTAATGTTGACTGGCTCAGCAGAAATGAGGAAGACAAATGAGAGTGTCCCATATTGCATCAAGCAGTAAATTCTGTTAAGGTACATCACTTTCCGGTGGTAAGTGAATGAGACAAAGCTCCAAATATTTATGATTATATTCAGTTGAAGGTAGCAGAAACTCTTCTTTGACATTGGCTCATTGATGATATATATCTATCCTGCACTTCTCACCACCAAAAGCAAAAGTTTCCAGAGTTTTGATTTTGTTTTTATTTATTTTATGATATATTTTATTTATTTATTTATTGTGAGACAATCAGTGTCAACTGACTTGCTCAGCATCACACAGCTAGTGTCAAGTGTTTGAGGCTGAATTTAAACTCAGATCCTCTTGAGCCCAGGGCTAGTGATCTATCCACTACACCACCTGGCTTCCACTTCCTCTCCCTATAAACTTTCAGTCCCTTCTTCCATCTAGGAAAGTACAATTCTCATTGGCCCACTTGCAGATAAGGGACTAAATGTGTAATTTATATTATCTATTATATTATCTATTTGATGTTTTTTAATCACTTGTGTCCCTTTACTGGTTAAGAAGTCACCCTCTACTCATAGCTTAAAAGTTTTATAAATTTTGTTTCTGTTCATTTTGTTATGAAGTTATCTTTAAAATTAAAGGTCACATTTTTGTTTTGATTTTAACGTGGCATATGGTGTAAAATACTGTTTTAAACCCACTTTGTGCCAGACTATATTCTATGTTTCTTATCAATTCCTATTCTTTATAAGTAATTTATAGGATTTCTTTTTTAGATTTACAAGACAATAAATTATTGATTAATTACTTTTTATTCTTCCTTCTCTAGTTTGCTCCATTAATCCACTTTTGTATTTTCACAAATAAAAATTGATTTTGTTGATTGTTGTTATATAATATAATTTTATGTCTGGAAGTGTAATTCCATGATCATTGCTACCTTTCCCCCCATTATTTCCATTAGAATTATAAAGCTTTGATTCTCCAAATGATTTTTATTATTCTTTTCTAACTGTAAAATATTCCTTTGGTAGTTTGGCATAGTGCTAAATATTTTAATTAGTGTTCATAAAATTAACTTTTTTGTTATATTATTGAAACCTTGCCATGAGCACCTGAATATTCCTCCAGTTATTTGAGTTTTTTTTAATTTCTATAATATTTTGAAGTTACTGCATGTGATTCAGTGGATTGATTCCCAGATATTTTATATGTTTTATAACTATTTTGAATAGGACTTCTCTTTCTATTCTTATCTCCAGTATTTTATTTTTTAATCATAAAGAAATTTTGTTGATCCTGTGGATTTATTCTGGAGCCTGAAATTTTACACAAAATATTGTATTAATAAGTTTCATTGCAGATTCTATAGTATTGTCTAAACAAATCATCTTCTTTTCCTATCTTTATATCTGTAGAATTAGCCATGAAACTTATTAAGACTAATTTCCTTCTCTTGTGATATTTCTGTTACTATCATTTCTAGATTTGTCAAGTAATATCAAAGAAAGGAAGCATTTTTGCTTCATTCTTACATTTTTTGGGAAAAAAGTTATGATTTTTCCCATTTCATATACTTCTTTAAATCATGTTTAGAATAAAGTCTTTTTTTCTGCAGAAGCTTTCAAGAGTTTTCAGTATAAACCAATATTAGAGTCTATCAAAGGTTTATAGTTTCTTTTTTCTACATGTATTGATATAGTGATGAGTAATTTGGGATATTTTTATTTTTAGCACGATGAATCACATTATTTCCCTCATGTTGAACTGTCCTTATGACCTTTATAGATATGCAAAGTGATCAAAGTAAAATTTTTTTGGATAAATTGATGTTGTCTTTTTTGTCAGGATTTCATTTAAACTATTTAATCAGTATACATAAACAATGTAGCTCTAGTTACTTCTTTGATTTATTCTTCTCTTAGGTATTATGTCTATATTTGCATGGTAAAAAACTTGGTATAAGGCTTTCATTATCAAGTTTTTTTAAGAATAATTTGTATAACATAGATATTGTTCTCTAAAAGTTTGTAACATTTGCCTGTAAAATGCATATGAATAAGCACCAGATGTTCTGTCCCCACACCCCTCACTCTCGTTAGTTCTTTTACAAGTAGATCAATTTCCTATTCTGAGATTGTGTAATTTAAGATTTCTATTTGGTGTTCTAGTAACTTAGTTATTTAATATTTTTGTAGATAACCTATTTCTTTTGAAATGTTAGGTTTGTTTATTATATAATTATGTATGGTATAACCTGATAATTTTTAAAGATTCATTATTCATCATTATTTCACTTTGTTGATTTTTTTTCTAACTTTTCTAAGTTTTCTTTTCCTGCCTCTTTTTTTTTGGTAAAAGTTTTTTTTTTTCAATTTATTAGTTTTTAAAAAGCAACATCATTTTGGTGATTAATTCTACAGGTTTTTGCTTCTAATTTATCTATTTTTCTGCTAATTTGCAAACTGTGTTCTTTTGTGGTTATATAGCATTTGCATATATATATTAGCCTATCTCTTGAATTCCATTCTCATCTCTGAAGAGTTGGACTAAATAACTTCTAAGGTTCCTCCCAGCTCTGTATCTCTGATCCTATGATGAGGGAGAAGGCTACATATGAATGAGGATCCTTTTTTATATAAATGTTGTGGGTTAACATAGCCAAAAAATTATCACACAGTCTGCATCAACATTTAGTCTGTTACTGAGGTCTTAAATAATGATTTAGAAGCTTGATAGAGTCTACCTGATTGTACTTTCCTTATATAGACTCTGAAAATCTAGAACCATCTCCACCCCATGATGAGAAATTAAATTAGAACTTCTGTGGAGGATAAAATAAACTTCAAGTAATAATAGCTTATGTGTTATAGTAATTTACGATTTACAAAGAACTCTTCTCATAATAATATAAAGTAAATCATGCAAGTATTATTACCATTCTACAGATGAGAAAATTAACACTTAGAGACGTGGCAATGTCTCTTGGACACAGTTAATGTTGGAGCTGGTGACAAAATTCAAATCTTCAGAATCTATGTGCAGTCCTGATTCACTTTGCTCCCAAAACAGTTAAGGCTCTATCAGATTTTCAATATAAACAAACAAAATAGATGAATTAATATTTTTCTGATCTCAGAAACTGGCATATAATAATAATCTGATCAAAAATTTTGGGAGACTCTACAAATAAGTTTTAACCTGAGTCGCAGACAACTAATTTCATGAAGATGAGTACTTTTAGTATTATTAAGTGCTGCTCTTGGTGAAGCACTTCTTCTTGTCCTCCATTTCTCTTTCTATTTAAGTTATGCAATGAACCCAGAAGACATTTTCTTTTGAGGTCTTGTATGTAGATTTTTTTTTTATCCATAAATCAAGACTCCAAAAGAAACTAACAACAGCAACCAAAAAAAAAAGCATTTAAATGTAATATAAAACTAAGGCATTAATGGAATTTCCCCCCAAGAAATCATAATCATATTCACCAAATCAGTATATAGCCAAACTATGGTGCTAAGCCCTTTACTTAGCCTTGGGAACAAGGTTTTACATTCACTCTCTTTGCTTCAGTTTGATTCAAAAAACACCTATTAAGCACCTAATATTTGTAAGGTACTGCCTCAATTGCATTTTCAAAGAAGTCTGATACAAATCATGAGGAGGTTAAAGCTTATCAAAGCCACAGAAAATTTTCAACAACACAAAGAGAAGATACTGCATTGTGGAAATATAGGCCTTTTTGGGAGGTAGTTTTCTGGGATAATAATTTGTTGAATAAGTCCTCTAAAACTCTGATGGTTTAGCATGGATAAAAATGTGAAAACACAACTCATTTGTCTTTTTAAAGTATGTACGGAAATTTATTTTAAATGAGATGTGCAGATTGCAGGATGCCCTACATCATTGAAGATGTCCTTGAAAATACCACATGAATATTTTTGGTAGCATGAAATATTAACTATAACATATCAATTCATTTTAAAGGTATTTATTTTTCTATTCATATAAACTGAAGGAGGTAAAGAGGTATTATAGGGGATATTGAAAGTAACAATAAAAAAACATGTTGGAATCTTGCTTTCCTGAAGAGAATTCCTAACTGGTACCCCATCCTCAGGGTCTAATTATTAAAAGAGAAAAATGAACTGTTACAACATCTCACTTATACTGTGACCACTGTCAGGACTTTGAGGACAGTAATAAGCTATTATTATAATTAGATTTCAAATGCAATTACAATGCAGTTATTCAATTGCCACATAGGTCACCATAAACTATTCACTTAGTGTTCATTTCACTGTAGCAACTTAAATTCAGTGAAAAACATTTCAGAAAATTATAACTAATAATAATAATTTTTCTTCAAATTTTGTGCCTTCAGAATGTTAAAGACACATGCCAAATATACTAAAAGTATGTCTTTCCACTTGTAATGGAAAGATTGATTGCCAATGATATTATAGTTATCCAGCTGCCCCAGTTCTTGTGGCTATTTTCAAAGAGAAATGAACATAATTGTAGTTAAAGTATGTAATCTCATAAGGTTCCTCAAAGTGACCTTTGATGGATTCTCTTTGATATCCTTTGATTTTTGACTAGTGCTTTCCTCTAATGCATTAATGAGGACAGCACCAGTTGAAAAATATTTATATGCATAAATGGAGATAATTTATTCACCCACTTCCCAAGATAGTTGTAAGAATCAAATGAGATAATAATTGTAAAGAGCTTAGCATTGTTTCTGACACATAAGTACTATATAAAATTTTAAAATTGTTGTTATAATTATTATTGTATAGATATATAATATACTTATATGTACATATATGATATGTTTATACACACATAAAATTATATATTCTCAAGTATTTGCCCAAGAGGAAGCTGATGTAGTAGATAGTGCTTTCCTTAAAGCAAGGAATCTCAGGTTCAAGTCTGTCATCTGACACATATGTGACCATGGGCAAGTCATTCAATCTTTTTGTCTTCCAGGTATTTTCCAAAGACTATAAATTGCAGAGAAGGTGCTGACCTGCTTTGATAAAAGGTGTTTCTTTGTTGGGGAGTTCCCTATGCCAGTGAAATCACAGATCCAGTCCTTAAATCCTACACCTACCTATCTGTCTCATAGAGGGATAAGCTGAACAGATTTTACAATAGACAGACTAGTTCAAGATTTTCACTCTCTGTTTTCCCTTCCCTTTCCCCGTACATCAGTGACTCAAGTTCCACATGATGTAGAAACTTGACAGACTATCAAACAGAAGGATAGAGTAAGGTTGCAAGTATACACTATAGTAATAATTGCCTAGTCACTGAAGTTGAGACATATCCTCATGGGCAACAACTACCCATTGTAAAATAAATAAATAAATAAATCCTTTTGTTATTAAAAAAAAAAATTGCCAGCAATGCCACTGATAATTATTGTTTGATTTTGGTCACTTGCCTTATTATAGCTTATTATCTGTTAGTTTCAAATACAGCACTCATTTAGGACTACAAACTTGAGATAATAAATTGTCTTTACAGTTTAGGATTTCTTTTTCTGCTAAGTGTGTTCCCTGAATTGTTATGTCTTTTAGAATCTACCCATTAGGTTATGCTCCAGAGAGACAAGTTCCATCTGCTCTTCTAGGAGGGGAAGATTTCTTAGGTAGTGGACCCACACATCTGTATTCCTTTTAATTTGCCAAAGCTAGTCAGATTGCTAGAGTTTATAGTCCCTGATGAGAAATGTCACCAAATTCTTCTAATTAGACTATTCACTGAAAGTGTGTCTCTAATTATCTCTCAATTCCATTCTTATTAAAGGATGTCAAGAAAAGAAAGAAGTGTCCTCGTGTTGTTGTTAGGAGCCTGCCTGCTCAGACATCCTTCACAATATTACATATTAACAATGAATACCATGTTACATTCTAGCTGTTTGGAATGTCAGGGACAGAATGATTCACCCATCTTCACTTAGCTAGAACCAGGAAAAGAACCAAGTGTCCCTTAACAAGTTTTATTGCATACATTAAGCCACAGGTTTTCTTTTATGAAGACAGTAAGACTCCCTTGATTAAAATAAACTCGTCTCATTGAAAAGTTGGGACCTTTGTATTTGACAGGATTATCACCTCCTTGTTCTGGAAGCTATGAGTCCCTTAACAGAGCCCTAAAAGACAGTATCTTTCACTGCTGACTCAGTATCATGAAATAAGTCATTTTGATTGCATAAAGCTAAAAACCTTTTACACAAGCAAAATCAATGTATCTAGAATTAGAAAAGTACAGTTAGATGGCACAGTGGATAGAGTGCTGGTCCTGGAGTCAGGAAGACTTATCTTTGTAAGTTCAAGTCTGACCTCTGACACTAGCTGTGTAACCCTAGGCAAGTCATTTAACCCTGTTTGCCTCAGTTTCCTCATCTGTAAAATGAGCTTGAGAAGGAAATGGCAAACAACTCCAATATCATTGCCAAGAAAACTAAACATGGGGTCAGAGAGTCAGACACAACTGAATAACAACAAGAAGGATGAGAAAAATTTCCCAAGTTACAAAACAAAATGCTTGCAAGAAATATCTGATAAAATGTTCAAAATACATAGGGAACTGAAACAAATACAGATGATTGTAGAGACATTTCCAATTACCTAGTGGTCAAAGGGTACAGATAAGAAGTTTTCAAATATAATCTACCAAAAACTATATGAAAATTGTTTCATGTTGCCTATGAGAAAATAAAAACTAAAACAATTTAATTTCACCTCACAGTCAAGTAATTGGCAAAGATTATTTGATTTTTGTCTAGCTCTGTGATCTACTAGGTATCTTCCCTTTAACAATGCAAATCAGCAGCTGTTTTACAACTCAAAATCATAAAGAGTTGCCTAGAACACTGAGAGAGTTAAGTGACTTGGTCAGGGTCAGGCAATTAATATATATTAGAGGCAGGACTAGAACCCAATTCTTCCTGACTCAGTCCATCCACCATGTAATATTACCTCTCAAAAATGATAAAATTATGTGAAGGATTGAGAGGCTGTGGAAAGACAACCACTCTAATTAACTATTGATGGAGCTCTCATTTGGACCCAACTGTTCTGGAAAATTTTGGGGAATTTTGTGAGAAAAGTTATGAAATAACTCATAGCTGTGACACAGTGAGACCACTATTTGATACATGACTGCAACAAAGTCATATTTATGAAAGAAAGGTCTAATATGTAAGTATTCATAGTATCACTCTATGTAGGACCAAAGGAAATAAAGTGGGTTCCCATCAACTGGGAAATGACCTAACAAATTGTGAAATATGAATATAATGAAACATTTTGCTACCCAAAAATGAATGTGAAGTATTCAGAGAAACACAGGAAGACTTATATGAGCTGAAGTGAAGCAAAATAAACAGAACCAGCAGAACAATATACACATTGATTACAATGACACAAATGAAAACAATACTAAAAGGAAGCAATAGTCTGTTCCCACCAGTAAACCTGGGATACAATCTCCAATAATATATTCTCCTCATCTCACATAATTGAGATATCATCTGTAACTATTTCCTTTTTCACACTTGTTTCTAATGGATAAGTGTTCCTTCTCCTTATCAAGACATAACCCTCTACATGCACAAATGATCCCATTTCAACTGTTCTTCTCCAGCAGATTGCCATCTATATTTCTCCTTTTTGTTCAGTTGTGTCCAACTCTTTATGGTACTATTTGGGATTTTCTTGGCAAAGATATTGGAGTGGTTCACTATTTCCATCTCCTGCTCCTTTTACTAACACAAACAGGGTTAAGTACCTTGCCTAGGGTCACACAGCTAGTAAATTTTTGAGACCAGATTTGAACTCAAAAAGATCAGTCTTCCTCCAGGCCTAGCACTCTATCCATTGTACCACCTAACTTCCTCTATCATCCTTACTCTTTCCCTAACAGTCAATTGCTACTGGTCTATTGCCTCCTTCCATAATACCTACCAATATGGCCATATTTCTCCCATCCTCAAAAAACCCTTCACTTAATCCATACCTCCCCACCAGCTGTATCTCTCTTCCCTTTTCTAGCTAAAACCCTTGAGATGGCATTCTATAGTAGGTGCCTTTACTTCATTTCCTCTCACTCTCTTAACTCTTTGCAATCTGGCTTCTGAGTTCATCATTCAAGTGAAATAGCTCTCTGAAGAGTTACTAACAATCTCAATTGCTAATTCTAATTATCTTTTCTTGATCTTGTTTCTTGACCTCAGTGGTCATTCTTGACTTCTCTGAAGCTTTTGATACTCACCATCTTCCTCTTCTCCTTGATATTGTGAAATTGAAAGTTGATTTCTAATTCTATTTTGTTAAGACATAATCAAGCTAGATTTAATAATTTCCCTTCTCTGTTTTACTCAGATAATCTAAGGTCACTTGGATCACAACTTTTATCTTGTAACCAGTATATTCACCGTTGTATTAAAACTTGTATCTCCACCTTTGGAACTTCACCCACCACCCACATACTGAAGAAGCTAAAGGTCAATCTAATCAATCTAAACAGTTGTAGCATCTCCCATCACTTGCAGACTATTTGCCCACCTGAGAACTGATGTCATCTCCCAATGATGTAATGGAGAGGAGCTGAGATGACACATCCCACTTCCTCATTGAAATGCCTACCAATTCGGATTGTCTTACTTTTGTCTTCTGACTTGAATCACGTGTCTTGTTTGTGGGTAAGGGGGATTTCAGAAAGGGATGTTAAAATAAATGTAGTATCAAAGGGTTTTTTACTTTCTAGACAATCAGAATATTTTGCTTTCTCTGTCATCTTGTTAATATGTAAATAAGGTCTATAAAAGACCCTGCCCTCTCTCATTCGAGGTCTTTGACTACTAAGGAGTCATTTACCCCATTTATTGGCTCCTCCTGGCCTAGCTAATAAATGTATTGTGCTTGAATCTTTGCTACCTCAGTCTACTTTATTTCCATTGTGACAATATTCTCTTTTCTATAGGGTTTTCCTGGTCCTGATCTTTCCTAATTCTCCTCCTACCTGTTTGACCACTCCTTTTTCTCCTTTGTTGGATCTTCATTCATGTCATACCCATGTCATAACTATGAAAGTCCCCCAAAGGCTCTATCCTGGGCCCCCTTTTTCTTCTCCCTCTAAACTCATTTGGTGATCTCAGATCCCATGATTTCAATTATTATTTTTATGTAGATTGTTCACAGATCTACTTCTCTAGTCCTAAACTCTCTAACAACCTCTAGTCCTGAATCTCTAACTGCCTATTAGACATTTTAAATTCAACATGCATAAAACTGAACTCATCTTCACCCTCTTCTATAACCTTCCTTTTTTCTAACTTCCCTATTACTATTGAGGGCATCACCATCCTCTCAGTCACCAAATATACAACCTCAATGTCATCCTAGTTTCCTCACTTTCTCTCCCCCACCTTCTATAATCTATTGCCAAATTCTATATTTGTATTTTTTTTAATTCTATATTTCTATATTATATAATTCTGTATTTCTGATCTTTCTGCCCACACAACTACCACCCTGGTACTTATCATCACTTAAGGCTTGGACTATCCCCTTAATATCTGGTTAATCTGCCTTAAAGTTCTCTCCATTCCAATCCAACCTCCACTCAGCTGCAAAATTCATCTTCTAAGAGAGCAGTTTTGACCATGACACTTCCTCCTATTCAATAAACTCCAGTGTATGAGTGCATCTGTAAGTAAGTATACTAACTTCCTTGACTTACTTGAGCTCCCCAATTATCCAGATAACTGAGAAGAGCTGTACGAGGACTGGCTATATAAACTAAGAAGCAGAATGGCGTGATATACCAACAATCCTTTACAATGACCAAGAGCAAACCTATCTGGATTTGCAGAAAATCAGCAACTCTCAAGCCAATTAAACAGAGTCCGCTTTAAAGTGGACTCTGAGCCATTTGGTGATTTATGGACCTTCAAGAGACATCCTTATCTTCACAGACTTTCCTGAATGCAGTTATGAGACTATGGATATACCCTGTTTTATGTTTTTTGTGAAACAACCTTATTTCCATAGAGTCCCCTAACTTTGGTTATGGGGAATTATCCTGTTTTTGGAGACATCTCCTTATCAAGTTTGAACTATGAACTGCTTATCATAAAGGATGTCTTCTAATTTGTCTATCAAAGGGCCATAGCCTTGACACTTGGAATTCTTCACATTGCTCTCCTTGGGGATGGGGCACACTGACTTGTTCTTTTCTAAGCCTACCTTCTACCACCACCCCCCCCCAAAAAAAAACTTCCTTACCTTCCTTTGTTTAAAAGGTATAAAAACTCTTCCCATTCATTACCTGGCATTCTATTGAGCATAGGTTGGATAGTATCCATGCATGTTATTTTTTTTCTTCACAGCTTAATAAAAACTTTAATTTCACAAGCATGGTTTTCTTCTGGTTTTCTTCCCTTTTAGGGAAAAGTAGAATTTAAATCTCGAGAACAGGTCTTTGCATTATCTGGGCATCTTTCCCTTTGAGGGATAAAGAGATATAAATTCCCTCAAGAGAGTGTTTGCCTCAGTTTACACCAGACTCTCTATTACCTCCAGGATCAAATATAACATGCTCTGTTTGGCTTTTAAAGCTTTTCATAATCTAGACCCTTCTTACTTTTCTAGTCTTCTTACATCTTACTACCCTCCATGCACTCTGTGATCCAATGACACCAGCCTGTGTATTTTACCTCAAATGCAAAACTCCACCTTCAGGCTTCAGAATCTGAGTGTTTTTACTCTCTCCCCTCATTTCTGCCTCATAGTTTCCCTGAATTCTTTGAAGCTTCAAAGTTAAATACTTAACTTTTGCAAGAAGCCTTTCATAGTCCTACTTATTTTTAGTTTTGTCCCTCTAAGACTACCCCCAATTTACCTTGTATGTTATCTCCCACATTAGGCGGAGCTCCTTGAGAGCAGGAATTTTTTTTTGTTATTTCTTTGTATCCCTAGTACTTAGCACAATGCCTGCTTCATAAATGCCAAAGGACCTTGCTTGGTGTGGCATCTCTGCTGCTCAGATATAGTTTCTGTTGTTTCCAACTTTGCTCTCACCTAACACATTCCCATGTTCCAACTTCTGGCTCTGAACCCTTAACTCACTCAACTCTACAACTAGATAGGCATCTAACAGTTACAGCCCTCTTTCACTCTCTTCTCTTTCATACTCCTTTCATTCTACTTCAAATCTGAGAGAAGAAAAGGCTTGAGAACAAACCCATTGTTTTTTCAGTTTTCTGATCCTTTCATATGCAAATGATCCATTTAAAATGAAAACACCTAAGTACTGTGCAAATAAGCCTTTCAAACATTCTTTCAAGGAACAAAGACCACTCAAAATCTCTAAGAGGATTAACCCCAAACTCTAACTTCCAAAATACCTCAAAAAAGTGGTGATACAGAAGTCACTTTGAATAAAAAACTGTTGGCATTACTGGAAGTACCATTCAGAAAACATGTGTGACAACTATAAGGTCAAAACTCAGTTAAATGTTCTGCTTAATTGCAAGTAATATTAGATAAATCAATGATGAGAAGAATTTTTCTATTTTCTCAAAATTCATTTTCATAATAGTTGATCAGTATCATTTTTTTTCTTTAATGCAGACTCATTTCTAGAGAAACTCTAGGATTTGCTTCTTCTTAACCACATGACACGTTTCATGTTATACATAATTTATGGAAAATCCATAACAATATTTTTTACTTTTCGGGGTTATTAATTCCAAGCATTTCAAATGTTAAGAATGCCACAAAAAAAAGTTTCATTTGGAGAAAGAAAAACTTATTGACAGAAATAAGCAACATCTTGAGAAGGAAGGAGAGCCAAACCAGTTAATTCCCACTCACAATAGCCAAATCAATCAAGGACAAATAAAGCTAAAAGAGTTCTTGTTTTAATATCATTTGTATTTTGCTTTAAGTGAATACCAGAGTTCAATAACTAGAAAATGTTAAATTCCATTCAAATTTGAATGAAATCAAACTTTAACTAGACTGACATTCCCTAACATTCTGGTTAAAACAAATGTTTTCTATAACAAGACATTTCATCTCATTATGACATTTCATTATGATATTGGGGCATTTGAACAGGGAAAATACACCTCCAAGAGGCTCTTGTTGACTCAGGAATATCAGGAATAAACATGCACAATATCACCAATGCCAACCCTTTTATTCTCTATTATCTAGTGAGAAAGGAAAACTGCCTGGGGACCAAAATTAGAGTCAATGGATATTTCTGAATCACTCCTCAACTATGTCATTTAGTTGCACATATGATAATGTAGACTTTTCTTCACTAGTTAGCACTGAATATAACACCTTTTTTTTATTTAAAAAAAAAACTTCAATGCTTTGGGAATAAGTCACAGCAATCTAAACCTGAAATTCTCCAAGCCATTGTACTTAAAAATTTGTACAATACATGTAGTAACTTGGGGAAAACATTTACTATGGTAGGGTATTCATAGATAGAGATACCTCTTGTAATTGCTATAAAATCCCTGAGCCACCATTTATTAATGCAAGCAACAATAATTTAGTAATATGTCTTTGAAAATAGAATTACTCAGTGTTAAATAAAAAAAAATCAATACTAATAATGGATTGTGTTTTTTTTTTTTAAGCTCAGGTCTACCATAAACAATGGTATTTAATTTAATATGACTGTAATATCCAACGCTGATCACAATGCCTGACACATAGTAGCTGCTTAACAAATATTAGTTGCTGTTGTTGTTGTTATTGTTGTTGTTGCTGCTGCTGCTGCTGTTTTTTGCTGAGTTGATTCACATTTCTAACTTGGAGAGAAATGTGTCTCACCTGGCATACTTCCTCATATCCTCTGACATTACTTGCTGTCACAAGATAATTTCAGGGGATATTTAAAAGAATCAAGAGTAAGAAAATCAACAACCTGCAAAAAAAATTAGTTCTGAGTTAACATTCAGACTAATTGAACAACCAAATTGTTATACAATCCCTCTTAAACCATTCCATTCATTCATGTAATAAGCAAAGGAACCTTTTCTCTGAATTTCACATTTTAATCCATTCTCTAGGGAGAAGGGTAGATCATATCTCCAGCATTTTTAAGATAACAAACTAAAAAGATTATATCCTTAGATTGGTTGATAATCACTTCAAGGATAGAGAAAACAATGGTAAAAATGAGCTATTTTTTCTTAAACAGCTGAATAACAACCACAGTCCATTTATCTATGGAAAGACTTTTTGTCCTGAACCTGTAACCAACTTTTCCAAAGGATTATTCCAAGGATTTTGGAAAGAATATTTTTAGAGTAGATATAACAGTACTTCTTAATATTTCTAGAGAAACTAAAAAGTTTTTTACTATGCATCCACATTAGTGATTCATAATGATTTTCCACACATTTACTAAAAATACAAAATAAGTGATGATGAAGATGATGTTGATAGTGGTGATGATGGAATAAGAATCCTCCTCCTCATCATCATCACTATTATTATCAGAATGAGGCAATATCTTGGGAGGATGGGTAGATCCAAAACTACTTTCATATTCTGGCTACATAAGAAGGAAAAGCATCTCAGGAAAAAATATTAATGCCTATACCTCACCTGCTATAAATGTTTCATTTCATATGGCAATGATCAGTAAGTGAAAAACCATGCGTGTACAATAAATGGACTGAAGATATGATTTATTTTATTACATAACAATCCTATATTATCACAAATTGGAGCCGCTTGTTATAGGCAAGGGATTCATACTGCTTTTTTGTTAATGGTATCCTCAACTCTAAATCATACAATATTACAAACCAATTCTGTAAAGTTATTAAAAATAACTGCATCCCTAAACCAAATTTTGACAAAATAAGATTGAAATTAAAAAGAAACCACAATTTGAATAGGAAAAAGTTGATGGTCATACTTTGACTAGAGTTTCTAAAAGCCTTTTTTCCCCTCCAATTTAGGGGCAGTTATCCAACTAGTTGGCCAATTAACTTATAAACTCAGATAGTTACTAAAAAATCATTGTGAATGAATACATTCTTCCATGATTTGGTTGAAAATATAAAAAAAATAGTTCCTACACATAACAATATATTCAGTTAAAATTCCCACAGTAAAAAACATAGAAGAACTCTCAAGGCATATTTCTATCCACAGGCATCAAACACCAAGGTGACAGAAGAAATGAGAAAAAAAATATTAACAATCTCTGGAAAGGCATCAAAAGATTATAGGAATAGCTAGGTGGCATACACAGTAAGAAATTTGACCCCTACATAGTCCAATTAAAGGTAAAAACTAATAATAATAAGATAATTTGTAAAAAGTAGATTTGAATTTCTAGATTCCCAGGAACTCATAGTAAAGTTCTAAGCAATAGAAAGAACTAAATTAATCATTCAATATCAACCAAAATAGTTCTACAGATATTTGAGAAATCAGAGAGGAGAAAGAAGGTCTGAAGAAGAAAGATAAAGAATTTTCCTAGCTATCACTAACCACTTCAGTAGAACAAAAACACAACTGGCTCAAACACAAAAGAGAAAGCTTGTGCACTTAATATTAACAATAGAATGTGTCAAAGGCGGTATCTGCAGCTCGAGAATCTCTGCAAAAATATGAAACTAGGGACCAATTCAATTCAAACTCAAGACTGATTCTATCTTTATTAAGAGAAAGAATCATATCTACAGAAAAAAAAGAAAGCCCCCTCACCAAATATATGCCAATAACATGCATGTTTCTATACTTAATACAAAGATTTTATAGATTTGATTTTTTAAAAAAATGTAAGAGGACTTAACAAGAAATCAATATATCTGTCAGGGAGGGAAAAAGCATGTGCAAAAAAGTTTTATGTGGTGAAAAAATCAACTTATTTTTAAATCAGTTATTTTTTTTTAAGGCAATTGGGGTTAAGTGACTTGCCCAGGGTCACACAACTATTGTCAAGTGTTTGGTCTGAGGTCAGATTTGAACTCAGGTCCTCCTGCCTTGAGGGCTGGTGCTTTCTCCACTGTGCCACCTAGCTGTCTCTAAACCAGTTATAATGGAACAATCTATATAAACTTCTACAATATTTATCCTGCCTTTATTATTTTTGCAAAACTTTTGACTAAGTTATGTTCTCATGGCTTTGTCATGTGACTATAAAATTGACTAAAGTAGAGTGAGAATATTTGATGTCCAGATGGTAAACTGTTCTCTTTAAAACACTCTACCAATAAAATGACATCAGGAAGAGTTTATGTAAAGTGTAGCATCTTTCAGGGAGGCAATTTAAACCCAGAATGATTCTGTCTAGACTTAAAACCATTGTGATACATGTGCAAAACTTTATTATTTATTATATTGTTTGAAACTAATCTTGTGTGGCAAGATATTGCTTAACCCAGCTTGTGCAAGACATTATGCAGTTCATACTGACCCCAGAGACCCTCTAGAGGAGTTGGGAACTGCTGCAAGGGATCTTTAGACTTACCTGCTGATATACATCGCGAGCAACACATGTTCTTGTGCCCTTGTTTGAACTCTTTAAAATCTAAATTTTCAATAGACTGAGGAAGCTGGCCATACCTATTTTAGCCCTCCCCTTTGCCTAAGGATTAACTAACTTCTTTTGAAAACTTTTTCAGCTTTGGGTTTTTTCTATATGGAATTCAACCCTAATTTATTCAAGGAAATCCTTGCTTAGAACTTAATGGTACTAATATATATCATATTGTTATAGAAAACTTGATTGACCATGAGTGGATTTATCATGTAAAAATGAATTATTTTCATGTCCCAGTGCAACTTTATGTAAAAATCTTTGAATATCTCAAAAATAAACTTTTGGAAAACCATTTTCAAAAAAATATATATTCATTCATGTATAGTTTAGTATATGCCATGTGTATTGTCAATGATAGGACTCTTGGATTTTTGATGGGTAGAATATATCTATATCTATGTTTATTTTTATTTTAATACATTTGGGAAAAAAAACACCTCTTTTTAGCCAGGAATATATTCCTTCCAAAGCAACTCATCTGTGTCACACAATTATTGAGAGCACAGAGGTCTCACTTCTGATCGATATCATAAAAATCCCTGCACAATTCATTGTCTTTGCTGATATAAATGAAGTTCTCAGGTCAGATTAGTTCATCCAGGAGAGAATTGCTAAGATCATGAGTTAGATAATGTTTTACCTTAGACAAATTTTGGGAAATACAAGAAAAGAAAGGAAATTTAGATTACTATTTGGTTATGTAGGGTGGGATAAGCATTTACACATTGATTTATTTGTTTGAAAATAGTATAGGATAATGGTATGTATAATCAAATGAGATAAGATATGCAAAGTTATTTGTGCTATAAAAATGAATGAATGTTAAATGAAGAAACATTTATTAAGTACTTACTACATAAAAAGCACTGGGGATACAAAGAGATAAGACAGTCCTGGATTTCAAGAATCTCATGTACCTTGTGACAAAGGGAGAGACAAGACAAAGAGGGTTTCAAGTACAGGTTGAATGAAAGCACTCAGGGTTTCAAGTACAGGTTGAATGAAAGCACTCAGGGGTCCTTAAGTTACAACAGCAGAACAGATGATCATCCATCTTCTTTAATGTATTTTCTATCGATAAAATCATATCTATTTCTGATGTCTCACTATTTGACAGTTCCAAGGCCTTTGGTGGCAAGAACTTTCTCTTCCAGGGCTTCTGTAGCTGCAACTACTGAGGAGTCAAAGACCCAAAGCAATTGTAGAGACAGTTTACTGGTTGTATTTTCACAAGGTTTGCTATTCTGAATGGAAACAGGGAGATGGGAGGGTGATGGAGAAGAGGGAATGCACTGAAAGTAGGGCTGCTGGTTGTAAGGGCACTACTGTCTTAGACTCAGATCCTGAGCTATCTCTACTTGGGTCTGTGGGAAAGTGGTGGTTGAAATGGTGGAAGTGGTTTGAGCTGTCTGGCATGTGCTGGCTTGTGTCTCTCCCTCAACATGCCTTGTTATATTGGATCACTTTCCCCCAATATTATTATAATTTTGTTCCCAAACATTTTTCCTCTCCCCCCATCCCCACCCCACTTTGGTATGCTGTTTGTTAGGTATTTAACTTTTTAATAGTTTTTTTTTCAGCAACAATATCACATAAATAGATGTTATTCACCGAAAAAAAATATGTTGGATCTGCATTCCTCTCACCACAGTACCCAAGTCATCAAAATTGCTTGGAAGGGTCTTTAAACTTCTGCTGGCAAATACATCTCTTTTCCATTACCTCAAGTCCTTTCTTTAAACCAACCTTTATTGCTCAAATCTTCTTTTCATCTTTCTAAATCATACTCTCTTCCTCAGAAACCCAATTCAACTACTGGTCATTTGAGGGGTTTGAAGGGGTAATGGTCAATTAGGAGAAATGATAATTCAATTTGCCTTTCAGAGAAGAGCTATTTACATGAATAAAGCTATGGACTACCTTTTTCTGGGGAAAGTATTATTAGGAAAGAGAGAGGAAACTCAAGTATGTCCAAAAGAGAGCCACAGGGAAGGTAAAGGGTTTTGATAATGTAGCCAAAATAAATAAATAGCTCTCCAAAGAAGAACTAAAAACTATCAGCTCCCTGGGGAAAAAAATGTTCAAAATCACTAATAATCAGATGAATTAAAATGAAAACATCCCTGAGGTATCATCTCAAAGCCATAAAGCTAGAAATGATGGGAGAAAGTGATGAAATTATAGTGAAAGAGAGAAATCCATTAATAGTGGAACTACAAATTGACTAAAACATTATAGAAAACAATTTTAAATTATGCAAATAAGTTATTAAATCATTCATAGTCTTTGGCAAAATGATCCCACTAATGAAATTATATCCTAAGGAGATTATTGATTGCAAGAAAAGAGCCAAACATGTACAAACATATTCATGGTATTATTTATGCTAACAAAAAAAATGGAAACAAAATGTATATACAATTGGGAAATGACTGAATAAAAGGAGGAAGTATATAAGCATTTATTAAGCATCTACCCTATGCCAGGTACTGTGCTAAGAACTTTTCAAATATAATCTCACAACCTACATGTGAGGTAGGTGCTATCATTAGCCTTACTTTACAGTTAGAAAACTGAATCAAAGAGAAGTTTTGAATTGCCTAGAGCCATGGAATTAGTAACTGTCTGAGACCAGAGCTCTGGTCTTCCTAACTTCAGGTCCAAAGTTCTGTCAGCTGTGCTACCCAAATGCTTAACTATATACTATAAATCATGGTTTACGAATATGTTGGTATTTTATTATAATACAATAAGGAGTGATGATGATGAAGAATTCAGAGGAACACATTGAAAGGTTTGTATGAAGAGATGCAGACTGAAAAAAACCAGGATCAAAACAACTATATAAAAGCAGCACCTTCTCTAGGCTCACTCTCCCAAATCACACTGGACTAGCAGATTAGGTTTTCAGAAGGCAGTTGATTACCTCTTCCCTCAAGACTCTAGGAGTATCCCTAAGAAATGGGATCTGAGTACCATTGTTAATAGTACTCGAATATTGGGGAGTACATCTCTTTTAGTTGACTGCCAGACTGACTTAAAAAACACCTTAAAAATATACCTTGTCTGCTGGCCTCTTTAATCTCAATCAACTAACTGATGTCAATTAGCTTTTATAAGAGGATCTTTACTGAGAAGGCATAGGAAAAACAGTAGTTACAAAACACCCCATCAATCAACAAAAAAAAAAAAATTAAAAGGGCATATGCTCCCCTCTCACACACAGACATAATAAGGTCCCTGGGGAAAGCAGACTGAAAATTAAATTGTAAAGACAGTAAAGCACATGTGTTGAAAACATACATGGCTAAGATGTACCTCAGGATTCCTTGCCTTGGGAGTCCTTTTCTCCCTTCAAGCAGCCCCACCATGTTTTTTGGGGGGTGAAGTACTTGCTTGTTCAGCTAGGCTGGCTCCAATGCAACCAATCTCCTTCCGTTAACAGGCCAGTCCGTTGGTAGCCTGGGTCAAGCAGGTTGGTAGTCTACTGTGCTGGTGCCTCATCACATTCAGCTGCTGATGCTACTAATTCTTATTTCTGAGATGAGGTTCTTCTGATGACACTGATGCATCTCTCAGTCTCACTCATCACATGGCACTCCCATCAAAGGATACTCAGTCACCTAAGATCCTGAAAGCAAAAAAAAAAAGAAAAGAAAAGAAAAGAAAAAAAAAGAAAAAGAAATGGGCACCATCAACTGGGTGGGAGAATGTAGCCAGAAATCCTCCTCACTTACAAATCTGAGCAAGCTCTTAAGAGTGGGAGCTGGCCCTCATTGGTCAGTCCCCTCAGGGCATGCATCATGACTACAACAATATAAATAAAGCAAATGTGAAAAGGCAACAAAACTATGCTCATGGTTAATGACATAAGCTGCTAAGTTGAAGAGAATATACTTATTGATGATAAACTATAATCAAAACTATTTTCTTTAAAACTATACTTTATTAAGAGATTTGTTGTTACTTTTACTGTGAAATGCTGTTGTCAAAATGAAAGGCACCAATAAATTTATTATGAGAAATTAAAATAAGGGTATATATCCATTCTATCTCAAAGGTTCTGTGATTCTTCCACCTCCCCACTTTTCTCGTTAACTTCCACTTGAAAGCTGAAGAGGAATTTAAAGCCAGGTTTATTTTTGTTAATAAAGTGATTTTGATATTGTGATGACCTGTATATAATAGGCATTCCATGTTCATTGCCTGATTGACTTAAAGAAAGTCTCTGACTATTCCACTGTCATATCTCATTCTTTCAAGAAACAGATATCTCTTGTTAAGGCAAATGAGCACATTTGGGTATTCTCTGGTATGGATATTTTTTGATTTTGAATCTTTTCATATGTCAGCTGTTTTATTTTCTATATTAAAGGCATTTTTATTACCTTCTGTGTTTTTTCTCTTAAATTTAATTGAGAGCTTTGTGGAAATCCAAGAGGTCTGTATTAAAGATTAGTTGGACATTGACAAAGTGCAGTTGGAAAATCACAGGTTACCAGATCTTATGGTACAGTCAAACAGCAAAGAATTAGAGTGAAATGTAAGTAGTGACTTCTCAGAAACTTCTAAATTTTTTGGTCCATTCATTGGGCAAAGACTTCTCAAGAAAACCTATAACATGTCTGGTAATGTAAGCTCTTTGAGGGAAAAAAAACCATGATACTTTTATAGTTGTATACCCAGAGCCTAGCACAGTACCTGACTCATAGTGGAAACTTAGTAAGTATATGTGGTTATTGACAGAAGTGATACACAATAGATTGTACATTATACACAATATAACACACAATATGTTGAGATTTGGGATGGTTTATGGTGGATAAAACATCATTTCTTTGCAGACCAGTTGAACGAAGGAAGCAAGCACTTATTAAACTCCTACTATGTGCTGCATTGATGGTAAATTCAACTTGAAAAGGCTACAAGCGAAGACTAAAGTTGAGGGAGTGTTGATGCATAATTTTTTGTTTGCAGATGGTTGTACACTCAATGCAGCCTTTGAAGCTGACATGCCACAAAGTATGGATAGATTCTTTGCTGCTTATACTGATTTTGACCTAACAATTATCATCAAGAACACACTGGTGCTCCATCAGCCAGCACCACATCATCCATATGTGGAACCATCAGTTACAGCAAATGGAGAAGTTTTGAATACTGTGGATATGTACACTTACCTTAGTAGTATACTTTCAAGAGACGTATACATTGATAATGTGGTTGACACAAACATTGCCAGAGCTAGCTCATTGTTTGGGAGTCTAGGAAGTAAAGTACGGGAGAGAAGAGATATTAGACTGACTACCATACTGAGTCATTTGTGCTAACCTCATTGTTGTATGCCTTTTAAATCTGGACAGTATCCCAGAGCTATGCCAAGAAACTCAATTACTCCATTTGAATTTTCTTAGGAAGATTCTGAAGATCACCTGACAGGATAGGATGGCAGACACTAAGGTCCTTTCTCGGGACTGCCAAGCATTCAAACTCTACTGCAGAGAACACAACTCCAATGGGCTGGCCACATTGTTTGAATGCCAAGCCTATGGTTGCCAAAAAGACTATTTTATGGAGAAGTCACATGGGGCAAGAGCTCATGCAGGGATCAGAAAAATCAGTACAAGGATACTCTCAAAGTCTCACTTAAGAATTTTGAAATTGATTATGTGACATGGGAGACACAGGCACAGGACCACCCAGCATGGCAAGCTCTCATAAGAGAAGGTGCTGTGCTCTATGAGCAAAACAGAATTGAAGTATCTCAAAAGAAATGCAAGATGTGCAAATTTAGAGACTGGATCCCAAATATTCACATGGACTATTTGTGCCTGACCTGCCTGCTGGAGAGCATTCTTAACTCATGTTGTTCTGGTCAGCCACAGTAGGACACACTTTAACTTGATTCTAACGTAGTGATATCACTTTGGTTCTCTTCCAGAACAAAGGAAAACAACCAACCAGCTATGTGCCAGGCATTATACTAAATACAAACATTATCTCATTTGATCTTCATTCACAACAACCTTAGGAGATAGTGCCACTATTATCCCCATTTTATAGTTGAGGAAACTAAAGAAGAGAAAAGTTAAGTGACCAGCCCAGGGTCACACAGCTAGTGAGGCTGGATTTGAACTCAGGTCTTCCTGACTCCAGGTCCAGTGTTCTATTCACTGTGCCACCTAGGGCTTCTGCCATGGTGAGTAGGCAATGTCTCAGTGGGCCAGCAGGCAAGAAAGTGGCAGTCAAAAACAGCACTTCAAAACAACTGACGCAATGCTATGTATATGAACAGCCTGGAAATCTAAGGCAAATCCAGTTAGCTTCTCCCTTCCACACACACTCATCAAATTATAAATTGCTATTTTGGACTCACCTACCTAGCTCCCTTTTGAGTCACTTTTGGGGTGTGTGTGTATGTACGCACATACACATGTTCTCTCTCACACACACATATATGTATATATGTGTGTGTGTATATGTGTATATATATATATACACACAGACACACATATATACACGTATATATGAGTTTAATCTATTTAAAAACAAACAACAACAAAACATATTGATAGGGCAAAGATATTACCCAGTCCTGCCCTGGCATCCTGAGCACTGAATATTCCAGTGTTTCTCCTTTTTTTTTTTTTTTTTTTTGGCAATTGGGTTTAAGTGACTTGCCCAGGGTCACACAGCTAGTAAATGTCAAGTGTTTGGTCTCAGGCCGAATTTGAACTTGGGTCCTCCTGACTTTAGGGCCAGGAATCCATGCCCTGAGCCTACTAGCTGCTCCCTTGGTCCTTTTTTATATGACCTAAATCTGGTAAATATGGGAATTATAGTTCAAGGAAATAGACATCATTGCTTATTCCCTTCCCTGTGGAATTCTCTGCGGAATTTGTACAGGAGGACACATTGGAGTTTTTGAGCAAACAGATGGAATGTAGTTTGGGTGGAGTACTAGCCAAGTGGCCAGCAATCTCCTGATAATATGTCAGTTTGAGGAGGGCAGTAAAAACATGTTTTGGTTATTCTAGAAAGCCCTGCAGATGTGTCCTTGATTTCACTCCCTCCATTTCCTTCCCCATCCTCATCATTTTTGGAAGATTATATTGTTTGTCAAATCCAAAGTTTATCTGTATTTTAAATTGTTTATTTGCTGATTTAAATTGTAGTTTAAAAAAGTTATTTTATCTTTGATAAAACTATGAGTAGTCATAATTGAATAAGGACAGTGAGGTGGTACAGTGGATTGAGTGCTGGCCCTGGAGTCTAGAAGACCTGAATTCAAATCTGGCTGCTCAGATACCTCCTAGCTGTATGACCCTGAGCAGGTCACTTAACCTGTTGGCCTCAGTTTCTCCATCTGTAAAATAAGCTGGAGAAGGAAATGGCAAACCACTCCAGTATCTTTGCTGAGAAAACCCCAAAAAAGGATCAAGAAGAGTAGGACAGAATAAAAAACTTAAACAACAATCCTGATTGTTTTGCAATTTGTTATATATTTAATCGTTAATGTTGCTAGCTGAGGTCACTTGTCTCATGGCCTGACTTTCTCTTAAGGTCCCTCTCCTAATTCCCCTTTTCTTCTCTAGTGTGTGGAGGGGAGAAAAAGTGTGTCGGGAGTGGGGTGGGAGAGGGGGTGGGCATACTTAGTACAAAGTGATCAGTTGGCTTGAAGATAATTAGATTAGCTCCTAATTTAGTGTAGGGCTAAGGTCCCAAGTGACTTCCTTTCTCTCCAAATCAAAGGAAAACAAAACAAAACAAACAAACAAAAAAACCACTTAAAATGAATAGAGCCCCAGGCAATCTGTTTATTCTCAGGATGGGATGGTAACTCACAGTCAATGGAATTCAGTGTAATAAAGTATCAATAGATTTTCCTTACCTCTTTTAAACTGTAACAAAAACACAAACTCAGGATGCCATTAAAATTATCTCATCTTTATGAACCATTATTTAAAAAGGGAAATAAGTAGTAGGCAGAAGTTTAAATATTAAAGCAACCATTAGTAGTTAATTTTGCTACCCATTGCTCCAGGCAATAAAACAAGGAAGAGTGAAATTCACCAACAGTCAGAATTCCTTTGCTCTCTGTTGTATTCTCTTAATTAATTTATCTTGGCCTCTAGGAAAGCTAGAACTTGGAGTCCAGACATTTAATGGCTTTTAAATTTCTCATAAAGAATGCCCCTACTGCAGCCTGCTTGCTTCTTATCCCTTTCAGAAAGATTTTTCAAACTTCCACTACCAGAAATTCTACCATCCATTCTTGATCAATGGATGCATCATTTCTCCAGGCTGAGTATAATGCCTGTGTTAGTTTTTCAGTTAGTTCAGTTGCATCCAACTTTTTGTGACCCTATTTGGGGTTTTCTTGGCAAAGATACTGGCTTGATCTGTCATTTCTGTCTCCAACTCATTTTACAGATGAGGAAACTGAAGCAAACAGGGTTAATTGACTCGCCCAGTGCCACACAGCTAGTAAGTGTCTGAGGACAAATTTGAACTCGTCTTCCAGATCCAGTGCTCTATCCACAATGCCACCTGGCACATAGCAAACTCTTATAGATTTGATTCTCTTCTCGTGCTTAGAAGAAATGTAACTCCCACAGTTTTTGGGTTTACTTGAAGGAACCAGATGCAGCCTTGCCAGGAGGACTGTTAATACCAACCTGAGGGTTGTAAGAGACAATAACAGAGGCTAAGATTAATAGAAATATTAGGATGTGTTTCCATAACTGGGGTCTCCAAGCAAAAGATAGAGAGTCTCATTGATTTTTTGATTCAAAGACCTCCAACTACTTCTCTTTCTGTCTGTTGTTCATGTTTTGTTTTCAAAGACCAAAGACTGATGTCTTGGCTTGCTCATGAATTGGATTTAAGTTAGGCAGAGTTACACAAAGTTGTCAGTCTCACTATCTCTTCTAGAGTTATTGAAATCCAGTGGCAGAATAAAAGTCAAGATGACTGATGATGGCTCTGGATTCAGTGGATGACCTTGACCTCTTTGATGTCTGAACAAGCTTGAAACACTTCACAACTCCTGCTGCATATTCTGCAGAGAAGTCTTCACATTCCTGAGGTAGACATCCTCCTAACACATTGACAGGTTTGTCATCTAACCTGTTACCCTCAACGTGGTTTAGTCCATCTGCCAAGACATTTTACCACGGTGTGGCCACACCATCTGCTACAGCTTCTTAGAACCACAGGTTAGAACTTGATGAAAAGTGGAAATGAATGGTGGATGTACAGACCCAAAAAGGGCTCAGCAAGCTCTCATGCCAGGGGCGTTAGTCCTTTCTGAATACTCCATATACACCCCCCTTCTCTTTCTATCAAGTTTATCACAGAACTCTTGAGTATTATATATGTGGTGGGTGGGAATGGAGGGAGATTCAGGAATTTGTTCCAACAAGAACCTTGTCTTGATTTTAGCCTGGCATCTTTCATCCTTCTTTTCTCTCTTGAGAACTTTAGTCAGAGGTATCACTCTCTCCTAGGTATTAGGCATCATTTCCTGATATATATTTCCTTCTTTGCTCTCCTCATCCACAGCCCAAGCTACCCTTACCCATTTCTGTGCAACAGGTGGAGCAGATAAAACAAGTGTGGTACTACATTAGAATGATATCAGTTGGATCCAAACCTTTCAGAAACAAAGGTCTAGGTGACAAATTATATCACCAAATATGAATGACAAGATCTGTCTACCTAAATTTTTAATGACTGTAACTAGATGAGGGGTAAGAATGAATGGTTGGTGATGGTTTAGTGGTTGTATGTCAGATACTTGAAATATCAGAATGTTTCTTACATCTTCCAGGTAAGTGCACCATGTTGTTCAAAAGCAATGTATTCCCTCACATTGTACAGACCAGAATCAAACAATCAATTCCAATGAGATGGATACAAACCAAAGACTATGTTTTCCTTTTGTAGGCATTAAAATTGGAAGTCAGAGAGCTAGTCTTTTTCTAACTCTAAAAACCTCATATAGTCAGATACACTGACCACTGTCTATGTCCTCTAGGAGCAGGTCATACTGTTCATGTTCTATTTTCAATATCATAATAAAAAGAGGCACGTCTGGGCAGATTTTTTTTTCCTCCTTTTCTAGGTGACTCTGCTTAGACAATAGATTATAGTTTTTGACTTGAGATTCCTGAACAGGTGAAAAGAGGAAAACTAGTAATTTTCAAATTAACAAGAAAATAATTCAAGCTGTTTTTGGAATTGTTTGATTAAATGAAAAATAATTGCTTTCCAAATGGTTATCAAAAAATAAGTCCTTTCCATTTCCCCTATAATTTTAGAAGTTGGTGAACAGGGCACAGAGTACTCCAGAGAACACACTTTGAGTCCAGGTTTATTCCTTTGTGTTAGATTAACAGCTGCTATTATAATGAGTCCAAGTTTAATGAGTGAGCCTAGGGAGTGCAGTACACAAAGTGTCACCTCCTAGAGAAAGTAGACAACATCCAGGGGAAATATTGTATTCCTCTGAGCCTAAGCAAACTGAGAAATAGTCACAACTAATGGCAAGTCTCCAGCACAACAGAGTGCTTTGGGAACATCATGGTGCCTGAAAACAGAAGGCACTTAGAGAAGAAATAAATAAGTTGGTCACTAAATCATTTAGTGTAAGTCAGACATGAAGGATTCTATTTTGCATACCTTTTGAGGTCCTAAATAGATGTCTTACTTTAAATACACACACATATATACATATATATCAAAATACATAAATGCATATATGAATGTACGTGATATACATATATATGCATATATCCACAATACATAAATATGCATGTGCATATATGTATGTATATGTGTGTATATATGTATGTGTGTATAGTATATGAACATAAACACTCTCACATATATATTTGAATCATCCCAGGATTAATAAAAAATGTTTTCCTAGAAATTCCCTTCATATAGAAATATACAAAAAAATGTGTACTTTCCTCAAGGGTTATAAAAGTAGTGAAGTGATGTATGAGAAATGCAGAAATATGAAAGATATACAATGATAACTATGTTATTCAAAATACAGAAGATAATAAAAAACTGCATTTTAAATTCATAGATTGCAGAAGCATATGTAACACCACAAATAATCTAATTGATGAGACAAAATACTTTTATGGTGGTTGGGTTTTGTTTTATTTTTCATATAGGAATTTTCCTCAATTCCTCAGGGTAATTGTTTATTCAATCATCACAAAATCTCTTCTTCAGTGTGATTCCAGGATTCAAGTGCTACTAATCCTTACTTTACAGACATAATAACTGAGTAAGAGAGAAGTCTACAAGTAAAACAAAAAAAAAATGAAAGCACAGCAAAACCTAAGTCTTTTTGATTTCTAGAACTGTGTATAGTTCTATGGACAATGGGGCATTCAGTTTGCATGTCATGAAACAATTTTTGGCAGTAAAATCAATTATATTATGGAATGGCTTTCAATGAGTGATAGAAATGCTATCAATTCAGTCATTTAAGACTGAATAAAGTAAACCTTTTAAATCTATATTTTAAGACGTAAGTTTGAATTGAAAGAGTAAAGTACCCTCTTAGGAATTAGTGGTAAAAACAATCAAGGAAAAGATTCCAGGAAAAGCAAATTCAAAATGTGTTTGTTTATAGCAATTGAAGTGCTATGTGCAATATAAATGCCATTTAAAATACACACACACACACACTCATATATATTAATATAAATTTGAAATATGAAAGTATCTTTGTAAATAATATGGTGAGATGATTTAGTATCTCTAATAAAACATGCAGAATTACTTTGATGACAAGTTCTGGTTTGTGCTAGGCATCAAATTAGGAATACTTAGAAAATAACATTGAAGATTAGAACTCACTATAATGAAAATAAAGGGGAAAAATATGGAGGAGGGTGGGGCTTTTTTTAAAAATTGTAAGGCTTCAATGTGAGCAGTCAGAGCTGAAATGGATTATTTCTTAATCCAGTGGAGACATTATTAGTAATGCATGGTAAACGAAATAACCAGTGGCCCGTGGTAATGCTATGCCTGCTGATTTATATTTGATATCTCTATGCAAGCAAGTAGGGGAAGGAATCAACAAACATATTCTTGAATGTAAATGCATATCTTGGTCACTCACATTTCCTTCTCTGATTACTGCTTCAGAGCTCCTAGCCCACAGAAGGTAAGGGGATCAAATAACTGATCAGAAGGAGATTACAAGGGTCTTTTTGTTGGCACTGAGGTAGGATTCTTTTGCTTTGCCCATGCTTGGATCTGGATCACAGTCCTAGATGGCAGCGTGGAGTGAAGAAGAGCACAGGCATAGCAGCAGTGAAGAGGGAACCCTCCTCACAGGTCCAGGGCAGAAAAAAAGTGCTTGTAGTCACTCATAGACCAGAGCACAGACCAGGAAAGGAGTAAACACACTTCCTTAGATCATACCACCTTGAAAGGTTCCTAGGAGTATCTCTGAAAACAGCTATGCAAAATCCTTGAAGCTTGGGACTATATGCCCTCTACACTGGAAGCAGTGCCCTACCTTAACAAAGAGTTAAAAAGTCAAATCATTGGCTGGGAAAAGGAAAAAACAGTGGGGAAAAAAAGCTTAGACTATAGAAATATGCTTTGGTAAGAGGGAAGATCAAAACATACACTCAGAAGAAGACAACAAAGTAAAAGCTCCTTCATCCAAAGCCTCCAAAGACAATATGAATTAGTCTGAGGGCATGGAAAGCTCAAAAAGGATTTTGAAAATCAAGTAAGAGAAGTAGAGGAAAAATTGGGAAGGAAAACTAGAGTGATGCAAGAAAATTATGAAAAACAAGTCAACAGCTTGCTAAAGGAGATCCAAAAAATACTGAAGAAAATAGCATCTTAAAAAATAGACTAACCCAAATGTCAAAAGAGGTCCAAAAAGCCAATGAGGAGAAGAATGTCAAAAAGCACAACTGGCCAAATGGAAAAGGAGGTCCAAAAGCTCACTGAAGAAAATAATTCCTTGAAAAATAGAATGGAGCAAATGAAAGCTAATGATGTTATGAGAAATCAAGAAACAATAAAACAAAACCAAAAGAATGAAAAAATATATATAAAACAATGTGAAGTATCTCATAGGAAAAACAGCTGACCTGGAAGATAGATCCAGGAGCGATAAATTAAAAATTATTGGACTGCATGAAAACTATGATCAAAACAAAGAGCCTACACATTATCTTTCAAGAAATTATCAAAGATAACTGCCCTGATATTCTAGAACCAGAGGGTAAGATAGAAATTGAAAGAATCCATCCATCACCTCCTAAAAGAGATCCCAAAAGGAAAACTCCTAGGAATATTATAGCCAAATTCCAGAGTTCCCAGGTCTAGGAGAAAATATTGTGAGCAGTCAAAAAGAAATAATTCAAATACTATGGAACCACAATCAGAATAACACAAGATTTAGCAGCTCCTATATTAAGAGTTTGGAATATGGTATTCTGGAGGTCAAAGGAGCTAAGATTAAAGCCAAGAATCACCTACCAAGCAAAACTGAGTGTAATAAATGAGGAGGAAAATTGACATTCAATGATGTAAGGAATTTAATGCATTCTTCAGAAAAAAAAACAGAGCTAAATAGAAAAACTGACTTTTAAGTACACGACTCAAGAGTATCATGAAAAGGTAATAAGGAAAGGGAAATCATAAAGGACTTATTAAAATTGAACTGTTTACATTCCTACATGGAAAGATGATATTTGTAACCCATGAGAACTTTCTCAGTATTAGGGTAGCTGGAGGGAATATATATATATGTATAATATATATATATACATACACACACACAGGGCACACAGAGTTGAATATGAAGGGACGATATCTAAAAATTAAAATTAAGGGATGTGAGAGGAATGTACTGGGAGAAGGAGAAAGGGAGAGATAGAATGGGGTAAAATATCTCACCTAAAAGAGGCAAGAAAAAGTTTTCACAGTGCAGAGGAAGAAGGGGCAGGTGACAGGGAACGAGTGAACATTACTCTCATCACATTTGGCTGAAGGAGGGAATAACATACATTCTCAATTGAATATGTAAATCTATCTACCCTATAGGAAAGTAGGGGTAAAGGAGATGGGGGGGTGATAAAAAGGGGTATAAATTGATGGAGGGGGTAATCAGGAGCAAACACTTTTGAGGAAGGACAGGGTCAAAGCAGAAAATAGAATAAATGGGGGGGTGGTATAGGATGGAGGGAAAAATAGTCTTTCACAATATGAAAATTATAGAAACATTTTGCGTGACTACACATCTATAACCTATATTGAATTCCTTGCCTTCTCAATGAGGATGTGTAGGGAGGGAGGAAAGGAGAGAATTTGGAACTCAAAGTTTTAAAAGTGAATGTTACAAACTGTTTTTACATGCAACTGGGAAATAAGATACACAGGCTATGGGGTACAGAAATCTATCTTACCCTACAGGAAAATAGAAAGGGAAGGGAATAAGAGAAGGGTGAGGGTGATAAAAAGGAGGACATATTGAGGGAAGAGGTAATTAGAATGCATGCCATCTTGGGGTGGGGAGAGGGGAGAGATGGGGAGAAAATTTGGAACTCAAAATCCTACACATGTGAATGTTGAAAATGAAAAATAAATTCATTAATTAAAAAATTAAGTTTCTAACATAAATGAGATGTGCTTGTCAAACACTTTTTATTCAGCTATTGCTAAAATTGTGTTTTAGTTATTTTATTTGTTTACATGTGTTATTGTTTAAATATTTTCCCTAATATTGAACCACATTGCACCTGTGGCCAATATAAGAAATAAAGATCTTAAGCCATTCATTTTCCAAGAAATGAAGTAAGTCAAAAAGGAACTACAAAAAAAGATGACAAAAGCCTGCCCCATAAATAACTGAGATTATTAAGAAGGTCATTGTATATAAATATATACAGAGAAATATATAAATTGAATATAGAAATGTATAATAATTTTTATAATATTGCTGTTGTCATCTAAAATATATTTTTAAAGAAATTCATCAGTATCCATAAAGTCATAGATATCCATTGCATATTGTGTTCTATTCTTATTTTACTCTTGAAAAAACAACAATAAAATTTTCTTCAATTATTGTGTGATTGTGTCTTTTTACATTTCAGCTCATTTTTCCTATAGGTATGTAGGCTCTATGTTATTCATTTCATAAATATTGAAGAATAATGTTGTTTTATTATCTTTGATGTTTTGAATGCAATATAGTGGTCTTGCTTATCTCTCTTGGTGTTGTAAATTTTTATTGTAAATTTATTTTGTACCTTGTCTGACATCATGATTGCCACTCTGGCTTTTTTTGGAATTACCTGACAAATAGGAAATTTTGTCCAAATTTTTAATTTTTATTCTAATAAGTAATTATTTTAAAAATATAATAATAATGATAAACTAACATTTTTAAACTTATGTAGCAAATATTTCAGTTTTGTTTTTTTCCCTTAATTCCTCCATTCGGTTTCATTTTGTTTAATTCATTTAAATCTTTTTTTTAATTGATCTCTCCCTAATCTATTAACTCAGCACGCTGTCCCTAGGATTAATTTTATTTAAGTTATTTTGGTCCAACCTCCTCCTACAGTTTTCCCTAAACCTATTCCTCATATTTCCCTGCTCTATCCTAACTTTCTTAGTTTTACTTAAAATTGTAATCCTTCTTTCTATTTGTTTCTCTTTGTCCTTGCCAATTTCTCAGATGAATTTGCATTCAGAATTTCATTTGCTACTATTTATGATGCCTTTCAGAGAAATATTATTTTTTAATTATTTACTTAATTTACTCAATCATCCTCCTTTTCATCTCTTGTTGAAAGTCCAAGGGGGTCAGAGGACTAAATTCAAGTAAAGCAGAGATCCTGGGTCATTGATATAAAGCAGGAAAAGACCTCCAAGGCCTTGTAGGAGGACCACATCATTTCACAGATGAAGAAACTGAAGCCCAGGTCATTGTCTCAGCGATGTATTGTCTATGATCCCATCAGTGTCTGAGGCAGGATTTGAACCCAGGTCCTCTGACACCACAGCTCCAGTCCCTTTTTTCATGGTGTCTTGGCATTGAGTTCTAGACCTAATTCTGGAAAAGAACAGTATCTTTGCTATTCCCTGAATGAGATGTTTTATCTCCCACCTGAGGGCCTTTGCACAGACTGTCTCCCCTGGCCTTCTGCCCTCTTTGCCCTCATATCCACTTTTTGGAGCTCCCAACAACTCTCAAAGCCCAGTCAAGGGTCACCTTCTTCAAGACATCTTTCCTTATTCTCTCATTGTTGATGCCTCCATTCCTCAATATCACCGAATATGCATATGTGTATATGTATAACACTAATTATGTATATATGTATAATGTTAAATATGTGTGTTAAATATATTGTAGAATATACTACATTAAATATTATAATATTACAGAAAAGAGAAAGTCCATATATTTTCATTAATGGTTAGTTATAGTTATTCAGGATATTTCATTTTTAGTTGTACACAATGTCCTTTGCTTTTCATGATATCTTTTTTCCTAATTTCTTCTTTGTAGTGAATTTATTCACTACATCCCATAGAAGAGGTATAGTGCTTGATTATTAAAATTCATTTTCATTTATATCTAAAGGTATTTCTTTTGATTTGTCATTTGACACTGAAATTCCAAATTTTACCTACTACACACTCTATGGTTACTTAGAATTTGTCTTTTTATTTTCTCTTTTTTGGTCATCTCTGTATTATTTGTTGGTGATGTATATATTTTCTACTCTATTTTTAGTATTTTGGAGGCAATCTTGTGCTATTTCCTGAAATACAGAATAAAAAAGAATTTCAATTCATTGAGATTTCTATGGGGGATTTATCTAATTATCTCTGCATATCTTCAATGTTAGTTGAATTGCCTTGTATTAAACACTTTTTTCCCCAAAGCTACTATCTTTTGACTCAAAATTTGACCAAAATTTCTCCACATTGAGAGTGCTGAATTCCAAATTTGATATTATTTTTAATGTGTTCCAAATTGCCTACTTTTAAATTTGTTTTATTGGATTAATCTGAGAGAATTCTGATTTCCATATTAATTTCAGGCCTAATTTACATCATTATTTACTCATTTTTTATTTCTTTTGATTAATGTCTTACTTTCTTGCTATTGTTCCATTTTTCTGGGGATCCTATAGAATTCATGAACTTGCATTCTTTCTAACTAAGGTCTGGAGGACAGCAAGTCACTCTCAATCGCTCTAGTAGCCATTCATTTTTATTGCATCTATTTCTGGTTTCCCTATTCATGTTTTCCTTCTTTCTACATACATCTTTTTTTTTTCATTCCCCTGATAGGGACCTAGACTACTCCCCAACCTTTCTCTGTCAGCCTTTTTTTCCCCCCAAATATACTTATTTCCTTCTCATCATTTAGCATTAAATCATGTTTTTGTGCTGTTTGACCCCTCCCTCTGTCACTGGTGTGGTATTTTCTCTTTCTAGACAATCAGGTTGGATGATTTTAAAGTCCTAATTCTGAAGGATAGACGTGTCAGGCTCACTCTGGGAGGGAGAAAGACCCAACACTGGATATTTTAATGGTTAACAGAGAGCTACTCTATCTACAGGGATGCAAGAAGGGAAAAGAAAGGTGTGGAGAATTTGAAATGTGAGTGACTCACAAGACTACTTCCCAATTATCTACTTCCACAGGTCCTATCTGAAGCTGTTCATCACTGCCCTCTACACCAGCACCCTGCACAGCACACTGTGAGGGGAGCTGACAAAGTGAGGGGTGGGGAAAGGAGTACAAAAGTCTAACTCCAGTTAATGTACTTGTACTCTCCCTATGCTCTTTAGTCAAGACTTATGCCTCTCATTCTTCTTCTTGGAAATCTCAATACTAAGGTCAAAATGCCAAGAATCCTCTCAATTGCTAGTATTTCTGCTTGGTTTCCATAGATACAAGTGGCATCCTGAATCCTTCTAGCAAATCTCTCAGACTGGCAAACTAGAGATTAAATTGGTATTTAATTGTAACAACAACAATAATAGCAACAATGATACAGCAGTAAAATAGGCACACAAAAACACAACAAAGTGAAAATGGGAAACTGGCCACTGCCTTAAAAATCATCTATTGTGGTACTGTTCCCTTAAAGAAAACATTGCTATTTCTAAGACAGTTCTAAAACTCCTGGCCTCCAAACCTTCCAAGTAGTTATTTCTTAGCCCCTGATTTGTAATGAAGAAAACCAGCTCCTTTAGAACAGATATTTTATCAGCAGAACACAGGGGGAAAGAACTTACAAAATAATTCAATTGGGTTATTTCCAGTTACTTTGTTCTCTTTCTCTGATCAGTGCATTTATCCTTTTGTAAAGCACTGTTTCTTTTCACTCCATACTCTTAATGAGTACATGAATACTCAATAACATTCTTCATTATGCACTACATTCTCTGCTCTGAAATATACCTGAGATATAAATATATACTCTTCCGTTGAGGTGGGCCATCATCACAGAAAAATACTTACATACCCCTAGTTTGTAATTAGTTAAGAATGCTTTTCACTTATTTTTCAGTTGTGTCCAACTCTTTGTGACTCCACTTGAGGTTTTCTTGGTAAAGATATTGCAGTAGTTTGCCATTTCCTTCTCCAACTCATATTACAGATGAGCAAACTGAGGCAAATAGGGTTAAGTGGCTTGTCCAGATTTCTACAGCTAATAAGCATCTGAGGCCAGATTTGAACTCAGGAAGAGGAGTCTTCCTGACTCCAGGCCTGGCACTCTATTCACTGTACCACCTAGCTACCCCTAAGAATGCTACATCATTTTATGAAAACTTTTTTTTTTAATTTATCATGTCTTGGAACAGCCATTCACAATGATTGAGTAATTGATGGTTAATAGAGAATGATGATTTTACTCTTTTTTAAAAATATAGTTGCAGGCCAATTCCCATTTATTGGTGCTAACACATAGATAGATAACAAAAATGAAAGATAATCCATTATCCTTATTTTAGTCAACAATAACAAATTCTACATCATAAAATATCTTTTCTATATCAAGAAACAAAATTGGAGAGTTTGAGTTTCATCTCTTTGTAGGTCTTCTGAATTTCACCATACTAATGAAGAGTAAAAGGTCAAAAATTCAGAAAATAGAACGGAGAAGTAATAGCTAATGACCTGGATAATTTACCAACAGAAATATTCAACCTTAAATAATTTAGCATTGATCATGTCTATTTTTAATAAAGTTGGGGGAGAAATCACATTCTAGAAATAATTTAGAAACCTGTCCATTTTTTCATATTTGTTTTAAGGCTAATTTTATCTTTTTCAATGTTATAGTAGGGAAAATTTTATGTCACAACCTGTCTAGACCTCAATTTCCTCTTCTATAAATGAAGTGGCTAGAATAGTTGATCTCTATGCTCCCCTCTAGATCTAAATCCTATGATTTCCACTATACTCAATTTTTGCCTAAAATGGACCCAATAAGTTCTGAGAACAGACACCTAGTCACAGCACAAACTCCATCATGCATACTTACAAGCAGATCCTAGACATGAATAAACACATTAAAACTGTTTCTAAACATCACCATTCAGTGATGTCATAACATTAAGTCAAGGAATTAACTAATTTTTTATGAGGAAAAAGTCAAATTGATCTTTTTTGGCCTGGAATCATTAGTTGTATGTCCAATCAAAACCTCTCATTATTTAGTTGAATACTGGTAATATTCCTATTAGGAAATTAGGGAGCATCATTGGTGAGAACAATGAGCTTGGAGTCATGAACCCCTGAGTTTAAATCCTGCCTCAAATACTTATTAGATGTGTGACCCTGAGCATGTCACTCAACCTCTCTCATCCTAGGTTTTCTGAGATGTAAAATGTACATAATAATAATACCTACTTCACAAACCTGTTGTGAAAACCAAATGAGATAAAATATATACAGCCTTTTTGAAATGTTAAAGAGTTGTTTTATTCCTTTACTTGTGTATGTACTCCACATAGGATAGAAGGGATACTAGAAAATTGTAGACAATGCAATATTTTGTCTTTATTTTGTTTCCCCCACCTCAGTGGGATAATGTGGAGTAGACAGCATGAGGTGAGGAATTTTATTCTACTCTGGGGAAGAAGATGGAGATGGGGGAAGACATTTGAGGTTCCTTGCATCACCTCTAGAAATTAGATTAGTGGGATAGTCAGAAGAGGTTTGGACATGGAGTCCAAGCCAGTTTTAGGGGGAACACGATAGATCCAAATGTAAAAAAAGAAAGTACCTGTCTCAGGGCAAATTGTGAGCTTCTTAAGGGCAGGGACTGTCTTTTGTCTCTTTTTGTATTTCCAGTGCTTAGCACAGTGCCTGGCACATAGTAGGTGCTTAATTAATGTTTATTGACTTACTCCTGGGAAGATGTCTAAATAATGATTCCTGCTAGGGGATGTAGTTGAGCCAATATTAATTATCAACAAGCATTAATAAATACCTGCTAATTAATATGTATTAATAAGTGCCTGCCATACTAGGCACTAGTTGTACAGATTTTCTTTTAATCAAATTACTTTTACTCCTATGGCATTTAAATTCTTTTGGGGATGACAGCATGTACAAATATAAGTATACCCAGAATATATACTAAATACACACTAAGCAATTATTTAAAAGGTAGTTTAAAATGAAGGCAGTAGTAGTTGGGGAATATATCTTGAAGGAAGAGGTAGAGTTTATGAGGTCAAAACAAGAAGAAAGTGAACTGAAGGATTGCAAAACAGCCATTGCAAAAGTACAGAAATGGGAGATGAAGTGTCGTGTGAAGAACCAAGAAAATGCCAGTTTGGCTTGACTGGAGAGAGTCAGAAAAGGAATAATATATAATGAGAATGAAGAAAAATTTTTGAGCAAGGTAATGAAGGTTATAAAACACAAACAAGTGAATTTATATTTTATCTTAGAGGTAATTGGGAGACATAGGACTTCATTGCATCGAGGGGTAACATTATCAGATCCACACTTAAAGAAAATCACTTTGGCAGCTGTGTGAATAATGCATAAAATATGGGAGAAATGAGATAGGCAGTAATTTGAAGTAGGAAGACCAAATAGGAGAAAAGGGGTCTTCATTACTGGATCAAAGAGTGGAAGACAAGGAAATATAATGTAAAAGAAGATTGAAAAGGTAGGAATGGTATGGGTTATAAAGGGTTTTAAAAGCCAAACAGAGGATTTTATCTTTGATCTTAGAAATGATAGAGAGACACTAGATTTTATTGAATAAGGGAGTGACATAGTCAGAATGGAGCTTTATAAAGATCAATTTGACCAATGAGGGGACTAGAGTGTAGAGATACTTAAGTCAAGGAGACCATCAGGCAGGCTATTGCAATTGTCCAGGAATGAGTTGATGAGTGACTAAAACAGGTTGGTGACAGTATCAGATGAGAAAAAGAGGGTGTATATAAGAGATGTTATGATGGTAAAATTGGTAGGTCTTTGCAAAAGTTTGTATGTTGAAGAGTGAGATAGATTGAAGAATTGAAGGTGAGACCTGGGTTGTAAGCTTTGGTAACTTGGAGTACAGTGGTGCCTTTGACAATAATAGAGAAGTAAGGAAGAGGTGAGGATTTTGGAGGAAAGATACAAAGTTAAATTTTAGACATCTTAAGTTTAAGATTTCCACAATACATACATTTTGAGATGACTACTAGGTAGTTGGAGTTGAGAAACTGGAGGTCAGCAGAGAGGTAAGGTTTGGATAAATAGATTGAAAATCATGTACATAGAGATTATAACTGGATTCAAGAATGTTGATGAGATCACTGAGCAAAATAGTGTAGAGAGAGAAGATAAGAATGCCTAGGGCAAAGCCTTGAGGATATCCATAGTTAGTAAGTGTGACCTACATGAAGATACAGGAAAGTAGACAGAAAATCAATCAATCAATCAACATGTATTAAGTGCTTACCATGTGTCAGGCAGTGTGCTAAGCACTGGAGAAGAAATTTAATGAATTTGTTGATGAAGTTGATAGACTATGTTGGTATTGTCTGGATAGCCAGAAGTTATGCTGACGTAAGACAGAAGCATCACAACATCATAGAATTTTACTTTGAAAGAAGCTCACAAGTCATCTAGTCCAACACATAGATAAAAATAATAACCTCTACACATACCCAGCAAATGTTTATCTAGCCAATGCTTAACAACATTCAATCAAGAGAAGCCTACCATTTTCTGAGGCAGCTCATTCTTCTTCTGGTTACCATTTAATGGCTCTCTTCCTACATATGTAATTATTGTTTCTCCTTTGCTTTATTATAATGTTCCAACCCCTAACCACAAGTATCTTCTAAGTCCCTGCTCCTCAGGCTTCCTCCCAAAAAAAAGAAAAACTATATTGTCTCTTAGCGATCTCATTAACTCTTATGTGTTTGGCAATTATCTTGAAGCAGATGACTCCCAAATTGACGTATCTAGCCTTCATATCACTTGTGAACTCCAAGTGTTGCATTAACTCCTCTCTGGTAGGCATCTACACCAGGATTCTCCATAGGTATCTCAAATGTAACATCCTCAAAAGAGAACTAATTAACTCCCTCAACCTTTACTCACCTGTCCTCCAAATTTCTCTGTCAATGGTAATACCATTTTTCTAGCCATGAAGGTTCAGAGCCTTCTGAACTTTCCACTATGACTCATCAACTCTCACTCACTCATCATGGATATACATTCAGTTTCCAAATCCTATCTAACTTCACCTCATTCTTCCTATCACCTTCTGTCTAATAACACAGCACTACACTCATTCTGGCCTTCATCACTTCACGTCTGAATTATTTAGTCACCTAATTGGAGTTTCTTGTCTGTTTTCTCTCTCTCTCTCTCTCTCTCTCTGTCTCTCTCTCCCCCTGGGGCTGCCAAATTGATATTACCAAAGCAAAGGTGACATCATGATATCTTACCTAGGAAGCTTCAGTGGTTGCCTATTATTTCTAGGTAATTTCTTGGTTTGTGATTTAAAGTCCTTTACAATCTGACTCTAATCCGGCTATCTAGACTCATTACGTATTATTCTCTTTTGCTCTTCCACATACACAGCATCCTTCCCATTGCCTTTGCCTCTTGGCATAAGATGTCCCACAGCCTGGAATGCTCTCCCTCTTTATCTCTACCTTACCTTTGCCTCCATCAAAGCATAGCTCGGGTACCAGCTCATATGGGATACCTTTCCTGTTCTTGAACAAGTTATTACTACTTTTCCTTCTCCCCCTAGAATTATTTTTATATTAACTCTGTATATTTCTTGAATATATTTAAACATTTACATATTGTTTGCCTCCAGAATGGAATGCAATCTGTGAGGACAGGTATTGTTTCATTTCTGTCTGCATCCCCAGTTTCAGGCACAGGGATTATTTTAAGATTGGCATTCAATAAATGCTTATTAAATTGTATCTCCAAATCATTGATTATAATTTCATGGCAAATTAAAAATAAGATGTTTAGATTTTTTTTCATTTTTAAGAAAACTTTATAAGCTTGGTGGCTCTGTGTCAGGAAGACCTGAGTTCAAATCCAGTCTCAAATGCTTACTAGTTTTGTGACCTTAGGTAAGTCACTTAACTTCTGTTTGCCTTAATCCACTGGAAAAGGAAATGGCAACCCATTCCAGCATCTCTGCCAAGAAAACTCCATGGACAGTGGTCCGCAGGGTCACAAACAGTCGGACATGACTAAATGACTGAACAATTTATATGGACTTTCATTGGGAAAGATTTCATGTAGCTGTAGATTAATTAGTCATGAATTAGCAATTAATAAAATGGCTTTGTATTTGATTTGTAAATAATGAACCACAATCAATATTCTTTGATAGATATCACATATATGGAGAGTCATAATTTTAATTTATTCAATAGTTAATAAAATATCCTTAATTGTAGGAAGATCAAAAAGTGCTAAAACCAATGTGTGATTTTGGGGTTTTTTTTCCAGCATTTAGTTTATAATACAAGAAACCTCTCTTCCATAATTAGTTATAGCAGTAAGTAGTTTTTAAATACTATGGAACAAGGAATCAAACAAGGACAAACCAGTAATATACCCTGGTTAAAAATATGAAAAGATGTAAGCTTCTTATATATGCAGACTAAATCCTCTACTCTCCTCACAAAGAGTGTCCTTGTTCAGAGGACAGTTCAATTCAGAATTTCAGTTCAATGACATATATAGAAATCAAATTTGTGACCCTTGAATTCACTGAAAATGCCTGCTGTGCTGTGTACAATTAGCTCCAGGTTTCTCAGTGATTCCTGGTTAGGGGTTGGGAGAGAGCAGATAGTGGTGCTGACAAAGGAAAGTAGCAATCTCACTAACTCTTAGCAGTTTTATTGAGCTTATTTTTATATTATGACCTATAACCAAAAAGCCTTGGGATTGATTTTTGTGTGTTGCTTATAAAATTAATCTTACTTTTAAGATAATTTTATCTTTACTGATATCTCTCCCCAATTCCCTACCTCATGAGCCATCTATTGTAAAAATAAATGAATAAATAAATAAATAAAAATGAAGCTAAACAATTTCTATCAAGATATCAATTTTGCTATATTCCAGAGCCATGATCTTCTGCCTTTGCAAAGAGGGGTTGGAGGTGTTTATTTTCTCAACTCTTTCAGGACTAAACTTAGTCATTATTATGACATAGTGTTCAGTTTCTTTTTTGGTGAAGGGGGATTCTTTTTATTAGCATTATTGATGTAGAGCTTATTGTTTTCCTGTTTCTACTTATTTCACTTAATTAGTCCATATTATGCCATGTTCCTTTGATTTTTTTTTATATTTGTTAATTTTCTCATGATACTGTAATGGTCCATTAAATTTATATACCATAATTTATTGAACTATTCCCTACATGACTAGCATCTGCTTTTCTTATGATTCTTTGTAACCACACCAAAAAAAAAAAATGTTGCTATGAGTATTTGGGCATTATCAGGACTCCTCCCCCCCTTCTTCTTCCCCCTGCCTCATTTTGATATATACCTAGCCACAGTATCTCTGGATAAGAAGGCATGCGAATTTAAGGCACCCTCTTAGAATAATTCAAAATTGCTTTCCAGAAGTTGTTAGTTCAATTTTCAGCTCTACCAACAGTGTATTATTATTAGTGTGCCTCTCTTTCAGCAATCACTCCAATACTTATTATTTTCATCTTTTGTCATCTTTACCAATTTTATGGGTATAAGGTGAGACCTAAGGGTTTTTAAAATAATTTTTTTATTCCTTGAATTATCTGTGATTCAGAGCAATTTCATACAATTGTTAAGAGTTTGAAATTACATTTTTCAAACTATTCAAGTCCTTTCACCACTTATTCATGGGAGAATGATGGGAATCTTTTTTTCCCACATCCATTGGTGTCCCTTCCCTCAGGACAAAATACTAGGTCAATTCCAATTTCAAACAAGGTTTACTTTTATAAGTTGCTTAAAGCTGCATTTAAACACATAAAATAATGAACAGCTGAATAAATGAATTAGCAGTGAATTACATTAATGTTGGCCATTTAATTGATTATCCAAGTATTATTTTTCCTACTTAGAATTCACATTTATTTAATTCTATAAACTATAAGGAGTGCTTTCCTCATAAAACTAATGTTCTTAGTGGTTGAGTTATTGTCCTGTGTTCATAAAAATAGTGTCAAAGCCTAACTCACCTATGTTTCCTGACTCTTAATTCAGTGTTTCTTCCATTATATCAAGATGACTCATTAGAGTAATACTACTTTCATTTCATACTTTTTGAAGGTACATCCTGTGTCTAAAGAAAGCTAAATTAGAAAGTTATTGCTGTACATATGATATTTTGATTGTGTGATTGTATACATGTAGATGTGATAAAAAAAATCAGTGGGACAATTTATCTCTCTCTATCTATCTCTAATTTATGGATGTAATCTTAAAATTGTTGTTAGAGTGTTTCCTCCCACTCCCTTCCTTAAGTAGCTCATTGCCATCCTTTAAACTTGGTCGAATCATTTATCACCTGTGTTTAACTATAGAAAGGTCTTCATAGTCTGTCCCTTAATATCACATCAAGGTGTAATGAAGCAGAGAATATGTAAAACTGGAGTGGTTTCCTTATTATTAGATATGGGGCAGAATTATAATCCATGTGTAGATGAACTCTGTCTCCTGTCTTGTCAAGTAACACTAATAATAAATAGCAAGTTGACTCAAGGAAGAGAAAACATTATTGCTATTTTATTCTGTACTTAGGTCATATCTTGATGAGTTAACACATTGCTTAAAGCACTGCAATAAATGTAGAGTTAGAAGATTATTAAATGAAATTGCTCATAAAAGTGACCCAGTTACGGAATCTCTAATACATCCAACTTGATTCTGCAAGTTGCTATGTCAATACTACTTATGAAAGCTTTTATTTTCTCATAAATTGCCAGAACAACACTCTAAAGAGAGGCAACATTGGATGACCTATAGAAAGCAGACTGGGCAAATGTTCATGGTGTCAGTCAATGAAGCAGTTTGCAGGGATCAGGTCGCTGGTGCTCTCTGCTGCTTCACTCTCAGGTTATACAGCATTGCAGTTATTTGAAACAATGTGCTGTTATCCACTCTAAATGACACATTTTAGGATGGACACTGATAATCAAAGAACATCCAGAAGAGATTAATCAGGATGTGAAGGGCTCAGGATCATGCCACTCAAGGATCGATTGAAGGAAATATGAAGGTATAACTTGGACAAAAAGATTTAGAGGAACCATGATAGCTATCTTCAAGTATTTAAGGGGCTATCATATGGAAGAAGAATTAGATTTGTTTTCTTTGTCTGTATGTGTGTGTGAGAGAGATAGATAGAGAGAGAGAGAGACAGAGACAGAGAGAGGAAAAACAGAAACAGAGAGACAAAGATAGAGACAGAGAAAGTAAGAACAGTGAATAGAAATGTCTTATATAAAATTTGATGTAAGAAAAAAAAACTTTCTAAGAATTATACTTGATCATGTTTGTGCCTCAGACTACAGATTTCCCAGCTAGTTTGGTTGCAGTTGGATATTTTGTGTGCCTTTGCATGATAGTTTTGGCATTATGTAGACAAAACATGGGGGCCTGGGGACTAGACATCATTTCATTGGTTTAGGGAACTCCTAAATTAGGAAACCCTTTTTCCTAATGCAGGTTGGCACCTCATCTGCAGCTTCTAGGCCTATAAAGTAGCCTGGAGCCCAGAGAGATTAATAAAAATGCAAAATTTAATCCATATTTAGTTGTGTTCAATGTGTAAACAAGGACAATTGATCAATGTGCTTAAAAATTAAAGTACCAATGAAAGCTTAATCTAAAAGATGAAATGAACTTTCCCCAAATAATTCTGTCACTCAAAATATGAAACAATTCTCTATTATCCTGAATCTATTAGATTTAAAGTGGCTTCATGTTAAGAGGAGAGGGAAAAAAAAAAACCCTTATTATTTGAGAATATTTAGCCACTAATAGGAGTGCAATAATGGAATACATTTGTTGAAAATTTTGTGGAAGAAGGCATAGCCAAGACGGTGGAGTAAAGGCAGGGACTTATCTGAGCTCTTCCCCAAACCCCTCCAAACACCTTTTAAAAATGACTCTGAACAAATTCTAGAGCAGCAGAACCCACAAAAAAGATAGAGTAAAACAAATTTCCAGCCTAAGACAACTTGTAAGGTTTGCTGGAAAAGTCTGTTGAACCAGGGTGAGAGAGGAGCACAGTCCAATGCAGTCCTCTCCATATTTGCATAGACCTGACCGCAGCAAAATAGGAGCAGGTCTCAGGGTGACTGAATCACTGGCAGCAGTGGCTATTTCCAGACCTCTCAGCCCACAGACACCAAAGACAACTTAGAAGGTTAGCAGGAAAGGTCTGTAGCACCTGGGTGAGAGTGGCATCCAGTCTAGCACAGGCCATGCCAGGACTGCCCCAGCCACAGCAAATGAGGATCAGGCCTTGTGAGTAACTTAATTAGCAGCAGAAGCATCAATAACAACAGCTGCTTTCAGACCTCTAAGTCTGCAGATGGTAAGGGATTTGAACAACTGGTCAGAAGGAGACTGCAGAAGTCTTTTTGCTAGCACTGGGTCAGGACTCTGTTGCTTTGCCATACTCAGATCCAGATCACAGTCTTGGGTTTCCAGGGTGAGGAGGAGAACTAGCGCACAAGAGCTTGTAGCCACAGTGGAGAGGGGACCCTCCTCACAGTTCTAGGGCAGAAAAGAGTGCTTGTGGTCTCTCAAAAACCAGATCACTGGGCAGGAGAGTAGTAAATACCTCTCCTTAGATCATACCATCTTAGAAGAACTGAAAATTTACAGGTCCCTAGAAGTATCTCTGAAAACAGCTGCACAAAACCCCTGAAGCTTGGGACAGTGTGCCATCCACCCTGGAAGCAGAACCCTACTTTAATGAAGAATTAAAAGTCAAGGCTGGAAAAATGAACAAACAATAGGGAAAAAAAACTCTGACTGTAGAAAGTTACTATGGTGACCAAGGAAAATCAAAACACACTCAGAAGAAGACAACAAAGTCAAAGCTTATACATCCAAAGACTCCAAGAAAAATATGAATTGGTTTCAGGCCATGGAAGAGCTCAAAAAGGACTTTGAAAATCAACTGAAAGAGACAGAGGAAAAATTGGGAGGAAAGATGAGAGTGATACAGGAATATAATGAGAAAAGAGTCAACAGCTTGGTAAAGGAGACACAAAAAAAATACTGAAGAAGAAAACACCTTAGAAAAAAAAATAGGCCAAATGGTAAAAGAGATCCAAAAAGCCAATGAGGAGAAGAATGCCTTAAAAAACAGAATTGGCCAAATGGAAAAGGAGTTAAAAAGGCTCACTGAAGAAAGTAATTCCTTAAAAATTAGAATGGAGCAAATAGAAGCTAATGACTTTATGAGAAATCAAGAAACAATAAACAAAACCAAAAGGATGAAAAAATGGAAGACAATATTAAATATCTCTTTGGAAAAACAATTGACCTGGAAAATAGATCCAGGAGAGATAATTTAAAAATTATTGGACTTCCTAAAAGCCAAGATCAAGAAAAAGAGCTTAAACATCAACTTCCAAGAAATTATCAAGTAAAATTGCTCTGATATTCTAGAACCAGAAGGTAAAACAGAAATTGAAAGAATCCACCAATCACCTAATGAAAGAGATCCCAAAATGAAAACTTCCAGGAATATTACAGCCAAATTCCAGCATTCCCAGGCAAAGAGAAAAGGTTGCAAGCAGTGAGAAAGAAACAATTCAAATATCATGGAGCCATAGTCAGAATAACACAAGATTTACTAGTTTCTACATTAAAGGATCTGAGGGCTTGGAACATGATATTCTGGGGGGCAAAGGAGCTAAAATTACAAGCAAGACTCATCTATCCAGCAAAACTGAGTGGATATCCAATGAAATAGAGGACTTTCAAGCATTCTGGATGAAAAGACCAGAGAGGAATAAAAAATTGATTTTCAAATACAATACTCAAGAGAAGCTTAAAAAGGTAAACAGGAAAAGGAAATCATAAGGGACTTAATAAGGTTAAACTCTTTACATTCCTACATGGGAAGATGATTTTGTAGCTCATAAGACTTTTCTCATTATTAGGTTAGTTAGAAGGAGTGTATATAGACAAAGGGCACAGGTGTAAGTTTTATATGAAGGAATGATATCTAAAAATAAAATTAAAGGGTGAGAGAAATGTACTTGGAGAAAGAGAAAGGAAGAGGTAGAATGGGGTAAAGCTTTTTCTTGCATATAAAAGAGGCAAGAAAAAGCTTTTACAGTGGACAGGGAGAAGGGAGAGGTGAGGGGGAGTGTGGCACCCTTACTCTCATCGGAATTGGCTCAAAGAAGCAATAACATACACTCAATTGGGTACAGAAATCTCTTATCCTACAGGAAAGTTAGGAAAGGAAGGGGATAAGAGAAGGGTGGGAATAGAAGGGAAGACAGTTTGGGTGAAGGGTTAGTTAGAAGCAAAACATTTTTAAGAAAGGACAGGGTGAAAGGAGAGAGAGAATAGAATAAACTGGGTTGCGTCAAGGGCACAGAATAGTATGGAGGGAAATACAATTAGTAATAGTAACTGTGAAAAAAAATTGAAGCAAATTTCTATGATAAAGGTCTAATTTCTCAAATATAGAGAAGTGAGTCAAATTTCTAAAAAAAAAAGAGCCATCCTCCAATTTATAAATGATCAAAAGATATGATCAGTTTTTAGATGAAGTAATCAAATCTATCTATAGCCATATGAAAAAAAAAATCTCTTACTGTTGACTGAAGAAATACAAATTAAAACAATTCTGAGGGACTACCTCATACCTATTAGACTGGCTAATAAGACGAAAGAGGTAAATGCCAAATGTTGGAATGCATTTGGGGAAAATGAGACATTAATGCATTGTTGATGGAGTTGTGAACTGATTCAACCATTCTGTAGAGCAATTTGGAACTATGCCCAAAGGGCTATAAAACCATGCATACCCTTTGACCCTAGCACTACCAGGTCTGTATCCCAAAAGCAATAAAAAACAAAAAGGAAAGGGATCTATATGTACAAAAATATTTATAGGAGCTCTTTTCTGGCGGTAAATAATTAGAAATTGAGGGAATGCCCATCAATTGGAGAATGGCTGAACAGTTTGTGGTATGTGATTATGATGGAATACTATTGTACTATAAGAAATGGTGAACAGGATGCTCTCAGAACAACCTGTAAAAAACTTGGATGGCCTGATTCAAAGCCAGATGTATTGTGTACAAAGTAACAGCAATATTATAAGATGATCAGCTGTGAATGCCTTAGCTGCAATACAACAGTCCAAGACAACTCTGAAGGACTTATGATGAAAAATGTCATCCATCCCCAGAGAAAGAACTGATGGGTCTGAATACAGATTTAAAAAGTATACTTATTTTAAAAAATAGCTAGCACAATCAATGAGGACTTGAGTGTACAGTAGAAAAACAGGAACTCCAACTCCTTCAGCAAACCAGAAACCTCTAGAGAAGTTATAACAGACTTGCCCTTCAAACACTTATACCAGAGAAAACCTGTACAAAAGCAACTATAAAATGCTGTTTACAAAACACAGACTTAAGTAATTAGAGAAATTCTAATTGTACATATGTGGACCTTGGCAATATAATAAAAATGATGATAGTAACTAAAAAAAATCAAAAAAGAAGAAAATTTTGTGGAAGACAAAGACCACTCAGCCACAGGTATGGCTACAACCTTTCAATATAATTTAATTAGTAAAATAAAATAGCAGTGGTAAACTAGGAAACACATTCAAGATGATACTGATGCTTTACAGTTTTAAAAGCTAATAAGAAGCAGGATTAGCCATTTATTCTTTTATTTTACCTTAGTTCAGCTTAGCCTTAAAAATTAGGACAGAGTCAGCTTTTTGAATTCTATCCAGATGCTGATTTTATAACCATAGCGATGTATGCTAACTGTGAACAGCTCAAGATCTGAGTTTCAAAGTTATTTTTAGGGCGAATCAGTTAATGAGCAAGTGCAAATTGAACAGTAAATGAGCAGTAGGACAGAGTCACTGAAATGTCAGGAATATTCTTGGATGGTACAAAGGACAAATTATAATTATTTAATCTAACTATAGACAGAAGTGCACAAAATGAACCCATGTAATCTGCCAGGGTGCAAAACAATTCAATTCTTTGAATGTGAAGAGAGAAAGTGCATGTAAAATCGTACCTGCTTCAGAACGCAGTAGCAAATAATACATGTCAGAGCTGCTTACAGAGACTGCCTGTCACATCCATAGAATGCATCAAGGTTGTTCCCCTTTTCCTGGGCTTTCTTCTGACTCACATATTAGTTCTAATATCTGCATTATAGTTTTAATGAATATTACATCTTTCCCTTGTATCAGCTTATTTGTAATGACAGGGTTTAATGGGATACTTCTACATTCTGTGGCAGGATCAGAGAGGCCAAGAAATGAATCATTCACTCAGTCACCATCAGGCTACCCTCTCTTCTCCCCCACCTCAGTAGAGAATTGTCTATTAAGAGAGTGTCAAGGATAGGACCAAATGAATCACTTAATTTGCATCAAGGACAAGTCCAGAGGGGGTAACTTGACACACACTATGCAGAGGATGACTAAAGTCAGATCTGGACCAAGAATGAATAGCAAACCATATGGCATTATTCATTTCTTCAACCCCCTATTTTAGCTCACCTTCAGAAATTGTTTCCTGCATGGTATACAATCAAATACAGGAAGAAAACTGACAAACTTAGTTGGCTAAAAGCTTCTCTGCACGTTTTTCTCTTAAAGCTTCACTTCCTGTCAAACATTCACTATTAAAACAACTTTCCTCCCTTCCCCATTTGGAACATTTCATATAGTGTCAGACTCAGTAGAGAGCAAAACATTTTAAAAATTAGGCTTTCCAAAAATGGAATTACTTACCTAGAAAGATGGTATATTCATTCTCCTTGGAGTTCTTAAAGCTGAAGCTGAATGGTTATTTGTTGTGTAGGTTTTCATGGAGATTCCTTCTATGTGGAACGGCTAGGTGGTACAGTGGATAGACAGTTGAGCCTGGAGTCAGGAAGACATGAGTTTAAATCTGGTGTCAGAAATTTAACATTTCTGTAATCTTAAACACATTACATAAACCCTATCAGTCTCTGTTTCCTAATCTTTAATAATAATAGCACTTAACTCACAGGGTTGTTGTCAAATGGGACAATATTAGTAAAGTGTTCAGCATAGTGCTTGGCACGTAGTAGATTCTTCTTCCCTTCCCTTCCCTTCATGTATTGCTTAGGGGCTATTGGCATCCCTTCCAATTCCCAAATTCTGTTCAGTAGAGGTTGGAGGGAATATATTTTAAAATATAAATGGTATAAAAACAAAAGATATCTTTTTTTTTTAAAGTTCTGCTTTTCAATAAGAAAAGTAAAATATCAAAGGAATTAGGTAGTTTGGAAACAATACTATCACTCTTTGAAGATGATATGATGGTATACTTAGGGAATCCTAGAGAATCAAGAAAAAACTAGTTGAAATAATTAAATAGCTTCAGCAAAGTTGCGGGATCTAAAACAAATTCACATAAATCATCAATTCTATATCTTATCAACAAAGGACAGCAGGAATAGAGAGAAAGAGAAATTCCATTTAAAATAACTCTAGACAATATAAAATATTTGAGAGTCTACCTGCCAAGACAAACCAGAAATAATATGGACACAATTACAAAACACTTTTCACATAAATGAAGTCAGATGTAAACATTTGGAAAAATATTAATTGCTCATGAACCAATATAACAAAAATAATAATTCTATCTAAGTTAATTTACTTTTTCAGTATCATATCAATCAAACTATCCAAAAATTATTTTATAGAACTAGAGGAAGACAAAACAAAGTTCATCTGGAAGAACAAAACGTCAAGAATATGAAGGGAATGAAGGGAATCAATGAAAAAAAAATGTGAAGAAAGGTGGCCTAGCAGTACCAGATATCAAATTGTATTACCAAATGCTAATCATCAAAACAATTTGGTTCTGGCTAAGAAATAGAGTTGTGGATCAGTGGAACAGATTGAGTATATAATACACTATAGTAAATGATGATAGTAATTGGGAGTTTGATAAATGCAAAGATCCAAACTTTTAGAACAAGAAATCACTATTTGACAAAAATTTGCTGGGAAAACTGGAATACAGTTGGGCATAAACTAGGTATAGACCAACATCTCACACCATATACCAAGAGATAAGATTTACATGATTTAGATATGAAGGGGAATTGGGGGAGCATAGAATAATTTACCTGCAATATCTATGATTAAGGGAAGAATTAATGACAAAATAAAACATAGAGATCATTGTGGGATGTAAAGTGGATGACTTTGATTACGTTAAATTAAAAATAAAAATTTGCACAAACGAAACCAGTGCAGTCAAGATTAGAAGAAAAGCAGAAAATTTGGGCGGGGGTGTGTGTGGAATTTATAGCAAGTTTATCTGATAAAGACCTCATCTCTCAAATATATACAAAACTGAGTCAAATTTATAAGAATGCAAATTATTCCTCAGTTGATATGTGGCCAAAGGATATGAATGGGAAATTTTCAGAAGAAATCAAAGCTATCTCTAGTCATATAAAAATGCTCTAAATCACTATTGATTAGAGAAATGCAAATTAAAACAATTCTAAGTTGCCAATTCACACCTATAAGATTGATTAATATGAAAGGAAAATGACAAATGTTGGAAAAGATGTGGAAAAGTAGGGACACTGAAGCACTATTCATGGAGTCAGGAACTGATCCAACCATTCTGAATAGCAGTTTGGAACTATACTCAAAGTGCTATAAAACTGCATGCCCAGCAAAACTACTACTACTAGTTTTCTATCCTAAAAAGATCAAAAAAAAAAAAAGGAAAAGGACTTTTATGTGCAAAATATTTATAGCAGTTCTTTTGGTTTTGGCAAAAAAATGGAAATCAAGGGGATATTAATCAATTTGGGAATGGCTGAAAAAGTTGTATCATGTGATTGTGATGGAGTACTATTGTATTGTGGAAAAGGATGAACGGAGTGGTTTCAGGAGAAACATGGGAAGATCTATATGAACCAATGCAAAATGAAATGAGAAGAACTGGGAGATCATTGCACACAGTAACAGTGTTATAAGTATGATCAACTATGAAAGACTTAGCTACTCTGATCCGTGCAATCATCCAAGGCAATTCTAAGGTACTCATGATGAAAAAAATGCTGTCTACCTCCAAAGAAAGATGAACTCTGAGTGCAGATTGAAGTATATATTTTTTTCATTTTCTTTATTTTTTTTCTTGTTTTTTAAAGCAGTATGGCTAATATGGAAATGTGTTTTGTATGACCATGTTGTACAATCTATATCAAATTGCTTGCCTTCTCAAGGAGGGGGGGAGGTAGGGGGAAAAAGAATTTGGAATTCAAAATTCTAAAAAAAACACTAAAATAGTTGTTACATATAATTGAAAAAAAATGAACATTTAAAAGCTCTGTTATTTTGCGACAATCACCTAATCCTCTGGCCAGTCTCAGTTTGTTCCTACATCCATACAATTCCATGGCTTTTGCTCTTGTCTGGTTGGTGTCCTGCTTCTGCTCCTGTTTTAATCACCTCTACTGTTTACTACTTGTAGATACCCTCCTGCACCCCAATGCATTCTGCTATTTCTGGCATGTCCCAACAAACGTGGAGCCTAGGTGCTGTTCTCCCTCTTCTCTGAGCTTGAAGTTTCTCCATGGAAGTTTTTTTTTTCCCCTTCAAATTCCTACAAACCTTTAGAACTTTGAGTAATGGGTGCATATCAGACCACCAAGTTACAATGGCAATATCTCTGACGGTGTTAACCTCAACTAGATTACAAGTAAACAGCTTAAAATAAAACATTAACAACTTCTTGACTCACTAAAATATCAACTATTGAAATTGGAGAAATTCTGAGGAGGTTGTTGTTTTTTGTCTTTTGTGATTTTTATTGACAGTAAGAAAGCACCTAGTTGCTCCTGATGAACTCAGTCAACCAACCCTGATGACTACATTCTGAGGTAGGGGGAAAAAAAACCTGGCAGTTGTGATTTTTGAACCATTCTCAGGGATATTTGAAAGCTCATGAAGAGTTGGAGTGTTAAGATAATATTTGAGAAAGACAAATGTTGCCCTGATTTTCAAAAAAGGGAAGAAAATAGATTTTGCTCACTACAGACCAGTGAGCTTAACTTTTATTCCTAGGAAAATACTTGAACAGATCATTAAAGAGGTGTTTGGCAAATGGAAGGAGATGGTTAGATTGAACACGGGTTCATCAAAAACAGGTCAAGTCAGAATAATTTCATTTCCCTTTTTTGACAGGTTTACTAAAGTAGCAAAAAAGGAGATATATTTTGCTAAGGTTCTGCCAAAACTCTTGCTCAATTACCTCATACTATTTTTTGTGGAGAAGATGTGGAATAAATTATATAACAAGTAGATGAATTTAAAATTGATTCAATTGTGTAGCATAGTTGTTAATAGCTCAATATGTCAGGAGGTTTTCCACGGGGTACTATAGAGATTTATGCTTGGGCTTATGCTATTTGACATTCTTATCAATGACTTGGATAAAGGCAGAGATGGTATTATGATATATGAATGTTATGTAATTTTATTGCATCACAAGAAATGAGTCATATGACAGAATCAGAAAAAAATATTAAGATGCTTGTATGTGTGTAACAAAAATGTGAGATCATCACATAAATTGTTCTCTTGAACTGATCATTTCACTATATAGCAGTTCATATTTATTATAAGAGAATGTTTCCATTGGAGTGGAGGGATTAGTAGATAATGATAGACATTTTTAAAATATTAGTGAAATATTTTTAGAAGTGAATGGAAGAAAGTAAAGGGAGGTACAGAAGGTGGCATATAAAGTGTTATTTGTAACTACTGTGCTGCTGTGTTAAGCTTAATTGTGTGTGTGTATGTATATATATATACATATATATAATGTGTGTATATTTACACATATGTTAATTACAGAATATAACTGTATATATGGCCTAAAAAGATATAAATCTTCTGTTAATTGAATTTGCAGTTGAACAAAAGCTGGAAGAGATAGCTAGGACCTTGGATGATAGAACGAAGATCTAAAAAGATCGAGCATTGGGAACCATCTAATAAGATCAAATCCAATAGGCATAAATGTAAAGACTTACATTTGAATAAAAAAAAATCAACTTCACTATTATGAAATGAGGAAGGCATGACAATTGTTCTGCAAAAAAAAAAAAGATCTGACAGTTTTAGTAAAATGCAAACTTATTATGAGTCAGCACTGAGTTAAGGCAGATCAAAAAAAAATGAATGGGTTCTTGGACTGGGTTAAGAGAGGGTTAATGTCAGGAAGAATTTTGTAACAGCTGTCCAAAAATGGAATGGGCTACCTTGACAGGATGTTGGTTCCCTTTCCTGTGGAGATCCTCAAACAGAGGAGGAATGATTATCATCAGGTACATTATCCCAGGGATTCTTTTCATACAGGGTTTGGACTAGACGGACACTGAACTCCCCCTCCAACACCCAACTTCTATGATTTTGTTTTCCAATGAAACAGTATGAAAAAGGCATTAGATACAATAACTACTATAAATGAAAAGATTCGTGAAAAGAAAGTTGACATGAAAATCCCTGGATTTGTTATGGAGAACAATAAATGAAATATATCTCCCTACTTGGAAATGAGAGGCTGGAAAGGAGTAGGGCAGAATATCATACATACTGTGAAATACAATCATCATATTTGTTTAACTGTTTCTCTTTGCTTAACAGTATGCATTAATCTAGAGGGAAGGAGAGTTGATGTTGTTTCCCCTCTAGAAGTAGCTATGATGCAACAATTGAGAATTTAAAACATTTGATATATTTGCAGATGAACAAAGAAAGAAAAGATTATAGAGGATGAACAAAAAGTGTAACACAGTACTATTACAATAAAGTTAAAGCAACTTCTGACTAAGATTGTTTGTTGTCCTTCATAATCAAAGAGGACAAAAGTGATATCACTATGTCAGGTCAATGTACATAGTGTCCAACTGTGGATGATCAGAACAATATGAGCTCAGAAGGCCATACCACAGATCAGGCACAAATAGTTCATAGGAACATTTGGAAGGTAGATGTTTCTAAATTTACACATCTCACATTTCCTTTGAGCTAATGTAATTTTGCTTTGTTCATAGAGTATAGTGCCTTCTTTTGATGTAGGCAGGCCAGGCTGGGCTGTGCTGTGTCAGTGTCTTCCATGTCTCACAATCAATTCCAAAGTTCTTCAGAGAGACCTTGAGAGTGTCCTTGTATAGCTTCTTCTGACTTCTCTGTGATCTCTTACCTTGAGTGAATTCTCCATAAAGTAGTCTTTTAGACAAATGTACATTTGGCATTTGAACAACATGGTCTTACCATCAAAATTATACTCTCTACAGTAGGGCTTGAATACTTGGCAGTTCACCTTCAGTTCAGTGTCTAGTACCTTATCTTGCCAGATGATCTTCAGAATCTTCCTAAGACAATTGTAACAGAACAATTCAATTTCCTGGCATGTTGTTGGTGTACTGTCAAGGTTTCACAATTACACAACAATGAGGTCAGCGCAACAGCTCTATATCCTCAATATGGTGGACAGCCTAATACTTCTTTCCCATACTTCCCTTCAGAGACTCCTAAACACTGAGCTAGCTCAGGCAATGTGTGCATTGACCTCTTCATCTTTGTGAACATCCCTGGAAAGTATACTGACAAGATAAGTGAAATTATGCACAGCATTCAAAATTTCTCCATTTGTTATAACCAATGTTTCCACATATGGGGAGTCCAGTGCTGACTGGTGGAGAACTTCTGTCTTCTTTATGTTAATTGTTAGGCCAAAATTAGCTCAAGTGGTAGAGAATCAATCCATATTAAAAGGGAACTTGATGAAACAATAATCAATAAAAGCAAAGAGAAAGAAACTTTACTTCTGGTTAAGACGGTGATACAAAAGGTGCTTGATTAGCACAGATGCTCAAAAAATACTACAACAATGATTTAAAAGGGCACTGAATGAAATAATGATAAATAAGTAAAACTAAAGGGAAACACAAATAAGTTCCTCCATCAAGTTTAGGATTGCTGATAAAACCCTGCAATGATGCTGCATGGAGACATGTGAGAGGAAGGTGAGGCAGGCTCTGAAGCCAACCTGATTTCTGGATAACAGGGCCCAAAATAAGTATGATCTAGGTCACAACCTGTTGAAATCATGGCGGGTGAATGAGTAGGATCTTGGTAGATAGATGAAAAGGGACAAAGGGTGGGTAGGACATGCTTGCTTCCAGGTCTTGCAAGAAATCTGAAGACAGTTCCTATTGGAGCCACAGTAAGCAACAAGGATAGGTACTGCTGGTTGACTGCCTAAGAACAGCAATTTCCAATTCCTAGGAAGCCACAGAGGGAGTCCCTCCAAGAAACCTGAGATCAAATTGGTTTCTGACATCTAGGCAGAGTTCAACAGGGGTACAACAGGGGAAATAGTCATATCCCACTTTATCATCATCATCATCAACAACAACAACACTGTCAACAATAATGACAATAATGTATAGCATTTACATGGCACTTTTTAAGGTTTGCACAGTGATACAGGCTATCTGATTTAATTTCTATTAGTAAGGAGGACAGCAAGATAGTACTAAAACTAACAATTGTGTTGGACCATTGGGATACAAAAACAGAGGTCAGGAATTTTGACAGAGGGCAGGACCTGTTGACAAACCTTATATTCAGAACTATGAGAGGGCAACAAGAATGGGATCCAAATTTCAGAGGAGATAGGGACAAACAAGAATTGTCGATCTCTTCCGTGTGTGTGGAAGGAGACGGAGCTTGGTAAAAAGTCTCAGTCCAAGGATTGAAGCTGGAGAGAGGAGTAAATAGAATAAAGCTCCAAATATAATAAATACTGAGTTAAAGGAAGTCAAAGAGTTAAAGCCAGAATAGGTCAGTAACTTTACAGTAAGTACAAGAGGAGCCTCAGTGAAAAAGAGTGCCTTGATTACAAGGACTCAAAAGAGCTGACAGGAGTAAAAATAGCAAGTGATAACTGAAATTATAGGTCTTAAAGATAAGATTGGATAGAGAATAAATAGCCTAGATAGGATAGTAGAAAGCATGACTGAAGCAGTGGACTCCTTGGGAAAAAAGTGCATGGTGCAAAAAGAACCGAATGATTAAATGAGGCAACCAGAAATACTAGCAAGAATTCGAAAGATCGAAAAATTAGAAGTACAAGATAATTACTATCAAAAACAACTGAACTGGAAAACAAGGCAGAAGAAATAACTTAAGAATGATTAGACTTTTATAAAATCATAACCAAATGAATAGAAATAAATCATTGAGGGAAATTACACAGATATGGTAAAGTCAGAGGACAAAGGGAAAACAAAGAATCTGCCAGTTACCATCTAAAAGTAACCCTAAATGAAAACACCTAAAATGTCCATATGTGAAATCCAGAAATTCCAGGAAAAATAAAATAACTGTCAACATACAAAAAAAGAAAGAATTCAAGAATCACAGAAGCAGAGTCAAGGTCACAGATTATACTTTATTTAAAGAAGGGGAAGTCTTGGAATATGGTATAAGAAAAGGGAAATAATATATTTTTTAAAAAGCTTATAGTTAATAATAACATCCTACAAAACTGTGGAGAAAGGCTGCTAAGTTTAGATGAGGGCTGTCCCCTAACCTGTAGCATCAGGATGTCCTTGTGATTGGGGTTGGGATCTGGACCCCAGAAAGGAAAAACCCTGAACTTTCCCACATGGCCAAATCTCTGGCATTCCCCTGAGGCTATAGTCCCATCAACTGGTCTTTCATTGTGGCTACACCCAATCGCCCCTCCACTGTCTTGCCTCCCTATGGCCCCAGGCCATTTCCCACCCTTGATCCCACCTAGGCTCCATTTCTCACCCTTGGGAATTCTATTACTTCATGGACTGCTTGGCCACTCTCCCAAGGTCTTTCTGTATATAAGGTCCATCTTGCCTCTATTAAGATGCTCTGATTCTTAGAATCTATCCAATAGCCCATAGATGCTCAGATTCCTTAAGAGTCTAGCTAATATGGTGAATCTTCAATAAACCTTGTTTTTGGCTACAAGAAGGCTTGGGTCAAATTTTTTGGGCAGGACCCGGGTATTGTGATTTTGGGGTGCCAGGACCCCTAACCTCTAGACCGCATCATATGGTTCCCTGCACCGGGAAAAACTGCCTATACCAAGCTCTTCACCAGCTGGGACTGGAAGGTATGTAAGCCTCCCCTCTTCCCCAATCCCTTTTCTTTTTTTAACCCTCTAAGTGGGTGGATTTCCAAGCAACTAGAAAGGCTTGGCTTGTGCTCTCAGGCTCTTGATCCAGTGGTTCTGTTCAAGACTATTGACATGGGCAGAAGCGTAGGCCCAATCCTCTCAATTCTCTCAGTGCCAGGGACTTGGGAAAACTTAACGTACTTCTTTGGGTTTTTGACTTTTTTGTCTGTTTCCCAAGTCTTATTCCTAAATCTTTTTTTTAGGAGGGAGGGACTTCCAGTCCCCACACCTGCAAAGGGTCAATCCTCTTCAATTACTGAAGATTCGCCTTTCGGCCGTATTTTACAAAAATGGGAAAATTTAGTTTCTCTAAAGAACTACAAAAGACAAGTCTGGTATTCTTTTGCAACACCATTTGGCCTCAGTATCACCTGGAAAATTATGAGGCATGGCCTGTTTTTGGGACATTAGAGCAAAATATGCTCTCAGAGTTAAAACGAGATTGTAGCAGAGAAGGAAAATGGATGGAGATTGTCTACATAATGACTTTTATAGAACTTTATCGGGACCCCATCCTCAGAAAAGATTGTAGGATGCCCATAGCTAGAGCCACCCCACAAATGGGGAATGGGGATCAACCAGACTTTTTGGATGACCCTCTTTTTATGGCTCCCAGGGCTATAGTATCTTCCCAGTCTCTACCCCCTCCCTATTCTCCCCATTTTCCCTTGGCCCTGCCTGTTTCCCATCCCCCTCCTTCCTTGCCTAACCCCTCTTTCCCTTGCTTCCCCCCCCCTTTTCCTCCATCCCAACCCCCTTCCCACCCTGCAATTTCTCCCCAGACCCCTGCTCAGGAGGCAACCCCTGCTCAGGTTTTGGCCACATCTCCTCCCCAGGCCCTTCACCCTGAGGCAAAGACCACCCAGACCTTGGCCTCAGCCCCAGCTCCTCCCTTGACCCCTCCCCCTCCTCCAGCATCCTCCCCAGCCCCTGTGCCCACAGAGCCTTCAGGACTCTTTCCTCTAAGGGAAGTTCCTGCCTCTCCTAATGGGACAATTAGGGTGCATGTTCCGTTCTCCATCTCAGATATCAATCAGGTAAAAGAGAAACTGGGTCGATACTCAGAAGATCCCACTAAGTTTGCTGAGGGCTTTAGGGGCATGTCCCTACAATTTGAGCTTTCTTGGGGTGATTTGCATATCCTCTTCTCTACCTGTTGTACCACTGAGGAGAATTTGGGAACAGGCCCAAAAATTTGGGGATCATTTTGCTACCGATGACCCCACAAAATACCCCTCAGGAACAGCTGCTGTTCCCACTACTGACCCAGGATGGGATTATCAGAAGAGTGAAGATAGGGCAAAAAGAGACCACATGGTAATTTACCTGTTAGAAGGACTAAGAACTGCAATTCAAAAGCAAGTAATTTTTCCAAAAATAAAGGAAATTACTCAGGGAGAAAAGGAAAACCCTGCCCTTTTCCAAGACAGGCTAGTAGAAGCTATTAAAAGGTATAAGAATTTAGATCCCAACTCTATAGAAGGGGCAACAATCCTTAGCATGTATTTCATTAATCAGTCTGCCCCAGATATTAGGAGGAAATTGCAGAAATTGGCAATGAGACCCCAAACACCTCAGGCCCAATTACTGGAGACGGCCTTTGGAGTTTTTAACAACAGAGACTTAATAGCAATGGAGGAAAGAAAAAGAAGGGAAAGGGCTAGAGACAGAGAACATGCTCAATTCTGGGCTGTTGCTATAGCCAGGAAAAGACCCAAGGGTGCTCCTGGCAACTCTGGCAATGGGAAAACCTGCTTTTGATGCCACCAGGAGGGTCACTGGTCCAAGAAGTGCCCCGCCAGGGCATCTCCTCAGAGGAAGCCCGTCAACTCGGTCAGTGAGGGCCACAAGGAGGCCCACTGGTCCAAGGAATGCCCCTCCAGGGCAACCCCCCAGAGGGAACCCCCATGACCAATGCCTCTGGGACTGTGCCCAAGATGTGACCAGGAGGGACATTGGAGGAAGGATTGTCCTTGAGGTTGGAAAAGTGGTGGAGTTGCCCCGCAGTACCCCATCCTCCAGTCTTCTCAAGATTGGGAATGACAAGGGAGCCTGGGGCTTGGTAGCACTCCCACTTTCTCCATCTCTCTCACCAAGCCCTGGGCAAAATCAAAGGTAAGGTTACCCACTTTATCTTGGCTATGTTCTCTGTTCTTCCCTGGCCCTACTTGCCCCTCTACCTGTCTGGTCATGGGCATTGAAGGGACATACTCTCTCCCTTGCCTACTTGAGGATCTGTTGTTTGAACACTCCCTTTTTATGCTCTCCTCTTGCCCTGCCCCTTTGTTGGGAAGGCCCTCTGCACCAGACCTCCCCATGTTCCCCAGAAGTGTGAGAGACAGTTGAGCTAATTTCTTGACATCAGGGAATTATGTCAAGCAACTTGTCATAATTTGGTTACCACTAAAATTGGCTATTGTAGGTTATTGTTTTAATGTGTAAACTTGAAAAAAAAAACTTGTTTGGGTTTTGTATAGAAATCTCTAATGATTGGCTTTTTACACCAGGACAAATTTAAGTTTGAGATGTAAATCTTGGAAAAGTTTTTCCTAAACTGTGATTAATAAAAATTGCTGTTTGAAGTAAAAACTCATAGGATTTTGTTTTGAGTAGTCTGATGGGTCATAATCCATTGATAATCAATAATCCACCATTTGCTATGAGGTGGATTTGATACTGCATGGTTGGAAAATTGAATTATCTGAATCCAAACAGAGCTAAGGATGTTTTATCCTCTCAAAGTTGGGCCCTAAATCTGGATCCTGCAGTCTTTTCTGACAGATTTGTGTCTTCCAGACTATGGGCCATTCACCTACAGTTGGTAGCAAACAGCAAGTACCAGCCAATGTCCCCACATCGTTCCCTGGATGCAACCTGTGCTCCTTTCCAGTCAACCTCCTCTTTGGGACCCCCTCAAGGCAGGGACAGCTCTACACCCCTTGCCATCAGGAAGCAGTTTCAGAAGCCGAGACCTTCGCCCCTTACCCCAAAAGAATTTGGGTTCCTATTTGGTTGAGGGGGGAATGATGGGGTTGGAATCTGAGCTCCAGAAAGGAAAAACTCTGGGGTTGGAATATGAGCCCTAGAAAGGAAAAAAACTCTGGCCCCAGACCATTTCTCACCCTTGGTAATTCTATTATTACCTCATGGACTCTGTACTTTCCCACACGGCCAAATCTCTGGCATTCCCCTGAGGCTATGGTCCCATCAACTGGTCTTTCATTGTGGCTACACCCAATCTCCCCTCTATTGTCTTGCCTCCCTATGGTCCCAGGCCACTTCCCACTCTTTGTCCCACCTAGGCTCCATTTTCCACCCTTGGGAATTCTATTATCTCATGGACTACTTGGCCACTCTCCCACAGTCTTTCTGTATATAAGGTCCATCTTGTCTCCATTAAGATGCTCAGATTTTTACAATCTAGCCAATAGCCCATAGATGCTCAGACTCCTTAAGAGTCTAGCTAATATGGCAAATCTTCAATAAACTTTGTTTTTGGCTGCAAGAAGGCTTGGGTTGAATTCTTTCGGGCAGGACCCAGGTATCATGAGGGAAAGGTACAAGGAGAAATGTGCCAAGGAAGTTGAACTACTATAACCACCCTTCAGACCTATATGGAGACAGACCAGGACATTTAGCTTGAGAGAAGAGAATGGCAAGATCTCCCAGACCACCAGCCCTCCTTCTAGCCCAGCCCCTGTAGCCATATACAGGGAAACAACCCTTATGGAAATGTGATTTGTAAGCCACTTCTATGGGTGCTACAGACCCTACCACCTCAGCAGGTATAGCTACTAAGGATTTGGAAAAGAAAAATGTTGCCAACAAAATCATCATCAGATGGTTCAATGTCAGAAATGAATATATTACCTTAATATCTTATAATAATGGTTTTATTAATTAATAAGACCTATTACCATCTGCTTTACTGCTTCACCCTAAGGAACACAAGACCTTTCCATTTGATTGCAGCTAAACTTGTTGTCACATACCCAATGATCTATGAGCTCCTTGAGAACAAGGACTCTCTTTTCTGCTTATACCCCAGAACTTAGCACAACACTTTGCACATAATAAGCTCTTAATTCTTTTTTTGTTTGTTTCATTCATTCATCTATTCAATCATTCAGAATGAAATAGGAGGAAGGAAGGGAGGAAGACTGGATGGCTTCAGATAAATTGCAAATCTCTAATCACTTCAAACTTCTCCTAGAAGCAAAGACCCTCCTTTTAATGACACTATTCTTTCAGTGTTTTATGTTGTGAGTTATGGACCACTACAATCTCAAGACTACCAGAGTTAACTATTATTCAGAAGGCAACAGAAAAGCACATGGTTGATGTCTGCAACCAGCAAGACAGTGAATAAGGAACTACTAAAAAAAACAAAATAATGTAAAAGAAATATATCAATATTTTTTAAAAGATGATTATTTAAGTGGCAAGAGTGAGATGCAACTGAGCTTTCGTGCTTGACTGATAGTCTAATGATGTGCAGAGAAAACAAAGAAGACCCCCAGGACATTTGGTGCGCCCTTGAGGCATTTTTTTCAAAGGCTGAATGATGGGCAGCTATGAATGACTGGTGAGCTGTATAATTGGAGGGAATATTCACAATGAAGAGTTTATGAATATGTTTTAATAAGGAAAAATTTCTAACAATTAGAAATATTTCAAAGTGTAATAGTATGTCTCTAGAGGCAGTGGATTCCCCATCACTTAAGGACTTGCAGGATAGCCTAGATAATCATTTGTTGGGTATATTATAGAGCAGGGGTGGGGAACCTACATGTGATCCTCTAGGTTCTCAAGTGTGACCCTCTAACTGAATGCAAACTTCATGGAACAGATTTGTTAGAGGGCCACATGTGCCTTCAAGGTCACAGGTTCCCCACCCATTATAGAGTATATCCTTAATATGGGTTGGGGGTTGGACTATGGTGGCCTCTGTTGTCTTTTTCAACTCTGCAATTCTATGATAATGGTGGTGATACCCTGATGTAAGTTAACTAGCATTTCCTGACTTACTAAACTTTAAGTCATTGTATATATAAATATATATATATTATAAATACATATATGATATATAATGATATAAATAATTATATCTCACCCCAAATTTGTGAATTTCTACTTTTGATTTACCTCTTCCAAAAAAATAAAAATTATTCTGGTTGGCTTAAATTCTTAACAGTAAAAAGTCCAACACTCTTGAAAATAACTTTTTAAACCCCTAATGGGGAAGATTAGAATTATCATCTCCTTTATTTTTCCTGATTCTGAAAATCAAACACTGATTTTTAATTCAGGCCTCACTCAGTAGTAAAAATTTATAGGGTCACCTTTGGAACCGGATTGTTTCCTGTGACACACACCACAAGAGACTTATAAGGATGTATATTCCAGAGAAGTGACTCTAAAATGCATGACAGTGATTTGTTTCAGGATAAAGAAGACATAAAGCCAATGTGAAAACTTAGAGGAAAACACATTTCAATAGACTTGCTGAGGAGTATCAGACACAGAATGAAGGAAATTATTATTGCAGTAGTCTAAAACCCAGGCAAGGAACTGGAGCACTACAAGCAGTCAACTCATGCAGGCATTTGGTAATGGCATATTTACCTAGAATTCATCATATCAGACCTACATAGAGAATAGCAATAAAAATGGCGGTATTTTTTCTTTTAAAGTGATACATGAATTTGACAGTGCAATTTGGTGCTGTTAGCTATTTACAGTTTGTTCTCTCAGAAGAAATGTGTACTGAAAGGCAATGCTTGCTCCTGACACCATTTTTCATAAGACTTCTAAACAGCATTAGACACTGTTTGCAATATCTGATTAACAAATTTCATTTCACTAAATAGGCATCCTGAAGATATGTGACTCTAGGATGATTGCCCTTTTTAAAAATAATTCTGAGAAGCTTTTTAATTCTTTGATAGGTTCTTGTTTCTAATTTTTGTATCAAGGACTTCAGAGGACTTACAGGATATTTTCAGTTCATTGGATTTGTGGGTGTTTGGATTTAGAGATTTATTATTTCCTATAGCCAAGCCATTAGGAGTTGTTCTTCTTTTCATTTTCTTTCCTTTTTCCCTTGATAAGTCCTAGAAAGTCACAGAATTTTAGAACTGGAAGAGATTTTAGCGATCATTTGGTTCAACTACCTCATTTTTTTTTCAGATGAGCAAGTACAGGTCCAGAAAATGACTAGATCAAGGGCATGCAATTATTAAGTGGTGAATCAAGGCTCCTAACAATTCATCTTCCACTACAACAGTCAACACTACAACACTAGAACAGAAAGTCAACACATTTTGTCCTATAAGTTCTAACAGATCTGGACATAAGAAACTATGCTAGATCCAAAATGCAGACTGTTATTAGGTCATGTTATGCCTATGTAAAATGGAAGGTATCAAATGTAATATTTAAAATTTTGCTGCCTGCCAGGTAATAAGATGAAAATTTATTACTTGCTTGGTGATTCTATGTTACGATTATAATTCCATAAAAGTCAGATCTGGGTGTGTAAAATATTTGCTAATTATTTGAGTGTAGCCTTATCTACAGTCAGGTCATTGTTAGATCAATTAAACATTTTATAGTTCAGCAGTTCTTAACCTTTTTTATCTTGTTACCCATTTTATACTCCTCAAAATTGCTGAGAATCTCATTTATTCTTTAAAAGGAGGTAAGACCTCAAAGACCTTTTATTTATGTGGGTTATATCTTATTAGAAATTAAAACTGATAAAAATTTAAAATTCATATTTACTTAAATAACTAATAAACCCACTATATGTTAATATAAACATTTTAATGTATCTTCCTACATCGTTTACATATTTTTTTTTATAAATCTCTAATGTCTAAGTTAATAGAAGACAGCTGGATTCTCATATATGTTTTCTTTTCCAACTGTTGTGATATATAAAAAAAATTCAGCCTAAGAGATATAGTTAGAAAAGGGAATATTATTTTTATAAGCAAATAATGTCTTGGTATTATTATGAAAATAGTTTTGACCTCCTGGAAACCATGAAAGTGTCCCAGGAGCCCAGACCACACTTTGAGAACTGCTGCTAGAGCTGATATGAGTGATTTTAATTTAATCCACATATTATGCACACAGTTCTCAAATAGTTAGCTGAAAACCTTCAATTCTAGTTCAATTCTAGCCTTATTTTTACTTAAATTCTTAATTTCAATAATACCTTAATTATTTAAAAGAAAAATATTGCGAATTCTTCCCCCACCCCAAACCTTTTGTGGAAAATCAGGGGAAGATCCAAAGCAACCTCCTTAGAACACTAGTAAAAGTAAAAGACTACTTAGAGTTGCACATTTTTCTTTTTTGGTGGGGAAGGAAGAGGAGAAAGGTTTTAGGTCAGGAACTGTGACTTATTAGTGTAAGTAGATCCCCAGAAGTAGATATCCTCTATCAAAGCAGATTGCAGATAGCCAATTGTTCTGCAAAGTATTCTTGAAGTTGTCTCTCACTCTGAAAGGTTAAGTGACTTAGCCTGGGTCTCTCCCAGGTTACACATTAACCCCATGTTGCCTAGACACAGAGGACAGTTCTCTAGTCACTTTGCCATATCATTTGAGGTGCTACTTTGAGAATGCTAATTCTTTCATCAAGAATGGCCAAAGTCCATTTATAACACTCCAAGAGGTCCCAGGATGTTCCTACTACAGTTCTGCATATAGTATAAATATACTGATGAATTAGATTCCTGAGCTCAGGTACTTATTTTCTTAGCTTTATTCAGTGGAGAAAACTGCACTGTCCTTAATCCTTGTGGGGGCTGATGTTTAAGAAACAACTTTCTACAGGCAAAATATTAAAAAGATGTTCCATTTACCTGCTTCAGGAACCATTCTGAGGCTAGGGATTTTATGTCACTTTGAATTACATACTCCATAAATTCCTGAGGCCCAGACACCACAATATTCCCTTCTCAGAAAAAAAAAATCTAAGTGACTTAGTACTCATAGGAGAATTTATTACTGCACATTTTGCTCTATTCTAATATACTCTATTCAGCATTTATATAGTACAGAGCATCTCCTTGGCATAGCTATGTTCTCTACAGTCTAGCAACAGCACTCAATCCATTATATTTTTTCATCATTATTATTGATAAACCATTGAACTAGACATAAGTAGTAATGACTTAGCTAAATATAGAAAATCCAGTTAGCAGGAAGGATCCTTGACCATTTCAGGTGAAAACATTTGAAATATATGTTACTAATGGAAAAATGTTCTTGAAATTCTAACAAGCAAGAAGCTGGGTATCTTTTAGATTGGTTAGGTGCCTCTAAGGGGAAAAATGAAATTTTTACACATGCCTTGCTCTCCTTCCTAGCATCTCTAACTTTGTATTTTATCAACTTTTCTGCCTTGGGTAAGATGGCTTAACTCCCCACCCCCCCAATATTTCTATTTATCTCCCATTCCTGAAATGACCATTCACCCCTTACACTGAATTAAATGGTTAAGGAAGTATAGCTTCTTTTCTCCTTAACATTTGATTTGCACATACAATTACACCTATATCTCCTGTAAACATTTAAAAAGTAAGTATAGCCCGTGTAAATTCTGAAAATCTTTATCTCAGCTCCCATTTCCAATGATGGGTCAGGTTCCTGGAATTTGGCTTCATTTTTCCTTCATGATTTTAAGAGTACCTCTTGTAGGGGCAGCTAAGTGGTACAGTTGATACAGCACTGGCCCTTGAGTCAGGAGGACCTGAGTTCAAATCTGGCCTCAGACACATAACACTCACTTGCTGTGTGACTCTGGACAAGTTGCTTAACCCCAATTGCCTCACCAAAAAAAGAAAAAAAAAGTAGCTCTTATGAGTTATGATGATCCTCTAATGCTATCAGCTCATATCCCTCATGATGTATTTCCCCCCAAGATTATCATTTGAAAATGATTTCAGTCATTCAGTCTTATATTTATGAGAATAGTTTGTGCAAAACATGCCATCAAACAGTCTGTTATGAGTTCATATAGAGCAGAGGTTTTTAACTTTTCATGTCATAGTGCACTTTGGCAATCTGGTTAGCCTTCATATTATTTTATTTCACCAAGTATTCTTCTATTTATGTTCAAGTGATTCTTCACATAGTTGTCCACTTCGTTTCCCAAACCTTCATTCCTCTGTAAAGATGGAAAGTTAATTCTAGAGTGAAGCAACTTTGGCCTTTCCTGAAAAGCCCTGGCCTTGCATGACACCCACCATATGCTGCCTTTGATCCTACTCACATGATACTGAACAAAGCTCAAGAAATTATTAAACTGTGTTGACTTGATTCACTGCAGATTTATGTTCCACTCACTGCAATGGTTTTATCAGACCTTTTTCAACACTCCTAAATCTTTCTGTGGTTCCCCCTCCCATCAAGCTCTTAGATGAGAACCTTATGTTTCATTAAACAAAAAAGGAGATCATTCACCAAAAGCTTCCTCTTCTCTCTTTTTCCTCATTTCAATCATACAGATGACTTCCCTTATCTCATCCTTCACTTCTGTCTCACTTGAAAAGGTGGCCTTCTATGTACCAAAATAAACTCCTCTCCATACACAAGTGATCTTATTCTATGCTGTCTTTCTCAGTAGATTGCCCCTTCTCTCATACCTGCCCTCTCACTATTCTTTAATTTCTCCCTTCCTACTATTTTCTTGATGCCTGTAAACATGCCCATGATACCCTTATCTTCGAAAAATTCTCACCTGATCTGCTCATCTTCACTAGATATTGTCCCATCTCTCTCTGTCTGTCTGTCTGTCTCTGTCTATCTCTCTCACATGCACACACACACACACACACACACACACACACACACACACCCCTTTTTAATACAAAACACTTGGAGAAGGTCATCTAGAATGTTTGCCTCCAATTCCTTTCTCCTTGCTCCCTGTCTTAATTTTTTGCAGTGTAGTTATGGACTTCATTATTCTAATGAAACTGTTCTCTCTAAAGTTACTAATGTTCCTTTATCTGCTAAATCTAATGACCTCATCCTCATTGACCTCCCTGCAGCTTTTGACACTGTAGATTATCCTTTTCTTCTTGATACTCTGTTCTCTATAATTTTTCATAGAACTATTTCTCGTTTTCCCTCCTACCTCTCTGTCTTCTCCCCTGTCTCCTTTACTGTATCTTCATCCAGTTCATGTCTGATAACTGTGAGTGCTCCCTGGGCTCTCTTCTGGCCTTCCTCTTTTCCCTGTATACCGTTCGACTTGGTGATTTCATCAACTCCCATGAATTCCATTATCATTTCTATTGATATAAGATGATTCAAATCTGCACATCTGAAACTTGATGTCCCATAAATATCTTAAATTCAACATACCCCAAAAAGAAATCATTATCTTTCCCCCTAAACTCTCTTCTCTAACTTCCCTATTACTTTTGAGAGCGCCATCATTCGCCAAGTCACCCAGGGACCTCAGTTTCATCCTTAACTTCTTACTCTCTTTCACACCTGATATCTACTGTTGCCATGTAAGTCCTGTTGATTCTACTTCCACAATGTGTCCTGTATCTAACTTCTCTTCTCTGACATTACCACCACCACTACCACCACCATTGTGTGATCCTTTATCACTTCATGTCTACACCATTACAGGAGCCTGATGTTTGGTCTCTCTGCCTTAAGTCTTTCTGCATTCCAATCCATTCTCCACTCAGCTAAAAAATTGATCTTTGTGGAGTACTGGACAACTTCTATCAATCTCCTATCCAATAAACTCCAGTTACCTCCCTTTTGCCTCAAGAATCAAATATATATGCTTAACTTTTAAATTCTTTTTATAACCTAGCTCCTTCCTACCTTTCCAGTCTTCACATACCTTTCTCCCTCCTATAACTAATCCAGTGGCACTAGCCTCCTTACCTTCCTTGCACAAGACACCTTATGTCCTGATTCTGCATTTTTGCTGACTGCCCCTCCCACCCCATGCCTAGAATTCCTCCTTCTTCTTTTCCATCTCCTGGATACCTTGGCTTCCTTCAAGTCTCAGATGAAACCTCACCTTCTTTAAGAAACCATTTCTGCTCCTCTCTAATGTTACTTCCTTCCCACTAAGATTATCTTCAATTTATCATATATATATATATGTATATGTGTGTATGCATGTGTATAAATATATGTGTGTATGTATGTATGTATATAGTTTATTTGTATTTAGTTGCTTGCAGGTTGTCTCCTCCATTGTAATGGAAGCTCCTTGAGCTCATGGACTGGTTTTGCCATTAGTTATATTCCCAGGATTTAGTACAGTGCCTAGTGCATAGTAAGTACTTAATAAGTGTTTTTGACTTGATTTTACTTGCTCAGATTTATGAAATTAGGATAATTCTTAAAACATGCTAGTGTGACATTATACTAAGAAAACTTCCCAACCACTCTACTAGAATTCCCTGGTGCTCTATGAATGTGAGATTGCCAATGATCATCATTAGTTCAACAATTACCAAAAGAATAGATATTTTTGAATCTGCAGACTGAGATGTTAAAGTGAAACTGGACTCTACCCAAACATGCCTTTCTGGCTACATTTCAGACTATACATCCTTATAGACCATAGATTTAGATTTGGAGTTGGAAAGAATCATACATCATCTAATCTAAACTCTGTGTTCCAGAAAAAAATGGAATATTTACTGTTTTTGTTCAACTTCAGATGATCATGTCTTTGATCACTCCATCCTGTATGTTTGGTATGACCTGATTTTTGTCCACATTTTTGCTTGTCAACATCCTTCCTTTAGGTGCCACTTCTTAAAAAACAAAACAAAACAAAACAAAACAAAAACCTTTCCTTGATGTCCTTCTGGCTGGATAATATTTTTCCACTCAAATTTCTAAAAGAACTTTGTAGTGTCTTCTTTGACTTTACCACTGCTTTGTATTATACATAATACATATATAATACTATTATTATGCACATGTCTTAACCTTCTCCCCATTTGATTGTAAATTCCTTGAAAATTTATTCAGCAATCAACACACATTTATTCAGCATCTACTATGTGCCAGGAATTGCACTCATCTCTGAGAATATGAAGACAAAAGTAAAATATTCCTTATCTTTAGTGAAGTCACATTCTACTGGGCAAATTTTCCTGAAGTCAATACTATGGATTTAAAAACAAAATCTTTTTATCTTCAGTGCTTAGCAGAATTCCATTTATCAGAGCAAAATTTCCATGAAAATTTAGTGTCAGTGTTCTGCTTTTCTTCCCAAAAGTTTGTACATGACTTTCATACACTTTTTGCCAACTGAAATATTTTATTTAGAATTGTAAACAGGTTGATGGTGAATCTATACATTAGAAATAGCTTTTGCACATAAAAATCACAGTACATCTTTTTCGGGGGGATGGAGGTGGGAACCATATATCTAGAAAATCCATTATTTTAAATTAAAGGTACGTGTACAACAAATTCCAAAGTGTTTGCAGGGGATACATTTTAGAGTGTCACCATGCACAGTAAACAAAATGCCAATAAAAGCATTGTGGTATACGTAGTCCACTGGCATCTAAACTGGAAAACATATTCAGTAAAAGTCTAGTCAATTCAATTAAAAGCAAAATCTAATTGGTGAGTCTTTTTTCCTGTAGACACCGAATCAAAAGACTGAGTGTAAAACTTTTACCCATTTTTCTAAAATCATAGATACTCAATTGAAATCTGTATTACGTAGAACTGGGAAATTCGGTAAGTAAACCCCAAAGATAGAGAATTGTCACATTCATACCTTCTTTATTGTATGATCATGGCCAAGAGTAGTCTCAAGAGGTCTGACAGGTCATAAAACTTGTGGTCAATATTAAAAGGATTTTGATTTCCAAAATAATCAAACTTTAAGCAAACCTTGAACATAATCATTTAATGGACTATTAAGAAAAAAAGCTCACTGAGCTATTCTTGTTTCTTCTCCTCTTTCTTCTTCTCCTCTTCATCATCTTCCTCATCATTCTTCAAACTTTTTTTTCTTTTCCAACTCTTGCATATGATTCAAAAACCTTTGGCTTATATGATCATCTGGCAGGTATGTAATAGACTGATGATACAGTTTAATTTCATTTACCAAAATGAAAGTTCCAGCTAGCAGCATGTATGGGTAAATGAAATGTCTGCTTTGAATTGGAATGGCATTGACCAGGTCAGCCTGACCAAATTGAATCAGGACTTTTAAATTTGTTCCAGATGCAATTTTTGCAGAGCATAGAGCCCAAATCACATTAGGATAGGAAATCATTTCAAAGATATTCAATTCTTAAATTAGGAAAATCAAATGCAGGATACTTATCTTCTTCATATTTCTACTAAAAATAATATCAAGAATAGTAGTAAGCTATGTAGGAGTGTGGGATAAAAGTCAGTGATGAAGGGAATGTGAACATATCTCAGTGAGGGAGATTATAGTATGGGAGAGAGATGGCTGTGAGAGCATGGGGCATTAGGAGTGGTGAGCTGGAAGCCAACTTGGTATTAAACTCAACTGTCAGATACTTGTACTAACATAATGCAAATAGCATGCAATGAAAATATGAGAAAGGATATATATAGAGAGAGTATTGTGCCCACTCCCAGGTACTATACTTTCAGGACATTGATAATCAGGAAAGTGTCCATAGGAAGGCAATCAAGATGGTGAAGGGCATTGATGTCATGCCTTACAAGGATCAGTTTAATGACTTGGGGATGTTTACTCTGGACTTTTGAGGTGGGGTAGACATCATTATAGTTATCTCTAGGTGTTGGAGTGGGGAAAGAAGAATATCATGGGTGAGAGAGTTTAGATAGATTCCTCTTGGTCTTAGAGAGCAGAATGAGAAGATATTAGTAAAAATTGAAGAGAGGTAGATATAAACTTAATGTAAGGAAAACCATTTTAACAATTAGAGCCATTAAAAAGTGGAAAGGGCTACCTAAAGAGGTAATCAATTTTCCTTCACTAGAAGTTTGTAAATAAAGACTGGATTCAGGCATCTAGTTTAAAATGTCTAGTTATTGGGAACTCATGAGGTATCTTATTCTACTTTCTGATAGTAAATAATTCCTTGAAGTTCTTTGAAATTATATTGAACCCAAATTTGATTACTTACATACTTTTTATTTCTCCTCTTGAACTAAGCAGAAGCAGAATATATTCCTTGTTTTTCATATGATAGCCCTCTAACTATTATATACTATATGTATATCACTATGGTAGACACAAGGGATTCCAAGATAAAAAATTATAATGGCAGATATCTTTGCCCTTTCTAAGTCTTCTCCAAGTCAAACAACCCCAGCTTCTTCAATCAATCTCTGCATAAATCTTGAATATTTGCATCTATATTCAAAATTTACTTGCATTGAGAATGGCTCCTTCTCCATCTTCACTATAAAATAATCAGCAGAGAATGGAGGGCAATGAAAAATGGATTTTTTTCTTTTAAAGTTGACTAAAGAGAATGAATCTCTTGAAAGTTGTATCTACTGCTTATTATCTTTGTGACTTTAGGCAAGTCACTTAACCTCTCTGCTCCTCAGTTTGCCCATTGTAAAAATGAGGGTGAAGGGCTTGTACTGGAATACTTCTAAGGTCACTTCCAACTCCAAGTCTATGATGTTAAAATTTCATAAAAAATCCCATAAAACTTTATCTCAAATTGTTATTGACTAGTTCGTGTCTCCAAAATTTCAGACTTTAAATAATTTTTTCTTACTATTATTTCTAACTTTTCCAATAGCTTTATGTATTAGAAGGATTTACTATTTTAAAAAAAACTTTTAATCAAAATAGAAAATAATCAATCTTTGCTAATTTTCCCCTCCTTTCATACAAAATTATGCCTTTACATTTTAAATACTTACTGCCCAGCAACTTGAGAACAGAGAAGATATCAGGAAAGTTCTAAAATAACATAAATAATACTTCTATATCATTTCATAGAAGGTGTGTGACAAAATATGATTTGGATTCTAACCTGTCAATGTAGTTAATACTTTTCTTATTTATTTTGACATGGAATATGTTTGAGATATTCATTGATTTGTCACTGAGTGATAGCTGCCAAGATTCAAGAAAATTTGTTTAATTCAAAAAATCAAAATACCATAATAGGAAGGGAACTCAGAAGTCATCTATTCAAACCTCTCCCTGAACAAAAATACACTCTATCTCATCCTTGAAAAGTGGTCTGAAAGACTTTGCATGGGGTCTTCTGGAGAGGGGAACCCATGCCTTTCAAGACAGTCCAATCCATTTTTTGTACATCTCTATTTCATAGGAAGCTTTTATTTATATTAAGCCTAAACTGGGTTCTCTGCGATTTCCATCTTTTGTTTTTAGGTCTACCTCCTGAGAAGAAACACAAATCTATTCTCACAAGACAGACCTCCAGATAATTTATGATATTTATCATGCTCTTCCCATCCTCCATCCCCCATCCCCCAACAAATCTCTTTTCCAGGCTAAATCACTCCAGGTTTTTTAATCAGTACTCCTGCAGAATGATTTTGAGGAGTTTCATTACTTTCATTACCTTCTTCTTGATCTTTCTATCATATATATGTATATATAGATATATATATCTATATATACATATATATGTATATGTATACACACACACACACAGACACATGTATGTGTGTATTTCCCAAAAGGTGGTACCCAGATCTGAATACAATACTACAAATATGGGCAGACCTCAAAACACATGACACCAGAGATATTCTTAATCCTTGATGCTATGCCTCTCTTAAAGAAGCCTGAAATTGTGTTAGCCTTTGGATACCATCTCACACTAGTGATTCATATTGAACTTACAGTCTGCTCAACCCTTCCCACCTTTTTCAGATTCCTTTCCCATTTTGGTCTAGGAAAGCAGATGAGTTGAAACTCATGTGTATGCATGGGTGTATCTGTAATACTTTACATTTATCCCTATTAAATTTCATCTTATTTAAGTTGGCCTAATAGTCTAATTGGACAATATAAATTCGGATCCCAGCTCTGTCATTGTATACATAAACTATACTTTCTAGTTTGGTGTCATCTTTTCTCTCTCTCTCTCTCTCTCTCTCTCTCTCTCTTTCTCTCTCTCTCTCTATCCTTTATCTTTTGTTGGGTGGTATCATTCTTCAATGCCTATTTAAAAAAAAATTCTCTTTCTAAAATTGGCCAAATGGAAAAAAGATAAACAAAAAATCACCAGAGAGAACTTCTTAAAAACAGAATTGGCCAAATGGAAAGGAGATACAAAATCTCACTGAAGAAAATAATTCCTTAAAAATTAGAATTGGGCAAATATAAGCTAATGACTTTATGAGAAATCAAGAAACAATTAAACAAAATCAAAAGAATGAAAAAAAACAGAATAAAATGTGAAAGATCTCATTGGAAAAACAACTAACCTGGAAAATAGATCCAGGAGAAATAATTTAAGACTTATGAGACTACCTGAAAGCCATGATCAAAAACGAGCCTAGACATCTTTCAACTTTCAAGAAATTATATCAGAAGATAAAATGGAAATTGAAAGAATCCTCTGCTCACCTCCTAAAAGAGATTCCCAAATGAAAATCCCCAAGAATATTATAGCCAAATTCCAGATCTCTCAGGTCAAGGAGAAAATATTGTAAGCAACAAAAAAGAAACAATTCAAATATCCTGGAGCCACAGTCAAGATAACATGGGATTTAGCAGTTTCCACATTAAAGGCTTGGAAGGCTTAAAATATGATATTCTGGAGGGCAAAGGAGCTAGGATTACAGCCAAGAATCACCTACTCAGCAAAACTGAGTATAATACAGCTGGGGAAAATAGATATTCAATGAAATAGAGTACTTTCAAGCATTCCTGATGAAAAGACCAGAGAGATACTCAAGAGAAGCATAAAAAGGTAAACTAGGAAAGAGAAATCTTAAGGGAATCAATAAGATTAAACTGTTTACATTCCCACATGGGAAAATGATACCTGAAAATCCTGAAAACTATCTCATTATTAGGGCAGTTAGGAGTGTACATAGATAGAGGACACAGGTGTAAGTTGAATATAATGGGTATTTATCTAAAAAAAAAATTAAGAAGTGAGAAATAAAAATTCTCGGGAAGAAGGGGAAAGGGAGAGTTAAGATAAATTATCTGACAAAAAAGGGTGCAAAAGAGCTTTCTCAGTGGAGGGGAAGATGGGGCAAGTAAAGATGAGCACATGAACCTTACTGTCATCAGAATTGGCTCAAAGAGAGAGTAACATAAACACTCAGTTTGGTATAGAAATCTATCTTACCATATAGGAAAATAGGAGGGAAAGGGGATTAGAGAACGGGTAGGGGATAGAAAGGAGGGCAGATTGGGGGAGGTAAAAGTCAGAAGCAAAACACTTTTGAGAATGAGTAGGAAGAAAGGAGAGAGAGAGTAGGATAAATGAGAGGAAAATAAGATGGAGGGAAATACACAGTAATCACAACTGTGGAAACAATTTTATAGCAAGTTTCTCTGATAAATTGCTTCATTTCTCAAACTTATAGAAAACAGTTAAATTTATAGAAATAAGAGTGATTCCTCAATTGATAAATGGTTAAAAGATATAAAAAGGCAGTTTAAGTAATCAAAGCTATCTTTAGTCATATGAAAAAAATGTTCTAAATCACTATTGATTAGAAAAATGCAAATTAAAACAACTCTGAGCTACCAACCCATACTACCAGGTTGACTAATAGGACAGAAAAGGAAAATTACAAATGTTGGAGAGGATGACATTGAAAATTGAGACATTACTGCACTGTTGGAGTTCTTTACTAATTCAACCACTCTGGAGAGTAATTTGGAACTATACTCAAAGGACTATAAAACCATGCATATCCTTTTACTCAGCAATACCACTACTAAATCTATATGACCAAAAAGATGAAAAAAGGAAAAGGACCAATATGTTCAAAATGTTTATGACAGCTCTTTTGGTGGTGGGGCAAAAAACTGAAAATTGAGGGAATGTCCATTATTAGGGAATGGCTGAACCAGTTGTTGTATATGACTTTTATGGAATACTATTGTGCTGTAAGAAATGATGACCAGGATGCTCTAAGAAAAACCTGGAAAGACTTACATTAATTGATGCAGAGTGAAATGAGCAGAACCATGAGAACATTGTCCATAGTAACAGCAGTACTGTATGATGATTAACTGTGAATGACTTAGCTATTCTCAGCAGTAGAGTGATACTAGACAATTTTCAAGGACTTATGATGAAAAATGCTATCCATATCCAGAGAAGAACTGGTGGAGTTTGAATGAGACTGAAGCACACTTTTCATTTATTTTCTTTATTTTTGTTGTTGTTGTGGTCTGTGTTTTCTTTTACGATATGACTAATATAGACAGATGTTTTGCATGACTGCAAATGCATAACCTATATCAAATTATTGCTTCCTCAATCAAAGGGGTGGAAGGGAGGGAAGAAAAGACTTTACAACTCAGAAATCAATCAAAAATGTTAAAAATTGTTTTTACATGTAATTGGGGGAAAACAATATATTAAATTAAAACAAAATTTAGCTTTCTACAACTACTCCATTACTGTGTAATAAACTTGAATTAGAAATCTATTTTTTCTTTCTTTGCTTTTATATTATACTAATAAATCAATTAAAAAGATTAAAACTTAATTTATTTTTAATTAATATTTCCATTTAATTGGAACCAATTACCACATTTTACATATAATTGTAATTTTGAATAGTGCAATTCAAATAATATGGCTATTTTGTGGGATTCATCCTTTGAACTAGTCAGAATATTGCTGTATATACAGATATACATATATATGTATATGTCTGTGTGTGTGTATGTGTATGTATATATACATATATATACAAGATAGATATATACACAAGATATTATATATAGTGCATGTGTATATTGGTATGGAGAGAGAGAGAGAGAGAGAAAGAGAGAGAGAGAGAGCTACTGTAGATGGTAGAAATGGAAGACAATCTCACAGGAAAGGCACTTAGGGGAGGGTACAGAAAGGCCTTTTGCAGAAACTGGGATTTGAGCTGATTGAAGGAAACTGGGAAAGCTAGAAGTTAGAGCTAAGGAGGGAGAGCATTCCAGGTTTTGGGAGACAGCCAGGAAAGAGGCATGGAGTCGTGATGGAATTTTGAGTTTGAGGAATAGCAAGAAGAAGAAAGTTACTGAATTCTACTGTTTGTTGAGCAGAGTAAAGGATAGCAAGAGTCAGAAGGTCAGAAGGAGACATGTTGCAAAGGACTTTAAATTCCAAATAGAGTATTTTATACAGTAAGTATCTACATAACCTCACATCAAAACTCTCTTTTAGTTCTCATCTCACATTCTTCCCCTCACTGAAAGCTTTCCTTCAACCAAACTGAATTCCCCATTTCCTCTAATATATGTCAAGCAGTCTCCAAACTCTGCATTTGTTCACTGTTCTCTACATAGAAATCTACTTTACTGCATCCAGTCTCTTGAAATCCTATCCATTCTCTAGTCTCCAAATCAAATACCAACTTCAGAATGAAGCCTTCTCTAATTCCTTTAGTGGGGGATGATCTTTCTTAATTCTAAGCTCACATAACCCTCAATTAATGCACTTAGCATATGCATTTTATTATAGGTTTCTTTGTCTTCTGTGTGACTCCAGACAACTGACATTGCTTCAAAGTACATAACACTCTAAGATTACATTGCAGACAATATGGAGATCTTCATTGGTAGAGGGAATTTCCTCAGAATTCCTGAGAATTCTCTTTAACAGTGAATTCACCTCTCTAGCCTCTACCTTTATCCTGTATGTCATAGGACATGATACATTGTATGTATCGTACCCTGATTATAACATATTGTTATGTAAGTATATGTATATACTACTACTAAATTACAAACTACAAAAGGTAATGAATTATTTATTCTTTTCATTTCCACTATGCATAGCATAGTACTCTAAATAGTGCTGAGTGAATGTTCATTTAATAGAATTCAATGGAGCAATCAGTCCTGTGGAGAGCCAGTGATTTCATAGTACAAGGTGAATTTACAGAATTATAAAATTTGAAATACCTAACAGTTGGAAAGGACATAAGACCCCTCTATTCAACAAAGATTTATTAAGCACCTATTATGCTTATGACATTGAGTTGCTTACTAGAGATATAAAGCTAGGATAGGTACATAAATGAAACATCCTTGCATTCATGCTTACTTTCTGTTAAATATGATTTAGCTTAATTTCCTTATTTTACAAATGAAGAAACTGAGACCAAAGAGGTCAAATTACTTATCCTTGATCATGTAGTTACTAAGAAGAACAAGGATTTACATTTGGGTTTTCTGACTCCAAATCCAGAGCCTTAAATTATACAATAAATATGTGTATGTGTTGTTTTATGTATATCGACAAAATATTTAATAGCTCATACAAGTACATAGAATAGCATTGTCTTCTTCTCTCTGACACACATATGTATTTATGTATATATTTATATGTGCATTTCTATTTCTAGAAACAAAGACTTATTTTTTTAATAGTGATTACTATCTTCGCACGAATTGTTACTCTCTATTCTCCATGGTATTTACCCTTCACCATTTCCATATATAATACACACACACACACACACATACACACATACACAATGTGATGAGAAACACCTGAATTAGCTTTAATATTACAATTGCTCTGCAGTAATGTATAGTTGAATAAGATTCCTTTATCAGTAAGTTGAGAAATATATGTGACATACAGACCCTCATATTTTCCTGTCCACAGTGTTTTATGACCTGTCATTCTTGAAGTGAGATGAAACACAAATCCAGCATCAGAAAATTCCCATTATCTATATTTGAGCAAATTAAGTTAGGTGGACTTTTCCAAAAACATTCCATAAAAGCAGCAACAGAAGTACACGGTGAAACAGGTATGGATTGAAAGGTATAACTAACTACAACAATTTATAAGTATTTTAAAAATAGGTCTATCCAAAATCATTCTCAAAAATGACTACCTAGTATTTCAAGATGCCATTTCTGATTTATTCAAGAAATAGCATTCAACATTCAGTAGCATCCACTAGCATTCATCATTTGACAAGTAATTATTGAGAATCTGTATTGTACAATGAACCTTACCAGACAATATGAGAGATACAATTATTTACATGACACAGTTCCTGCCCTTGAGGAACTTACTTTTGAGAAGGAAATGAAGTGGAAATAATGCTAATACGAGTGTGACCAAGAATCTGAGAAATAACATGTTGTGTTTGCTGCATGTTCCTTAGTTATAGGGTTTCATTTGTAGTACCAGGAACAACTCATTTTATGCACTTTCCTCTTAAAAAAAACCTCAAGTTCAAGGTATTCAACAGGTCTGTATTCACTGAGGAAAAAATAAACATAGTTAATGAGTTCCCACAAATGTTTACTTTTACTAATCATCCAGAGGACATAATTAGTTGATAGCAAAAGCAAATGACATAGCAGTGTGAGAAAAGTTTTAATAGAACATTACCTCCATAGATCTGGTGCATTTTCATGCACAGAAATATACAGCATCAAGAGAAAGAATGGACACACCTAGGAAACATGTGTGGTTAGGGTATGCACCCTGTAGAGCACCCTGCTTTCTTCACACTACTCCTGCTGGGTCTGCTCCATACTGGTCTTACACAGTACATAGTTGAGTCCAGGACATTCTACACTTGTTTCATGGTCATTATTAGATGTTGGTCTCTGAAGAACATGGTTGTGAAGTTTCCAGCTTCTGTCTTCCTCTTTGAAGTCCTCAACTAAGTTTCTATATCCTCTGCATAAGACAAGTAAACTGTGCCATCTCTTTTATATAAAATCCCAAAGGTTTAAGATTCCATTTTTTTTTAAGAGAGTCAGGAGCAGCAGACACTCAGCATCTGACTACAGAAAGCCTTCCATTACTTTGCCTCCATTGTGGGAAAAAAAATCTACCAGTTCCATGAGTTGATTGCAATCTATCTACTAATACTAGTGTATATACATATATATATATATATATATACACACACACACACACACACACACACACATATATACAGATATATGTATGTATAGATGTATACACATGCATATATTAATCTGTTATTGGTGTATACCTGTGTGCATTTGTGTGTATATGTACATACATATGTACATGTACGTACAAATATATATACCTATAGATAGAGCTCTGTGTGTGTGTGTGTGTGTGTATATACATATACATATATATACCAATATCTATATATCTATACCTATCTATCTGTCTGTCTACCTATCTATCTATCTATCTATCTATCTACCCACAGTTAGGTGTCAGAGTGTTGCACTTGGAGTCAGGAAGACTCATCTTCCTTGGTTCAAATCTGGCCTCAGTCTTTACTAGCTGTGTGACCCTGAGCAAGTCACTTAACCCTGTTTGCCTTAGCTTCCTCATCTATCAAATGAACTGGAGAAGGAAATGGCAAACCACTACATTATCTTTTCTGAGAAAACCTCAAATGGGGTCATGAGGAGTCAGACATGACTGAAGATAACTAAACAATAAAAAGTTATAACTTCCCTCAATTCTTAATTGATAATCTATGTTCCTTCAAAGGCATGTGAAGGTTTTCTACCAGTATACCACCAGTATTGTCTGGGTATCAAGTCTTCCTTTTTCCCTAACATACTGCCCATCTTTCATGCATGTAAGAGGGGGAAAATTGCAAGAATTAAAAAACATTAAAGGTATCACCCCCTAACTCAAGCCTTTGTTCCTGTCTTTGTTAAATTTGTTACCATTAATAAATCTACTAGGCTTTGACCTGCCCTACCTATTTAATTCAGAGTCTATGCTTTAATAATTAAAATAATGGGGCAACTAGGTGGTGCAATGTATAGAGCACTAACTGTGGAGTCAGGAGAACCTGAGTTCAAATCCAGCCTCAGATACTAACTGTGTGACCCTAGGCAAGTTACTTAACCCAAATTGCCTAAAAAGAAAAGAAGATTAAAATAAGTTTTAAAGTCAATTCATTAATTTTTTATGTCAAATAAAATAATAGACCACATATACCATAGCAATACAAATCAATTATTGAGATAACTTCAAAAAGAACATTTATTTTAAGTTGTAGTTATTTTATTTATCTGTTTTTCTTCACCATGTCCCATAAATGAAGTAGAACATTTTTCTTTTTCTTTCATTTTTATATTCCAGACGAAGACATATAATATTTCTGTCTGAGGGAGAATTTGATTCACACGTATCAGAAATCTTTCATTTTTGATGATCTCCACTTCACACCCCCAAGAAAGAAAAAGTAACCACTTTTTTAATCCTTCATAATATGTCATATTCTGGAAGTTGATATATCACAGAATTTCAGAGTTGGAAAAGGGATCATTGGCTACCTAGTCCAACCCATAGATGGGGGGAAATACCCTCCCTCTACAATGTATCAAATGAGTTATTCAATCTTTGCTTGAGGATCTGATGAGGAGGAACATGAGGCATCCCATTCTGACCTAGTTATTAGATCAATCTGGAGTTTGTCTTGTAAAATGTCTACCCATTGTGCCTAACTTTGCTGTTCAGACCAATCAGAAAAAGTTGAATCCTTTTTTCATGTGGCATAGAAGCAAGCCTATTTGCTACTCCAGGTGGCCTTCCCTAAACAGTTGCTAATTTATCAATGCACTCTCTAAAATATAGTGCCCTAAAGTGAATAGAATATTCTACATATGGTCTGATTGGGGCAAAATATAAGATAGGATTATTACCTCTTTTTTTACATTTAATTTTTATTTTTTTTCAATTACATATAAAACGAAAATTATTAACTTTTGTTTTTTTCTTTTAATTATGAGTTCCAAATTTCCCTCCCTTTCTCTCCTCCCCATCCTTAAGAAAGCAAGAATTTGATATAGATTATGCATGGGCAGCCACGCAAAACATTTGTATATTAGTCAATGTTGCAAAAGAAAACGCATACCAAAAAGAGCAAGAATGATAAAAAATGGGTTTTTTTGTAAAGTATGTTTTAATCTGTGTTCAGAAGCCATAAGTTCTTTGTATGGAAATGGATAGCATTTTTCATCATAAGTCCTTCAGAACTGTTTTGGATCATTGTATTGCTAAAATAGCTAAATCCTTCACAGTTTATTGTTATCCAATATTGCTTTATTGTGTAAAATGTTCTGGTTTTGCTCATTTCATTTTGTATCAGTTCATATAAGTCTTCCAGGTTTTTACTGAAAGCATCCTGCTCATCATTTCTTATAGCACAATAGAATTTCATCACAATCATATACTTCAACTTGTTCAGCCATTCCCCAATTGATAGGCATTTCCTCAATTTACAATTCTTTGCCACCATAAAAAGAGCTGTATTTTGGTCCATATAGGTCCTTTCTTTTTTTCTTCTATCTCTTTGAGGTACAGATATAGTAGTAGTATTGATGATTAAAAAGGTATGCACAGTTTTATAAGCCTTTTTGCATAGTTCCAAATTGTTCTCCAAAATGGTTGAATCAGTTCACAACTCCACTAATAGTTCATCACTGTCCAAATTTTTCTACATCCCCTCCAACATATGTACTTTACCTTTTATGTCATCTTAGTCAATCTGATAGGTGTGTGGGGAATATAATTACCCAACCTACAAGAAAGACAAGGTTCAAGCCAATAGCACTTTATTAAATGACCCATGGTCCCCTTTAATGAAGTAGACCTCAGATCTTGCTCATGATCTGAGATTTCCCCTTCTCCTAAGACCTTGTTTTTTTATAGGTTTTGGTACTCAAACATTTAAAAGAAATACAAATCTCATTAGTTGATAGACTTTGCTCTTTAGGGCTAAAAATATCGTATCAGCAGGGAAGTCACAGGTTGGATGAAGCATGGGGCACCTTCACTGTCTAAGTGATCAAAAGATGGTTAGTTGTTCATGTTGGACAAAAGAAAGAGGTCCAGAGGGAAAAAATAAGTTGGAGGCTTTTTCATGGATATATATCTACCACACTGGGCTTAGTCACCATGACAAGGAAAAACAAGGACAGAGGCTCTCTAGTTAGATTCCTATTATTAAGCAAGTGAACTTCCAATCTGCAGCTCACTGCTCTGAGGCCTACTACATGTAGCTTATAATCACTGCCCCTGTGGAATCACATCAAACTGATTAATACTGATTAGAATAGAATGGGGGTCCAAATGAATTATTACTCACAGGTGTGAGGTGGTACCTAAAAATTGTTTTAATTTTTATTTTTCTAATCAATACTGATTTAGAGCATTTTTTCATATCACTTTAGATATATTTGCTTTCTTCTGAAAATTGCCTACTCATTTCCCTTGACTATTTATCAGTTGGGGAAAGACTCCTATTCTTATAAACTTGACTCAATTCTATTTATATTTGTGAAATGAGGACATTGTCAGAAAGGCTTGTTGAAATAATTTTTTTCGCAGTTACCTGTTTTCCTTCTAATCTTGCCTGTATTGGTTTTGCTTGTGCAAAACCTTCTTAATTTGATATAATCAAAATTATCCATTTTACATCTTAAAAGGCCCTCTATTTCTTGTTTGGTCATAAAGTTTTTCCTTCTCCATAAGTCAGACAGGTAAAATAGTCCATGTACCCCTGTTTGCTTATGAAATCACCATTTATGTCTAAATCATGTACACATTTTGACCTCATCTCAGGATATGGAGTGACTGTTGGTCTTTACCTAATTTCTGCCAAACTCCTTTCCAATTTTCCTAGCAATATTTGTCACATAGCAATTTCTGGTTCTAAAACCTTGGATTTTTAGGTTTGTTAAGAACTAGATTACTATGGTCATTTACTACCATGTATTGTGTAAAGAATATATTCCACTGGTCCACCACTCTATGTCTTTACCAGAACCAGATTGTTTTGATTATTACCACTTTGTAATAGTTTTAGATCTGGTATGGCTAGGCCATCTTCCCTTGCATTTTTTTTTTATTAATTCCCTTGATATTCTTGACGTTTTGTTCTTCCAGATGAATTTTGCTTCTCTTATTGTTGTTTTTCTAGCTCTATAAAATAATCTTGGGTAGTTTGATTGGCATGACACTGAAAAAGTAATTTAATTTAGGTGGTATCATCATTTTTTATTATATTAGCTCAGCCTACCCATGAGCAATTGATATTTTCCAAATTATTTAGATCTGATTTTATTTGTGTGAAAAGTGTTTTGTAATTGTGTTCACATAGTTCCTGGGTTTGCCTTGTCGGGTAGATTCCCAAATATTTTATAATGAGAGTTATTTTAAATGGAATTTCTATCTCTTGCTTCTCAGCTTTGTTGGTAATATATAGAAATGCTAATGATTTCTGTGGGCTTATTTTGTATCCTGCAACTTTGCTAAAGTTGTTAATAAGATCAATTAGTCTTTTTAGTTGATTCTCTAGTATTCTCTAAGTATGCCATCATATCATCTGCAAAGAGTGATGGTTTTGTTTCGTCATTGACTGTTCTAATTCCTTCAATTTATTTTTCTTCTTTTGTTGCTAAAACTAACTTTTCTAGTACAATATTAAATAACAGTGTTGATAATAGGCATCCTTGTTTCACCCCTTATTGGAAAAGCTTCTAGCTTATTTCCATTATTTATAATGCTTGCTGATGGTTTTAGAGAGATGCTACTTATCATTTTAAGGAAAATTCCATTTATTCCTATGTTCTCTAGTGGTTTATAATAGGAATGGGTGCTGTATTTTGTCAAAAGCTTTTCCTTCATATACTGAGATAATGATATTATTTCTGTTAATTTAGTTGTTGATATGGTCAATTGTGAGGATAGTTTTCTTATATTGAACCAGTCCTGTATTCCTGGTTTAAATCCCACCTGGTGACAGTGTATTATCCATATGATAATTTGTCATTATTTCTTTGTTAGTATTCTATTTAAAATGTTTTGCATCAATATTAATTACTGAAATTAGTCTATAATATTCTTTGCTTTGGCTCTTTCTGGTTTAGGTATCAGCACCATATTTGGGTCATAAAAAGAATTTGGTAGGACTCTTTTTTTTGCCTTTTTTTCTAAATAGTTTCTATAGTATTGGAATTAATCATTCTTTAAATGTTGGGTAGAATTTACATGTAAATCCATCTGGCCCTGTAGATTTTTTCTTAGAGAGTTCATTAATGGGTTGTTCAATATTTTCTTTTGAAATATGGCTAAGTATTTTATTTCTTCTGTTAATCTAATGAAAGATTATCTAATTCTGTTCATTTAATGTTGAAGATGCTAAGTCTTGTGTAATATTGACTGTGGTTCCTTCATATTTGAATTATTTCTTTCTGGCTTCTTGTAGTATTTTCTCCTTGCCTAGATAATTGTGTATTTTGACTACAATATTCCTTGGAGTTTTCACTTTGGGATCTCTTTCAAGAGGTGATTGGTGGATTCTTACAATTACTATTTTACCCTCTGGTTCTAGGATATCAGGACAGTTATTCTTAGTAATTTCTTGAAAGGTGCTACCCTGGCTCTTTTATTTTTCTTTATCACGGCCTTCACATCACATCAAATAATTTTTAAATTATCTCTCCTGGACCTATTTTAGAAGTTAGTTGCTTTTGCATTGGGGTATTTTACATTTTATTCTTTATTTTGTTCTTTTGATTTTGTTGGACTGATTCTGATGTCTTCTAGAGTCATTAGCTTCCACTTGCCCAGTTTTAATTTTTAAGGAATTATTTTCTTCAGTTAACTTTTGTACCTCCTTTTCCATTTGGCCAGTTTTACTTGTTTAGGAGTTATTTTCTTCAGTGGATTTTTTTTTCACATTTGGCCAATTGTATTTTATAAGGAATTGGTTTTTTAATCAATTTATTTTTAATTTTCAACATTTACTTCCATAGGATTTTGAGTTTTAAATTTTCTCCCCTCTCCTCCTCCCTCTTCTAGACAGTGTGCAATCTGATATAGCCTCTACTTATACATTCATATTAAACATATTTTCACATTAGTCATGATGAAAGAAGAATTAACCCTAATGAGAGGAACCACAAGAAAGAAGAAACAAAACAACAAAAGAAAAGGAGAGCAAATAGTATGCTTCCATCTCTCATTCAGACTCGGAAGTTATTTCTCTGGATGTGGATAGTGTTTTCCATTGTATCTTTTGGAGTTGTCTTAAATCCTTGCATTACTGAGAAGAGCTAAGTCTATAAATGTCATTCATTGTATAATGTGGCTATTAGTATGTACAATGTTCTCCTGGTTCTGCTCATTTCACTCTGCATAAGTTCATATATGTCTTTCCAGGTTTTTCTGAAATCCACCTGCTCATCATTTCTTGTAGAATATTCATTCGCCACAACTTGTTCAGCCATTCCCCAATTAATGGACATCCCCTCAATTTCCAATTCTTGGCCACCGCAAAGAGAACTACTATAAATATTTTTGTACATGAGGGTCTTTTTCCTATTTTTATGATCTGTTTGGGATACAGACCTAAAAGTGGTATTGCTGGGTCAAAGGGTATGTACAATTTTATAGCCCTTTGGACATAGTTCGAAATTGCTCTCCAGAATGGTTGGATCAGTTCACAACTCCACCAACAATACAATAGTGTTCCAATTTTCCCACATCTTCTCCAACATTTATTATTTTCCTATTTTCTCATGTTAGCCAATCTGATAGGTGTAAAGTGGTACCTCAGTCATTTTGATTTGTATTTCTCTAATCAATAGTGATTTAGAGAATTTTTTTATATTACTGTAGATAGCTTTAATTTCTTCCTCTGAAAACTGCCTGTTCATATCCTTTGACCATTTATAAATTGAGAAATGATTTGTATTCTTAGAAATTCAACACAGTTCTCTATATATTTTAGAAATGAGGCCTTTATCAGAGACACTGACTTTTAAAAATTGTTCCCTAGTTTTCTGCTTCCCTTCTAATCTTAGTTGCATTGATTTTGTGCAAAAACTTTTCAACTTACTGTAATCAAAATCATCCATTTTGATTTCATAATATTCTCTATCTCTTTTTTTTTGTCATACATTCTTCCCTTCTCCATAGATCATTTGCTCTACTAAAATCCCCATATACTTTTTGAAATCAGGTATAAAAATTCATATTTATCCTTACTTAATTGCATCTTATTTTGTTCAACCCATCTAGCCCATCAAGATCTTGCTTCAATCTTTATTATATCAATGTGTTGGCTATTTCTTGCACTTTCATGTCATCTTTGCAGGTTTAAAAAATATGCCTTTATCCAAGTCATTAATTTAAAAAAAAACTGTTGGTAGACTAAGTCCATACAAAGATACCCGAGACACTCCACTAAAGATCACCATTCTATTCAACATCAAAATATTGATAACTACTTTTGGCATCTGGCTGTTCAGTTGGTGTCTAATCCTCCTTATTATACTATTATTCTAGCCTATATCATTGCATCTATATCTATATGTGTATCTATCTGTATAATCTAGAGAAATAATATCTGCTGATTCAGACAATAAAAGATGGTCTACATTACCTGTTCTTGATAATGCCATTCTAATCCTTTATGAGCACTACTTCACTTTCTAAGTGTTCATAAATCTTAAAAATATATCCTAGAAGAAGTACAGCCAATATAGTGGAATAGCAAATTGAAATACAGATGAACTTCCCCCTCCAAAATCTCTAAACAGATCTAGAAAATGCACTGGACTAAGTCATTGAAATTGAAGGAAAAAAAATCCTGAGTACTTTTTCCAGTCAAAGTTGGTATAGGGAAAGAGAGGACTACAAACAAAAAGTCTAAACAGGAACTAGACACAGTATATTCCAGTGCATGGAGAGTCTATGCACCGTGGTAAGAAGAGGTACCAAAATGAGCTGAGAGGGTCATGACTGAATAGCTACCAACTAATAATTTTAGTGCTCATTACCCAGTTCCTAATCAGAGAATTGGGACTGATTGAGGAGAAGACTTGTTTTTTAGGAATGGAGTTCCAGGTTGAGGAGTGGTCACATGTCATAAACTGTGTAATAAAGAAGGAATAAGTTCAGAAACAACCAGAAGCTGTGTAATATTGATCCTTCAAGTGAATTGGGGTCTCAGACCTAACTTTCATTTCATTCTAAAAGCTGCGAAGGAATAACCAGGGGAAGGATCCCAGACCAAATGAGGAGTTTGCAATTCTGTCATTTTGAACCAGCAGAGTTTTGCAAATGGATGACAGTGTCTGAGTCTAGGATCAATTTATTCAAACTACAATGGGGCAATCTCATAAGGGTATTTGTCATTTTCTAAATTAATATGCTTCCCAGCATTCACTTCTATTTGAGCTTGACATCACTGATCTATTTGGAGGAAAGAAATACAACATGGAAGTGGAAGCTGAATAAATGTGAAACAAAAAAGCTTTCAAGTTATGAACATCATGTATGACAGAACAGTTATGTGTCAAAGGAGAGAACTGAAATTCTAGTTTCTTTGCAAAACTGAAAAGTAGCAGGACTGGATAAAATTCATGATTATAAAATTAATTGATTCACAAGGTTCACATTAATTGCTAGTGAAGCACTTTACCAGCTTTCTGTCTTATGCAATTCTGATTCTCATCTTAACAGAAGGTATAATGTATGTATTGCCAATAGGTGCGAACAGCAGTAACTATTTTCTATGAAAATAGACAAATTACCTATTTATATGCTTTATACAAAACATTCATAGTTTAAACCAATCAAACATAAATACTTCCAAGAAAGCAATATATTATTTTAGGAGCAAAAAGGAAATGCCAAAAAGTCTTAAGGGCACACATAGTGACTCAATATTGACTTTGAGATAATCGAACAAGCCACCCAAAAGCACAGTAACACTGTATAACACCTTTATAGATAATTGTAAAATCTTTGACTCAGTTGGCTTTAACATCTACTGAATTAGAAAACAGATGCAAGCATAATGACAACGTTGAAGTGTTTGATGTCCATATGGAAAATTGTTCTCTGTTTAAACATGCTACCAACACAATAATAGGAAAAAATAATTGATATAAAAATAGACATGTTTCGGGAAATCCATTTAAGTGCTCTAAGGAGTTGCCTTCCAGAAGAGTACTAAGTATGGCTTTCAAGTCAAAACAAGAATCTTACCAAAATATTTTATTGATTACTTGATGTCATAGAGGACATCAAGTTATATTGCTTGAGTCCTCCCAGAAGTTAAGTAATTTCTTCATACCATAGGCAAATATGTTTTGGACTCAATAAGTAGACAAGTTTTAATATATGCTAGGGAAGAATTTCCTTGGAGAATGTCATTAAAACATTTTAAAATGATAGAAATATGTTATAAGATCAGCTGGCTGGCACTGAGATCATTGACAGTCTTCACTTACGGGAAGGCTATAAGCCTCCCTTATATAAGAATACACTCATGGAAAAATACTGACAATAACATTTTTTAAGGTTGGTACAGCTGTGTTTCCCCAAATGATGTTTTGTCTACCAACAGCTTGCTTTTTTTTCCTCTCTCTGATAACAAACCCTGAAATAATATTTTACCCCGACCCCTGGTAAGAAATTTGGCCAGCTCCAGGGAGCCTATCCAAAGTCACAGTATAAGAACTCCATCTTCAGAAAAGACTTTAAAGCACTTCCTTCTTGCAGGAACACAACTCTTCCCTCCTGCTGGAGCATCCTCCCTTTCTGCTGAACGAATCCATGTCTTTGTGCTCCCTAACTCAGTTCTGTTCTTAGTTGAGTTATATTCTATGTGAGTATGTATGCCAGAGTTGTAGATTAAGTCCTCTTTTCCTCTCTTACCTACTCTTTTTTCCTCATGGCTTGCAAGAAAGCTTCACTTTGAACTGATTCCCATTGTTTTAATGTTATTCTCAGCATCCTAACTCATTAATGGAATGTTTTCCCTAACATCTCTGGCTAGTCTATGAGTCTTTCCTTAGACATAAACTGGCTACCTGGAAAAGAACTTAACCTTGGCAGCTGAATCTACATTGGAGGAGTAGAGCACTGTAAGCCCAATTATAGAAAGCAAAGGGCAATAGGGAAACCCCAAGTCCTCCCAGAAGAGACTCTCTTATGCCTTGGTTTGTCACAAAACTAAATACTTTTGGAGCAAAAAGACCACACTCCTTAAAGCAATAGCAAAGGTTGGCATCAGGTCTGTGTCCATAAATGTGTTAAATGTAACTGAAAGGAGTTTATCTTTAAATAGAGTCAATGAAATTATTAAAATCCAAAAGTGGAATCAAAGTGCCACCCATAGGTGACTGTCCCATAAATTCAACCAACAAAATGTCAACAACAAAAAAAGAATTGGACAAATAATAGAATCATGTTGATTTGTTTATAGAAATGGAAGGGTTCATGATAGTAATTCAGGATCAAGACATTGCTATTCAGTTATTATGGAAAGGCCATCTATAAGTTGTTGGATAGGTTGTGTCCAATAATATGAGGAGGGGACTCTGAAATTGAGATCACAAGTCAATTTGAATATTTATTCATCTTTAAGGATATGTATTTATAGATGTGGATATGCAAAGAAGTAGTAGGAACAGAAAAATATACTGCTACAGGTTCCAAAGATGAGAGATACCTAAAAAAAAAAAAAAAAAAAACCAGTGATCAGGTGGCTAGAATTACTTACAAAAAGCTTATTATCCTTTATAAGCTAACATATGACAAGTCATTGTGCTGGAAATACAAACCTCCAAATATCCTTGGGAATTCAATGCACTGTACTGTTTAGGAACATCATTAGTCAAAATTGTTGATCGACTGCCTAGATAGAACATTGAATTTTTTCAAAGTTTAAGAAAAACATTTTTAATTAATCTCTCTTCATCAAATTCTCATTGTTTTCAAGCTACATGGAATGAAGAGCTTTAAAAAATAAAAGCTTACCGAAAGAAATTAAAATCATGTGAAAACAGGATGAGATACGTCATCCTTGTCATCCTATCTGCAAGTGATATTGTCTGAGAGAGGCTTTCAGTGAGTCTACAAAAAGATGAGCATATTTCAATTAAGAAAAAGCAGTCTTTTCTCCACCTGAACAATAGACTACATAACATTAATATTAATTAATAATAGCAGAATAGGAACTTAGAATAATTTTATCTGAACCCAATCAAAAAAGTAAGAAGAAGAAAATGTGTACTAATAATAAATAATGATAATAATAATAATAATACTATATTTAGTGCTTTAAGATTTATAAACTGCTTTGAATGACATCTCATTTATTTACCACACCACCCTCTACTTCCAAAATTATAGAATATAAACACCTTGAATGTTGGAACTATTATATTCTTAATTTTTCATCTCTCATACCTAGAATAAAAGATAAGTAATAAATATTTGTTAAATTCAATTGGCTTAAGTTGAAAATAAAAATAAGCTCAAAAGTCTGGACAACTTTTTAAAACTAATCATATTAAAGATTTATTTTAGTACAAGACTGACTGCTTTGCTCTTCTTCCCTTTTCTTCTTTATTTATGGTCTACTTAACCCCTTCTCTAGTTTTTAAAAATCCAGTAAATCCAATTATTGGTTACTCTGCTTCATTCTGGAAATTAAGAATGTTGTTTTTCAGGCTGATAAAGAAAACTGAAAAAATTACTCTTCCTTTTCTAATTTTCTAATTTTCCTACTGGTTATTGGCAGTATTTTTATTTATAATACTTATTTCTGATATCTAAGATTGCTGTGGAGAAGGAAACCAAACCTCTTTTCCTTTCGGCTTCCCTCTGAACTTAGTCTATGTGATGAATAGATTGAACAATTACAGCAACAATAAAATCAATAAGACATTAACGTCATCAAAGCTAAGTGAGTTCCAAAATGATTTCCATTAGTTAAAACAAAAGTATGTACCAGACTAAATTGAAATATGGCTAATCTGCCTTAAATTTTCTTTTACCATTTTGGTTGTTTAATCCTTTCTATAGATTTGTCTTCAAATGTTTCTTTACTGAATAATATCTTTTTCTCTAGAATTCATGAGAACAGGGGAAGCCTTATAAATAGGCAGAATAAGCAGTTACCCACAGAGTTTAGAAAATTCTAACCCTATAATATCCAGTTTTCTCGATCAGTGAACTGAGATTCCTACTTCAGATATCAAAATTAAAAATAAATTACTTCATCTTAGCCTGGGAGAACTCTGACTGGCCTTTGTCGGATGTAGGCTACCAACTTGTCCTTATCAGTATAATGAGGATTTTCTCTCAGACACATGCACAGATATTCTCTGCATACTTTTGGTGGATATGTGAGCTCTAGCGGGGCTTGCTTCCTGTATGATTTATTGCTGAGAGTCCCTAGATTTGTCACTGAGCCAGAAGAGCTGATGATATGTATGTAAAAGTAGAGGTAACTTCTAGATGTTAGCTCTCTTGATTGCATCTCTAAAGGTGAAAAGATTTTATTTCAATGAAAGGTATAGGATGGCTTTTCTCTACCTCTGCTTAATAGAGGTTCCCCACATGGAATACAGGCTCAATTAACTAGACTTGTACAAGAATCCCTAGTTAGCTTGCCATTTGTGTTTTGTTCCTTGAGAACTGACCTGGTGAGGACTCAAAGGTCTGAAGCAATCAAAGTTCAGAAGCTGGAATCTTCTCCTCTCTGGTTTCTGAGTAGCAGATGAGAGAGGGTGCCTAAGCAGTGGCAGGAATAGGGTGGCATAAAGGGATTAATTGGCATCAGAAAGAAAGGTCACAGGAAAGATCAAACTTAGCTCTTTTATTCAGATTATGCCCAGTGAAGATGTGAAATGTGAAATGACTAATTAACAGCCTTGCAAGAACTCTTTTATGTCTCAATGAGCCTTGAATATTAGCCTCCCCATTGATTACAGCACTAAGTTAAGCTACTGAATTCTTTCTAATTGTTCTGTAATATGAATTATGATCATCATTGTTTTTTATTTCATTGGGAATAAATCACCTGTCCTTTACCCAATTCTTATTTGTATACTGAGTATGTTTTTGTTGTTGCTGTTGTTGTTGTTTCAATTTGTTTAACATTTCTTCCTAGACCAAAACTGAAAGTAACACTGTGAGTGAAACACCAGGGTTTAAGGTCTTATGAGCCAATGAATGTGATATTTTGAGAGCCCAATACCTATTAGAGGTCAGACTATTGAAACTGGGGCAAACCTCAGTGACTATGTATAGGCTAAGTAGAGATTGCCATCTCTAATACCTTTGACTTTAGCTGAGTGGAACTCTTACCCTCTATGTTAGATCAGGAAAATGTTATCTAGCCACTCACCCCCAGGAGACTGGAAATTAAATAACTTATAGTAAGGTGCTAAAAAGGTGAAGTCCACAAGCTAGTAGTAGGAAGCAAAGTCAAGCAAGAATCTATGTGCCCAAGAGCCACTGTGAAATCAGTTAGGTGACATCCAGCTAAGGCTAACAGAAATCACTGTAAGTATAGTAAAACAATCTACATAGCAGGGACACCAAATCCATTGAAAACATCAGATTCACTGAGGTGCAGGTCCAGTAGGAATTTTTTAATGATACCACCAAAAGATGCCAGTGATCCTTTATCAATGGAGGTATGAGTTTCTCATTGCTATATGTTCTGGACAGACATGTTCCCTGTGCGTGCCTCTTTTTTCATGTGATTCAGCCATGTGAATTCCTTACATGTGTGTCCCTCATGTGTGATCTCTATGCACACCCAATTTTCCACAGATGTTCTATATTTGTGAGAGCGGGCCCCATTTTTAGTAGTGTAGGTTGGATTTTTCTATTTTTGTACTCTGAAATTTTATTAAATGCCTTTTCTTTGAAGAAATTGTATTCACTGACTGACTGGGGGAAAAAAAGACACACATACACACACACACACACACAGAGTTAGGGGCAGATAAGCTTCGATATTGAATGATTACAGACCCAAAAAGTATCTTGAATTTGGAGTAGGTAGGTAGCTGTTCTGAGGGACCTAGATGTATGCTGGGTGGAGGTGGAGAAAGGGAGATTTCTCCAATCAAAAGAAATTAGTAATGTAAGATTTCAAGTAGGATAACAAGTTTAATAAGATACACAGTTTTGGGTGGGCAAGAGGAAGCTTTTTGGAAATCTTTAAATCACACAAATTCAGGCCTGTTCCACCTGAGCACTTCTCTAAATTGAAATTTCCAAATTACAGTATGGACTCAGACTTGGCTTACGTGTTATTCTTTCCTTCATAGTAGAGTGAATCCCTTTTTCTCACTCCCTTCAATAGCTGTTCCAGATTTTCTTTTTCCTTGCTAGTTCACAGTCCTCTCTCCTCTGGAATACTACAATTACCATGATATTTACCTGTTTTGTAACTGACATCAGCACTAACTTTCCAAGATCAATATTATCCAGAATAAACTAACCCATGTGTCCTCTACTTCACCTCAGAATTACCTTGTCTTTAACAACCATCTCCACCTCTCTGGTCTCAGAGTAAGAGCTATCTCACTGCCTTTCTAAGTCCAATCTCCCTTCACATGTTCTCAATCCCATTCTCTTCCAGTTCTGTCTCATAGGTAGGATCCAAGTTTTATTCTCCTTGGAATTCTCATAGAATCAAACCTAGTACTGGGCACTCACTAGATGCTTCACAGATTGTTGATTTAACTTAAAACCTTACCAAGATAACATAGAATCTTCATTCTCTATTACTTATGAGCATTATTAAAGCATTGAAACCTAGCAATTTCTATCTTCTTTACAACTATTAACAAAAAAGTTTAAGAAGTTCAAAGTGCCATGAAACAAAGAACATTCTGCATATTTTCAAAGTTATCTAAATATAATTTATACAATCATAGTTTCTAAATTTCAGTGTTCTCTCAAAGATCTCAGAGGGAGAAAATGAGTGGTTTTTGACAGGGTTTTCATTTTTTTCCCTCAAAAAAATGAAGAATGTGCCCTACCTCTGAGATAAGTCCCATTATGTTTCTTGCTCATGGTAGAGTTGCCATTTTTCAAACTTGTAAAGATATCTTTTATTATGAAGGCCTTCCATTTAAAGATCAATTAAACAGCAATTCACTGAAGAGCAGTTTCATGAAAAATTGTTTTCCAACCAGTTTTGGCTATGTTCTTTTGAAAGTTTGGTTTTAATGGGTCTCAAGGAAACCCAGAGGAGACACTAGTTTTCTTTGTCTCAGTGAATTATCTTCAAACATCTCTAAAAATGGATTCAGATGGAATTCCACTTTCTAGCTGAGACAGCCTTTTCTGTAAGTAATAACAAAGCAGTTGAACTGAGTAAAGATAACTGGGAAGTTAGGAATATCAATCCTGAAGAGACAGAGGGAGCCCTATGTTCATATCTTAAGTTCACCTAAACTTTTTTTTTTCCTGAACAAGTTGGTTTTGACTCATCTCAGAACTATTCTTTTACTTTAGAATCCTTGCCAGAGGGTGCTGCCACAATAGTCTTCTCTGGCTATTTTTCTTCTTTTTTCATATGAATTGAAGATAGGAGATGTCAATGTGTGTGCTTAAGAGAAAAGGTGATCATTTTTTAACCATAGTGGGAAAGTGATTTGCCAGTGGGGAGGTAAGTGTTGGAATCTGGCATTAATCCAGCCAAGTTTGACCAATAGATCACAGATAACTATACAGTATGATAGTGAGTCCCCATGCTTAAAATGAAAAAAAAAATGGAGAGCACTGCAAAAAGAGACAGGAGATTTTTCAAAATGTGCACTGCACTGCTCTATTGACTTAAGCCAGCCACAAGGAAATTCAAAAACAATTTGGAGAATGGAATGCAACTACCTCTAGGAAGATCACTCTTTATAACATAGGTGAATGGGGAATATTCCAGGTTGACTTATGGCTTGGCATATATGTTTACCTTAAGGCTTCAGCAGATGTTAAATTGCATCCTAAAACTTTGGTGAATTGAAGCTGAGCAGGCTGTTTATATCACCCAAAAGCTGTAATGATAACAGTCACAAAGAAGTGGGAGTAGAAGCAGAGTAGTCAAAGGGTTTATGTCTTGAGGGAATGTTAGAAGAAATATTAAAACTGTTTATGGGAAAATGAACCTTTTTTTTTCCCGCATGTGACCAGAAACTCAAATTATTCAGTTTCTCTTATTAAATCACTATCATGATAGCAATTAGTTATTTTAAGCTGATTATGTCAGAGTTTGATGTTGTCACTAATTTAAAAAGAAAATGAAAAGTAGTTTTCAAGGCAACATCCACCACCCATCCAAATTTTTTTTTTTTACTACTTTTAAGTGTGACTGCATTGCCATGAAGGAAAAAAAGAAGCATTTTGACTCCTGATTATTGGGTTTGGGGTTAAAGTAAAATTTTTAAATTGCTATTTTGATAACTATTAGAACTACTTGGAACCCATGAAATAACATTAAAAGTATTATCTATAAAGGAATAGTTTAAATTCAGCTCCCCACATGACTCTGAAGTGCAATATATTATATATACATATATATCTGTAAGAGATTAAAAGGAAAAAATCCATCTTTTCTATAATTTCCTTGATATGAATTAAAGTATATTCATTTTTCTTAACAAAGACTACTTTTTAAATTGATACATTTTATTTGAACACAATACGTATTTCTAGTAACCACTCCTATAATTCTCCACAAATTTTATTGTCCAAAAACAATTTAACAAAACTGACTGATGGTGTGGTAGCAGTAGATATTATGTGTCTTTTTGTCATGTGATGATTATTATCAGAGAGCAAAGATATTTACTTTCAATTACCTTATGGAATAATAATATTACATTACATTCATATTACATGGTCTGTTTAACCATTCCCTAATACGTTCTCTTCAGTGGATTAGTAAATTCAGTGTCTTCCTAAAATTCCTTCAACATTTACTTTGGATTTATGATTTCACTGGTAGAGAGATCTTCTGATGATGAAATTATTTTTCCTAAATGGGAATCAAGAACTATTCTGCAACTTACAGTTTTAGAGAGTGTCTTGGAATATGTAGAGGTTAAGTACCTTGCTAAAGTTTAACCCAAGATTTCTTGGGTTCAACACCATTCCTCTGTCCACTATGTTATGCTGCCTTTATCATGATATAGAGCTTTAGCTTTAGGAAGCAATGGCAAGAATTGATTATGTCAAAAGAGTTAATCAGAGAAGCTATATTGTGCTTACATGTACCTTAAATAGTAAAATAATATTAATATGCTTGCTATGTATATTATATATGTAGAGATAGATAGATAGATAGATAGATAGATAGATAGATAGATAGATAGA